>NW_020185336.1:2136372-2257425 GCF_003031525.2 Neophocaena asiaeorientalis asiaeorientalis
TTTAAATTTATTTATTTATTTTTGGCTGTGTTGGGTCTTCGTTTCTGTGCGAGGGCTTTCTCTAGTTGTGGCAAGTGGGGGCCACTCTTCATCGCCGTGCGCGGGCCTGTCACTGTCACGGCCACTCTTGCTGCGGAGCACAGGCTCCAGATGCGCAGGCTCAGTAGTTGTGGCTCACGGGCCCAGTTGCTCCGCAGCACGTGGGATCTTCCCGGACCAGAGCTCGAACCCGTGTCCCCTGCATTGGCAGGCAGACTCTCAACCACTGCGCCACCAGGGAAGCCCTCCCTTCTCTTCTTATACAATTCATGCAGAGATATGCTCAGAATGTTTCATTTTCAAGAATGTAACACACAGCATTATTTTCAGAAGAATGCACTTGTTTGTACATTGATTTTTCACCAAAGAGCTTGTTCGGATTAAGGAACACAATAAGATTGGAGGTGGTAATAGACTTTATGCTCAGGGGCAAACTAAAAACTTGTTATCCTGAATCAGGTTAGGAGCCTTCTGCAGGCTTACCAATCTTTTGGTACCAGAGCTTAGTGATGTTGCCTCTTTAGTGACCAAAAGTCACCCGATGTCTGTTATCTTGCCTTTGCGATCCTTGACTTACATTGAAGATGGCTGAGTGGCCGCCTGAAAACTCTTGGGCATTTCTGTGTGTCCTGTTATTACAAATGATTGGATTGAAGGAAGAAGTACAGGTATATGTGTATATATATCTGTGTGTGTGTGTGTGTTTGTATCTGTGTGCTGGTCAAGTAAACAACTTTTTTCACCAGGCAAAGCAGCTCTGTGCCTTATTAAAGGTGAGCATTAAAGAATAGTACTGTTAGAGGCAAGCTGCCTAGGGGCTGTGCTCCTCAGAAAGTACCACACTATGCAATAGCATAAGTGGTAGTGTCTACCAGTACTTGGGAAAAGTTAATTTTTAATGAAAATGAGTTTATAGGCTAAACTGGCATAGACACTACAGAGAAAAAGGAAATATGTAGGTATGTTTGTACATCACTGTAGGTCCTTACCTTATAGTCAGGTGTCATTCTCACTGAATAAGTATTTTTCCCTTTTCTTCTTTCTCTGGGGACACTTTAAAAGCAGTTTTCATTTGGGAATTTGATAAAAGATTGACATTAACCCTCTTCGTTAGCCTATAGGGAGAGCATTCTATGGGTATATTAGCATCCTCTCTCTCCTGTTACTTACGATATTTTATGACCTGAATACCATAAATAGGAATTTGCTTTGATATGAGCAAATCTTAGAATACCAGGAATGAAAACACAAAGAAAGCATAGAACTTGAAGTTAGAAATCTCAGGCTCTACGGTTTATTACATAACTTGCTATGTGATGTCAAGCAAGTCACCTCACATCTCTGGCCTTTAAGCCCAGAGTTTTGAAGGGCACTGGGTGGGTCAGAGAACTAGCTCAGGAGAGTTTTACATGGACTACAGTGCCACCTATTGGAAAAAAGTAGACTATGAAAAACAACAAGAAATTACTGGATCAAGGTGGGTCAATTTTAACTCACTCATCTCCAAAAAAAAAAAAAAAAAAAAAAAACCAGTAGTACAACGAACGGTATGGATCGCAGAAGAGTTTCAGAATTTCGTATCATTCTTATATTTATTGTCAAATGACAGATGTGTGATGAATACATCATATAACAGGGTAATAGATTTCAAAAACATACGCTAAAAATCTGTTGCATGGCATAATCACATTGAACTCCATAAGGATGCTTTAAATTTTGGTTTAGATACTTTTTCAATTGTACCTGCTTAAAATAAAAGTTGGAATTTTAGCTGTTAAGTTATTTAAGTGTAATCGTCCTGCCTGAGTTTCTACCTAGTTGGAATCCTGTACTCCAGGCTTTGGCACTCCCCCACTGCCCTGAGCCAGGCAGCACGTAAGCCTCTGTTGGCTGATCGCTATCCTGGTTTGAGAAACAGTGACAGAATACTAACAAATGCCCTCCAAGTCCTAGGAGGGCCACCCTCATCCCTTTCCTTTCCTGGCATCTACACCTTATAACAATGACCCTTCTAATTTTACTTTTAATTTTTTATGACTATAAATGCAATGGTTGGGCCTTACAGAAAGTAGGAAAAGACAGATAAGCCAGAAAAAATACTTAAAACACCATGTCATTATTAAGGAGAAAGATTACAGTTACTAACATTGTGGTATATAACCTTTTACTCACACAGACATATACATAGACATACACCACACACACTCACAATTGTATATCTACACATATACCTATATAGGAACCTTTTCCTCTTTTGCCAATATGACATCATACTGTACATGCTATCTTGTAACTTGCCTTTTTTTTCAGTTAATAATTTCTAACTTTCATGTCAATAACATTTTATCTTATCCTTTGCCCATATTTGAGTTGTCCCAATTGCAGTGAGATATATTTGTGGTATTTCTCTTGTTATAAGGGGTATGTATGTATATTTAATAGGTATGTTCCTAAATCACAGTTTTTATAAAGGTAATTGTTTATAATTAGATTCAAATATAATATCCAAAATAAATGATCAAGGAGAGTTTAAAGTGGAGAATTTCAACTTTTTTTTTTTGCTTTGAGAAATATCTGTTTTTAGTATTTGATATGACCTTTTATCAATTTAATACTACCCTGATCTATTATTGTCTTCAAATTTAAATTGTGTGTTACTTTCTTCAAAATGTTTCCTATTGCATAATTCAGTAAGCACTCTCAACTTTGAGATTAGGTTTGTTTTATCTACCTGATCCACTTCATTTCATGCACACAAGCATAGTTAGAGAGCATTCCTGAACTCATTCCGATTTAGGTGGGTTAGCTTCATTCCTGAACTCATTACTAAACGAGGTGGGTTAGCTTAAGATAAATAAACATCAGTAACAGTGGAGAATGTTTTAAAAGTTCCTATACTGTTATTGGTAAGTTTAATTGGGTTGTTGGTATGCATTTGTAAGGGACAGCTGGAACCAATTCAACTCAACTCAGTTTTGAGCATGTATGGAGAATGGGTAAAATACCTCATTAGATACTGGGGTAGATTTAAAGAATCATACTAAGGAAGAATCTTACTCATTCGGGTTCAACCCCTTATCAGATGCTTGAAATCCATCTAGTCATAAAAAAGACTTATCATCATCATCTTCGTTTTCCTATGACAGTCCCTGTTTGTACCTATTATCCCAGAGTAATTACTAATAGTGCCCCTCTTTCGATCTCAGGTGTCCAGATTGGATGATAAATTTCATTGCAACCCTATTGGTAAGTGACTTTGTTTAAGAACCTCTAGGGTTTGGAAATTCACCTACATAGTTGTTGGAGCTGATCTGAAAGCTCTTTGGCGAATCATGACTTTCATTTTCGATATCCAAGTGGATCTTAAAAACACAAAAATGGGGAGTCTTGTCTTATCTAGCAGGTAGTAAAACTAGGACAAGATTACCCTTAATATGTGTCATGAATGCAGGAAGGGTCACTGGAGGATTTTAGGGGGTAATTTTGTGATGCCATCAATCTATGAAGTAAAACTGCAGCAGATAGCAGAGAGCCTGTTGCAAACCATCCACCCTCTCCTGAATCCTGATTCATGGGATCATGAGGCTAAAATGTGGCTGGATTAGGAGTCAGGACATTTTGATCCTGACTGCACCCTAATTCTATTTATGCTTCTCATAATCTGTTCATGTAACTTCTCTAACGACAATTTTTTCATTCGTAAAGTGGGAGTAGCTTTTGTGGTGGTTGTGAGCTCAAATGAGATAATAGGTATGAAATTAATGCAAGGGATCGTTTGTTTCTATAAGGAGTGGGAAATCTCATAGGGATTTCTTCCATTTCAAAGAAGAGTTTCTAAAGAGTTTTTTTTTTTTTTTTTTTAAATCAGCCCTCTAGGCAGTCATAAGAGAAAAAAATCTGTAAATCATGCAAAGCAGACTCTTAAATAATAAACCAAAATGGAAAGTAATGTGGTAGTATAGAGGAAGAAAAGACTGTTTCTTATTTGAATGAGGAAGTAATGAACAAATTCAGCCAATCCTTTTCAACTTTTAATTGTCTGGCTCGGGCTTCAGGTAGACTGCTGGCATGTGCTTCTACCTTAGCAAACAGGAGAACAGGCATCCTTCCTGTGGTGATCACGTGCTTAAACCTTTTTGCCAACTGCTGTTAGGTGCATCAGCTTAGGATAATTATCCTCAAACCAAAATTGCTGTTTTTGGTAGAAGTAACTTGGCATTCAGGTGGATAATTCTAAACTATACTCAAGAGATGGTTTCGTATTCTGTGGGAGCACTTTGTGACTAGTTAATCCCCCAAAGCAGCCCCATTGCATGCAGGGCCTGCTTAAAAGTTAATGTCCTGCCTTTATAGTGTTACAGCTCCTTTATGGTAGAGCCAGTCAGTAATTCCCACCCTCAGAATCCGCTAGGTCAGGGTCATCTCTTCTGTGCTTTTGGTGCCAAACGCTGAGCTTTCAATTAAATATTTCAAGCAATTGAACTGGTCTGAGGCTGTTTTCGGATAAGGTCTTAGCCCAACTTAATGCTTATATCCCACTTCTGTGTAAAGATGTACTGGCTTTAGACACAACAATGCTACTAGTCAAGTTTGTTAATTAAAAAACCAAAAGCAGAACAGCTTTCTCACCTATGTGGGTTTTTTTAAAGCATGTGAATCTCCTTTCAACAATTTCATCTTTTCATGCATCAGACACTGAACAGAAATCTCAAATGCATATTATCTGCTATGTGTTTGAACTCATGGATGTTTAAGCAAAATTACCTAAGAGATAAATAATCATTGGTTCCTATAAATTCACATTCAATGACCCTGACCTACACTGTATTAGGTCCTGGGAAGAAAGTCTGCTAAGAGGTGGTCCTGCTAGAGAGAAGTTCACATCTAGGTATAAATGGAACCCAGATAACATCTTTAGGTCATTCTGCTCTTTGAGGTCTCTGAAAGATTGGCCTGAACCCCTGTTCCATAAATACCCTTTATAATATTATTGTAAATTCCCAAGGATTTATGTTCTTGGAGCCGCCTCTGGCTTGGACTTTATATCCTTTTTTTGGATTCTTATTTTCCAGTCTCTACTTTTTGAAATGTCCTTTCTCTCCTTGATTTAACGCCTCTCAAAGCTACCAGGACCATAGCGATGGTTTGCTGGTCACCAGGGAGAGGTTAGTAAGTATATCACATGCCAAATAACTTAAATGAGCATTTTAGGCCTTCTATGGAGTCCTTTTAGCCCCGCTGTCCCTGCAATCCTGGCCTCTTCCCATTGGCTGGCTCCTCTTTCTGTCTCTTGTGTCATCTTACCCTTTTCTTCCCGCATTCGATTTAATCCTATCACCTCCTTATGAAATATATCTGGAACCTGACTAGTCTAAGCTATCACCTTCTCTCACCTAAATTTTTGCAATAGCTTTGTAACCTCAGGCTACTGTGAATACAGCAATCAGAATATTATCCTTTAAAAATGTAAAATAGATCCCATCACTGCTCAGAACCCTTTTGTGGTTTTCTACCTCACTTCATAAAATCCCAAGTCTTCACCAGGCCTTCCAGATCTATAAGAAAATCACTCTGATATCATGTCTACTATTTTTACCCCAGCAGGCTGGTTTCTGTTTTTCTTTAAACATGTGGAGCACACTTCTGCCTCAGAGCCTTTGCACTTGTCAACTATGCCTGGAACACTCTTTCCCCAGTATCCCATTCCATTCAGGTCTCTTTTCCAATGTCATTTTTTCAGTTAGGACATTTTCTAATCTCCTTCCTTATCTTACTTTCATCATGGCATTTATCATTATCTGGTATACTATATAATTTACTTGTTTCTTTATCCTCTTCTCTCCAGATCACTGGTTTGAAAACTATAGTATGTGTCAGAATCAGCTGGAGTGCTTGTCAAAGCATGTATTCCCGTGCCTCAACCCCAGAGTCTCCGATTCAATGATCTGGACTGGGGCTTGAGAATTTGCAATTCTAACAAGTTCCCAGCAACACTGATGCTGCTGATTTGTGAATCACACTTGAGAATCAGTGCACTAGAGCGACTCTGTCCAATACAGTGGCCACTCACCACATGTGTGTTTAAACTATTTAAATTTAAGTGAAATGAAAAATTCAGTTTGTTAGTCCACTAGCTCAATGTATTTCAGATGCTCAGTAGCTACATGCAGTGAGTGGCCACAGTATTGGACAGGACAGATACAGAGCATTTCTATCATTGCAGAAAGTTCTGTTGGACAGCCCTGTTCTAGAACATAAACTACATGAAGATGGATTTCTTTTTGGTTCCCCCACTTCCCCCTGCCCAGAATTATATTCTCATATTTATATAGCTGGTCCACTTGGGATTACTTTAGTGTAAGGAATAAGGTAGATACATAGCTTTTTTTCCATCAGATTTTTCCCAATACCAGTTACTGAACGTTCAGTTCTTTCCCCAGAAATTTGAAATATCATTATCATAGGCAGTATTAAGTCCCCATCTGTATTTTTGTCTGTTAGAGAACTTTCTGGTCTTTTGCATTTATCTGCCTGGGAATAGGAATATTTTCCAGACAAAATTGGCTTCTGGAATTATTGAATAAAAAGTTGAACCTGTAATTATAGAATGAGAGAATAAGGTTATAAAGAAGATCTGTAACTTTTACTTGCCTTTCCAAGAGTCGTTTATTAGAAGACATTTAGGCAGTGAGTTCAAAGGTTCTCGTCAGCATGCAACGTTTTGGCTACAAAAAAAGTATAGTATAGTATACTATATATACTGTAGTGTGCAAAGATTATAGATGACCATATTGACTAAAGGAATAGGCCATAATTATAATATTCTTGGCCCATTATCCGTCACCTTTATTAAATTAGAAAAGTTATATATCACAGATAGAAATACAGTAATTCATTAAGGCATATCAGAAGGTTTAAATAAGAGTCAAATTGTTATTATCTTTAAAAAATTTTTAAGTATCTTTTTCCTTAAAGGTTTATATGTTTGTACATAAAGGGATGAAAAAATGGTAGCACAAAAATAGGGATTAACAAAACAAAACTTTAAAGTAATCACTATTTTTGTCTTGTTAACTTTTAGTGTATATTTCCAGCAGAGACTCTAAAGAACTGTACATTTAAGAAAGTAAAAGATGTTTGAAGTGTAAAGTTTAGAATTTTTCCATGAATTAGTTGGCACATTTATATATAGAGAGAAAGAGAAATATAATCTGAACGTAGCACCATTTACTCATAGACCACAGTGGACAGCTCTCCATTTAGTTGGCAGTGAAAATTCTCTCCTCTTCCAGCTTAACTGTATTTGTAATTATATTGTGTTTTTCTAGGCATTACCTAATCCTTCTTAAGTTTATTTACTATCAGGGAAAGAAGTACCATTTTCCAAATCTAGAATCGGTACGTAGAATCAAATTGCTATCATAGAGTACTATGTTACGAAAAAATGAACTTCAGCAATACCATTATGCTAGTTTTTCTCTCAATGAAATTAAATATGTACTATCCAAAGCCAAAATTTGGGAAATTATAGAAAATTTATGTATGAACATACTAGATAGCTCAAGAGAAGGACATAAAACTCCTAAATATTACTGTGCAAGCATTTAATAAAGATATGGGAAATGTATTTTGGGTATTGAAACATATTCCAGAGAACATTTTTTTACTGAGGGACTTAGTCTTTTATTTATTTATTTTTGTTGGTATATGTATAATGGGTACAACTTGTATGTGGGAGAGAGAAGGGAGGTGAGTGTACTATTATGAAATATACCTCTTTTTCCCAAATCAACTGGAATGGCTTAAGAATGGGCAACAACCGTAGAAGGTGAGGGTGAGGTAGGGTCTGAATCCAGGGGATGGTTTGAAAATCTATATAAAGTGTTTGACCTCAAGACCACACAGTGCCAGACAACTAATCCTTCCCCAGCAGGACACTGCCTGTCTGAATGTTGAACCAGAGAGGCTACATACCTGGGAGTTCCACTTAGGAGACTGGGAATGAGGTGCATATGAAAACAGATTACTAAATTAAAAATAGCATGCTGAACAGTGAGATTTTTAGCCTCATTTCCCTGTCAACTTTCTAAAAAGCTGGTAGCTGGGTTCATATATCTACTCAAGAAATTGGAGAATTATTTTTTATTGATAGTTATACCTCCCATTGGAAAAAAAAATAGCTGGCCACCTGATTACCCTCAAATGAAGCCCATCAACCTATATACCTAAGTTCATGAAAATAGGACTTTTACACAGTGTTTTAGTGCCTCAGTCTTAAATACAATCTAATAGCTTAGGATCTCCAGATGTTTGAGGAAAGCACATAATACAAAAGATTTTTTGGCGTGCTTTCCTTAAAGGCTGACAGTTAAGAAAGAATTGGAGCAGAAACTAACACACCATTGTAAAGCAGTTATACTACAATAAAGATGTTAAAAAAAAAAAAAGAAAAAGAATTGGAGACCACACTGTTCTGTTGATGCTGTGAATGGAAACAAAAGTCTGTGTCAACAGTTGGCGTCTGCGGAAACCGAAGCAAAAAATTAAGAAGTGTCTCTGAATCTCAAGTTGGATTAACAATTCCCTATAGAGATAGGTTATGTATTACCATTAGTGTTTAACACTTAATCACTATTTAAAATTATCTCATACATTTACTTGGTTATTTTTTCATTGTCTAGCATAAGAGTCCATAAACTTTTTCTGTCAAGACCCAGATAGTAAAAATATTAGGTTTTGTGGGCCGTACAGTTTCAGTCACATCTACTCAAATCTGCCATTGTAACACAAAAGTAGCCCTAGATATTATGTAAACAAATGAGCATGGCTGTGTGCCAGTAAACCTTTATTTACAAAAAACAGGCTGTGGGCCCACTTTGACCTGCAGACTGTAGTTTGCTGACATTTGGTCTAGTCCATCTAGCAGAGTATTAGATCTATGAGAGAAGGTATGCTATAACAGTTGTACTATGTCTCCAGTGCCTAGAAAATATTAAATGCTGTTTGAATGAATTAAGAAATCTGTACGACACTCTTCTTTAGGATTTGTGGGCTTCCTCATGTAGATTCTTTCTATGCTTTCTAAAGCCCAAAGGGTGATAATACTTCATGCTTATGAGAACCAGTTTATAAGCTAAAGATTGCTCATATTCCAAATGACATTGTAAAGGAGCATCTGCTAAACCAAGTGACTGCTTTTGGATAAGGAAGGGCTTTTCCTTCTACTGAAATCTATGATATGAAGACAAGTTGGCAGATAAAATATACAGAAGTTTTAAACCAACACAAGGATCCAAGCTCTCTTGAATACTATTCAGAGGTTTTAAACTATTATAATTTTGTCTGCTTAAATAGCTTGTAGTTAGATTTTTCAGCTGCTTTCACACATAGTATTTTGCAGCCTTGTTTTATCTACTGAGGACAAGAGGCCCTAGGAAAAAAGCTTGAAACAATAAATTTAACAGTTAATGAAATTGTTCTATGATCAGTATTACTCTTGTTTTACAGTAAACCTATGATGGACTTGTTGATATTCCTCTGTGCACAGTATCACTTAAATCCATCAAGTCACACAATTGATCTGCTGTCAGCTGAAAAGAACCCCATTAAATTTAAGCCAAACACACCAGTAGGAATGTTGGAGGTAGAAAAAGTAATTTTAAAGCCAAAAATTTTGGATAAGAAAAAACCTACACCTATAATACCAGAGGTAAGATTTTCACTGTAAATTTTGGTGTCTCACAGCTAAAATACTAAGTTGATTTTTTTAGTCATTATCTGCAGCTCATTGCAAATGAAATAAAATTGCCTTTCCTGGTCAAATTCGACGTAAACATGGCTATTGTGTTTTCCTGGGCCACTTTGTTTACAATTCACTTAGTTGTTTATCCTTGGATTAACTAGAATTTGGGGAATACTTCAGATTTTAGATGCTCTAAAGTGATCTATATGATAGTATCAGAATCTGACAATTATTACTATATTTTAAGCTACTCTTTTAAAACGTTTATATTAAAAAAGGTTTTATACTCTTTTAATACAAATTCCTTTAAGAATTTATTAAAATAATTTTTTCGGCTTTGGTAAGCCATAGTTGTAATTTATTTAAATTATTGTTAATTTGAGCTACATGATGGCTCCGTTTTCTGTGATGTATGAATTTTAAGCAAAACGTTTTAACCACAGTGATTCTAATATCATCAATTCTCCTTTATTTATAAAATTGTTCTTTTTCTGTAAGCAACAGGGGTAGAAGTTTATGGGTTTCTAGAAATACTCTTTCATTAGGAATGATATTAACCATTTTTAACTTCACAAAATATATAAAGGTTTACATATTAAATTAGTAGTTCATTTACATATGACTTGAGTAATACATTCTCATATTTTCTTCAAAAAATTAACTTTTTTGGACAATACTAAAACATCTGCTTTCTATAAAATATGAATATTAAATATTCACCAGGATACTGGGCTATTTTCTAGCAAGATATACATGCTACTTATCTAAATGGAAATAGTATTATTTATGCTATAACATGGGACTATATATGGTATTTTAGTTTTATGAATACATGTTAAACTTTGAAGATCTGCAATCTGTAGGTTTCACTTAAGATGGTCACATGTTTCTAAATTCCATTTACATATAGAATTTAATTGTTACATTAAAATGTGGAGATGCTTAAAATCTTCTCAATAATTTTGAATTAGCAGTATTAAATATTTAAATGAGGACTATTGTAATATTCTTTACTAATATATTAAAATTAACCAAAGTAGTAATAATAATAGTGACAACAACAATAGGTAGTCACAATAGTTAATGTTTACTTATTGATAATTTACAATGTGCCAGACACTGTGTTAAGCTCTTTATAATGGATTAACTCGTTTATCTTACCTCAAATAAGAGAAGTTCAAAAATGTTAATGTCTTAATTAAAATATCCCTGTTTTTTTCATTGAGACAACTGACCATTAGAAAGATAAATATTTCTCAACTAAAAACAATAGAATAAAACATATATAATTCTATTATTATGTATGTTTGCTAATTTTGTTTTTTTGTTGTTGTTTTTTTTGGTTTGTTTTTTGGGTTCGCGGGCCTCTCACTGTTGTGGCCTCTCCCGTTGCGGAGCACAGGCTCCGGACGCGCAGGCTCAGCGGCCATGGCTCACAGGCCCAGCCGCTCCGCGGCATGTGGGATCTTCCCAGACCGGGGCACGAACCCGTGTCCCCTGCATCGGCAGGCGGACTCTCAACCACTGCGCCACCAGGGAAGCCCTGTTTGCTAATTATAAAGTAAATATTATATGGAATAAAGCAAAAACATCTGTAGGACTAGATATGAGGCTTTTATGTTTCTTTTTGGATTTAAATCTACTTAATACTTTACAAGAGTTATGAATTTAATCTAGATTACTTAATAAGCAAACTATTTCTAAGAATCTGGTTTGGATTTAGGAAGTAACATTAATCAAAAAGAAAATTTTACAACAAAGTAGAAAAACACTGTTTATCATACCAATATATAATTGTAGATTATCTCATTGTTCTAGATGTCATTGTAGAAAGTTTGTTTCAGTAAATCATGGTATAACTCTGGCTTTAATCTGTGTTTCAGAAAACTGTGAGAGTAGTGATCAATTTTAAGAAAACGCAGAAGACGATAGTGAGAGTTAGCCCACATGCACCACTTGAAGAACTTGCCCCTGTTATATGCAGCAAATGTGAGTTTGATCCATTACATACACTATTATTGAAGGACTATCAGTCTCAGGAGCCCCTCGACTTGACAAAATCTCTTAATGAGCTGGGACTAAGAGAATTATATGCCATGGATGTCAGCAGAGGTAAGTAGACTTTTCATGTTATTCATTTGGTGCATATATGTGCATGTTTTGTGTTTTTGTGTAAGTGTTCTCAAGTTCATAATGGCACGTTAATGGATCCTGTAGTAAAGTCACTACATGTCACTGGGAATAAGAAGAGAAAACTAAATGTAGTAAAATTTAACTTGAGTTCAGTTATTCAAATTGGAATAAAAACATGTCTTTCTTAGCTGTCATCCACATCTTACACCTTTCCATCTACCTATGAATATTTGGGCTGTAATTTAACTTAATTCTTTGTGGTTTTAAGATTTAAACAGAAAATTAAAGTTTACATGTAAAGTCGTTGTTCTAAAGAAGTGTGAATTACAATAGACTCGCCATGGATTTGTCTGAGTCTTAATTATCTTTCAAATTTGGGAGTTTCTTGACAAACTTTTTTCTAAGTTCAGCACCCAAAATCAACTGGCTTATAAAATGAATCCGTCTACTTACAAAAATCTTCTAAATAGGAATAGCTTAGAGTGTAAATCTATAGAAATAATGTATTAAAATTTGGAGATTTTTAGATAATGTTGGTTTCTATGATGTCTGATAGGTAAATGAAAGTTTATTCAACACAAATCTGTTTTATTAGGAGAAATAAAAGTTTAGTGAAGAATGATTACTTACACCCTCTGTGTATAGAGAACTTCAAACTTTATCCTGAGATTGTGGCTTTAAATAATCCATAAATGACTATTTCAACTCAGTGATGTTTTATACTTGAACAAACATTATCTTTTCAGCCAATTTACCCTCTTTTACCCCCTCCTTCTGTAGCCACTTCTGTTACTGCCTTCAATAAGTCATCTTTACAAGGTAAGACACATGAATCAGTAGAAACAGATTATAATATGAAATCTCTATTTCTATTGGGTAAATTGAAAACAAGATTATAATATGAAATCTCTATTTCTATTGGGTAAATTGAAAACAAGCTGCTAATTTTACCTGTTTTCTTATCATTACTAATATGTACATTCTGTAAAAGATTTTAATTTAGAAAGTCTTTGGTTTTTATTTCCTGAAAAATAGTTTAAAGCCCCCTACCTTGATTTCTGAATTTAATTTCAGTAATTACATTTCAATAATTGTTTGAAAATTAATATCATCTTAAGAATAACAAAAACATATTCTTGACTCAGACAGAAAATGATGTTGCTATGATCTTTATTGTGTACATATACTGATAACTTGGTGGTTCCATGGAAGAGTCTCAGATTATTTCTTTTGAAACAGTTATTCAGAATTATAAGGGTATATTCATCATAGGAAATGTTTGCAACCATTAAATTGTTTGTGAATATTTTGTAATAACATGGAAAGTGCTTATGCTAAAATCAGCTTTTAAAGCTTTTTAAATGTTTAATACAGTATGTTTTAAAAAAAAGCTTTTACATGAAATTTCTGAAAAGAAATACAAAAAAAATTTAAGAGTTGATACCTTTAGGTGGTAGGGCGATGGGTGAATTTTTGTCATCCTCCTTTTCTTTATTTTTTTTAAAGTTTACTTTATTTAAAAAAAATTTTGATTTACAAGGTTGTGTTAGTTTCAGGTGTACAGCAAAGTGAATCAGTTATACATATATCCACTCTTTTTTAGATTCTTTTCCCATATAGGTCATTACAGAGTACTGAATAGAGTTCCCTGTGCTATACAGTAGGTCTATTTTATATATATCCTTCTTTTCTTTATATTATAGAATTTTTTAATGGAAATGTATTACTTTCATAGAGGAAAACTTTATTAAAAATTAGCCGTTAATAATAAAGTCTGGAAATCTGTTTCCCCATTAAAAAAGGATAGGCTCAGATAATTGATTACTATAATAATTACCCCCTACTAAAAAAAACAATAAAGTGTACACATTATACATTATTGGATTATTGGAATCTTCTTTCTTTACCACTTCCAATTTTTTTTATAACACAATGAGCCTCGCAATTCCAAGAATTAAGCCCACATCAGTAATAGTGTGATTATTTTTAGCGGCTGTCATGAAGACTAGCCTAATCAAAGGAGTTGAAAATTCTTATGTTTGTAAAGTATATACTGGCTAATAATCAGAAGATAGGCATGTTAATTCTGACACTACATTAGCTTTCAAGCTCATTGGCAAACTGATAGGGCAAATGCTTTATTTGTGTGGATCTCACCTTCCACTTCTATAATAATCTAGAGGTAGGAAAAAGTGTCCTCTGGTTCTTCCAGCAACAGCATTCTGTTACTTGTACTTGGCTTTTGCTTCTAACTTTGCCAGTCTCTACATACATAACCGAAAGCAAATTCCATAATCTTGTTGGCCTCAGTTTGAAGGTGTTGAATGCATTGATTTCTAATATCCCCTCCAGCTAAAAAAAAGTATGTGGTTTATGCAGAGTATTAAATGTTGTGAACATAATCTTAAGAGATTGTAACAGGAAAATGTAAAAAAAGCTCCTTTTACAGTGTCAAAATCTACAGGGTCAGTGTTGTAAATGCTCCTGCCTCCTTATTTTGTCCGATATTATCAGAAGGCTTAGAACTTTGTGTGCAATTATTTACAGCCTCTCTTTGGGAAATAGGAAACTACAGTATTTGAGTTGCTTTTCTAAGTAAGCTCAACTCCTTGTCTTCGTGTTTAACTCTGACTTGTAGTGATCCCTGAAAGTGAGCTTTAGGTGAAGACGTAGGAGTTAACCAGAGTAGAGGATGCCCAGATGCCTGGAAATTGCTTTACCAAAAATAACCACACGAGTACTCGGGTTATAGTTATTGTGCTGTACCACCATGTGAACTTTCTCTTTACTGTTCCAACTAAATTTAATTGTATATCTACATTCAATTAATGGAGGAGTCTATCTTAAAATGAAAGAGTAGCATTTCTTAAAAAAAAAAAAGTCAGAGGTATTACACATCATCTTGAAATGGATACTGGATTCAGTTCTACTATTTAATGTCTGTTTTTCTTGGTGCCAGTTATTCAGACTTTCTGGTCACCATCACTAAGGCCTCAGATGTGTAATGAGATAGTACCATCTACTTCCAATTCTTTACATTCCCTAACTTATAAAAAGAAATCGGAATAACAACTCGTGACACCTACCTCATAGGATTGTTCTAAAGAGTGAGTTAGGCTTGTGAAAAAATCTTTAACCACAAAGTGCTGTCCACATGTCTATTACTATTAATTGTTAGCATTGTCAGCATTGTATAGCATGCATAGTGCTTATTTAATATTTGAAGCGTCAGATTTATGAAGTTTTAATCTGTGAAATATAGTTCTCCTTTAGTGTCTTATTGAGGAAAATTGCATTAATGTATTTATTGGTGTTAACTATGTTTGCTTCCATGGAATAACTCCTACTTTGTCATAATTTATTTAATTTTTTAAACATTTCCTTTAAATAAAAAGACTATACATTTACTCCTAAGAAAGGGCTATGTATTTGAGACTTTACATTGAGCTGTAAGTTCTGCTACAGATATATCCCACAAATGTCAATATATAGTACTTTGTCTCCAGTGTCACTGAAATTATACTGTGGTTTACCATAAAACCCATATGTGTTTCATAGGAGAAATCTTTTTAAAATTTATAAATCCCTACTCCTGTGTGTCTCTCTCTCTTTAAAATTTGCAACTTATCTGTTGAAGAAACCAGGTCATTTGTCTTATGGTGTTTCCCACATTCAGAATTTTGCTGATTGCATCCTGTGGTGCCACTTACATGTTTCTTTATCCTCTGCTTCCTGTAAATTGATTGTTAAATTTAGACTTGATCAGATTTGGGTGAGATATTTTTGCTAAGAATATTTCATGGATGGTATTGTGTATTTCCATTAACAGACCTGTAATAACAAGTTACCTTTTTTTGATGTTAGCCATCAATAATCTTCGCTTATGTCTTTTTTTTTAACTGTAGTTGATTTACAATGTTGTGTTAATATCTGCTGTACAGTAAAGTGATTCAGTGATACATATACATACATTCTTTTTTATATTCTTTTCCATTATGGTTTATCACAAGATATTAAATATAGTTCCCTGTGCTATACAGTAGGACCTTGTTGTTTATCCATTTTATATATAATAGTTTGCATCTACTGACTCCAAACTCCCAGTCCATCCCTTCCCCTCCCCACCCCCATCTTAGCAACCACAAGTCTGTTCTCTATGTCTGTGAGGCTGCTTCTGTTTCATAGGTGGATTCATTTGTGTCATATTTTAGATTCCACATATAAGTGATATCATATGGTATTTGTCTCTCTCTTCCTCACTTACTTCACTTAGTATGATAATCTCTAGGTCCATCCATGTTGCTGCAAATGGCATTGTTTCATTCTTTTTATGGTCGAGTAGTATTCCATTGTATATATGTACCACATCTTCTTTATCCGTTCATCTGTTGATGGACATTTAAGATGTTTGCATCTTTTGGCTATTGTGAATAGTGCTGCTGAGAACATCGGTGCCAATGTCTTGGTTAATTAGGAGTTAGAAAATAAATATAATCTGTTACAAATATTCCTTTAATTATCAGTTGAGATATTTCTAAAAAAGAAGATTTCCCTATGTCAGCTATTTGTCTACCTAGATAGAGTTCATTCAGAAAAGACAGGATAAAAGTGTGATTCTTTCCCTTAATCAATTTTTAAAACAATGGACAGTGAGAATCAGGGTTTTTTTTAGTATCATTATGAATTCATGAAATTAAACGTATGTGCTATGTTTTAATTTATTGAGATAGTCTTATGATGCCCAAATTGTCCTGACTTTGGCCAGGAGAAACCATATCACGTTGGCTCCTGAGATGGTCCCTTTTAGTGGGAAATGGTATTTAGAGACAGTCTGGGCAAGGGTGACTCAGCACTACTGAGTTTGTCATTGTTTTTGGCCCTTTCAGTTGACATTAGGAAACACTTTTTAGAAAATGAAATGTTACCTATACAACTTTGAGGTTTGCCGTTTGCCATTCTGCTTAAATTGTGGTTTAATTTCGGCACTATTGACATTTTGGGCCAGATAATTCTTTGTTCCGGGGGGCTGTCTTGTGCATTGTAGTTTGTTTAGCAGCATCACTAGCCTGTACCCAGTATATGCCAGTAGCACGTTCTCTTCACCCTTCCCCCAGTTGTGACAACCAAAATTGTCCCTAGGTTTTGTTAAACGTCTTTGGCGGGATGTGCGTGTGTGTGCGCGCAAAATCACCACCAGTTCAGGACCACTGTGTTAAAGAAATAAAGTTTTTAAAACATTTAACAGAGTGCTGAGTAATTATAATGAATCATGTTTTGGAGAATTAAATATTTCAGAATAGTTTAGCTCTGAGACAAAATATATAATTCAAAATCAACAAAGGGACAAACTGTATGATAGCAACTTCATATCTCATTTAATTCGAAGTGTCCTTTTTACTTCTGAAATGTTGGTAGTTATGGATAAAACACAGACTCTTGAGTCGCTTCAGTTTCCTCTGCTGTGGAACAGGAACAATAATACTAAATTTGCTTGTTGCTTTGAGAATTAATTAAAATATGAGGTGCTGAGCAGAGTGCGTGGTTCATAGTAGAGCATAATTAGTAGCTTTTATCATTAGATAAAGTTATCAAGGGAAAGTAATTGAGGGATAGTTCACCTCGGAGGTGAACATATAACCCCTCAAGCAAAAGTAAGGTGCTTTTCTTCTATTTTAGAGACCTGCCAAATATCACAAAACCTAGACCTTATGAAGGATAAAGAAAATAAAGGGTTTTTCAGCCTTTTTCAACGCAGTAAGAAAAAGCGGGAGCAAGTACGTATTTTCTTATGTAGCATTTTATAAGATTCTTCTACTCTGTTTTTAAGTGCACGTGCTTTTCATCTTGGAATTACCTGTAGATTTTGCTTTTTCATTCTTTATTAGACCGCCAGTGCCCCTGCAACTCCTCTAGTAAGTAAGCATCGTTCAGCTTTTACGAGGAGCAATACCATGACCAAACAGTATATTTCAAACACCCTGCCATCGGATGCACCCAAGAAGAGGCGTGCTCCACTGCCTCCAATGCCAGGGTCTCAGAGAGCCCCCCAGGACCTTGCTCACATCCAGGAGAGGCCAGCTTCTTGTGTGGTGAAATCCACAAGTCTGGATGAAACAGAGGAGGTACGTAAATTTGTTTTGTTTTTTATTTTTAGGACGGGGCAGGGGACCATCCGTTTTTCCTCTTAACTAACTTGTCCATTCCCACATAGACTGCTAACAGGAACAGTTACTAATCTGTAATAAGATGAATAACTAGTTACTAATAACATTGGTACTGTGAAGAGATTCTATATGTAGAGTTCTGCAATACAGTAAAGAATAAATATGTCAGTTTTAAGTAGCTTTTATATACAAGCAAATAAATCATCCATAAACCTTAAAGCCGTGGTTTATTAAGGCCCAACTGGAGGTTCTTGCATGATGCATGTATTAGGAATGGAAATACTTTTTTTTTTCTCCTGTACGCGTGCCTCTCACTGTTGTGGCCTCTCCCGCTGCGGAGACAGGCTCCGGACACGCAGGCTCAGCGGCCATGGCTCACGGGCCCAGCCGCTCCGCGGAATGTGGGATCTTCCCGGACCGGGGCACGAACCCGTGTCCCCTGCATCGGCAGGCGGACTCTCAACCACTGCGCCACCAGGGAAGCCCGAAATACATATTTTTGAACACTTTTTTTTTAAACAGCAACAAATTTTTATGTTGCATTCGTGGGTTTCTAACTAGATATAGTCAGGTCTTGACCAGACTCTGAGATTCTTAGGGGAGAAATCCTTGTGTCTGCCTGATACATAAATACTCTATAATAAAAAAGAGTCTTTATATAGCATATATTGTAGTTACTATCATATACTTTTATGTTCAAGGCACTGTTCTAGGTGTACCTTTTTCTTAAACATTCTCACTATTGTTCTCTTTAATCCCAAATTTTCCTGGAGCATGCTGTTTTGTAGAAATCCATTTGCAAACAAGTTTTCATGCCTATGAAGTCTGTACATTCCTTGCTTTATTCAGGTGAATTACAAGCGAAGTTTTAAGTAAATGTGATTGAACATGAGACCATATATTTTGTTGCTTGTAATCAAATGATTTAAGTATCTGTGAAAGCAAATTTTATTTTGAGGTATTTGAGAAACCGAGAAGTTTTCTTGTATCTAGTTGAAGAGTTTTATTTCCCCCTTGGAAGCTTAGTAAATTCAATGCTCAAGTAAATGAACACTTCTCAACCAACTAATAAACATTTCTGTACTTCCTTAACCTTAGAAAAATTTTAACTATAGTTTTTAATTGTAATTGATAAGCTCTCATATGTGTCTTTAGAAAGTAGCAACTGGATTAGATAGAAATGAGCATAAAAAATGTTGGAACTCGGTAGTTATTTGGAAAATCATCTATTAAACTGTCTTCTTATTTCTATAAGGGTCTCTTGTCTAATGGTTGTGGTATAAAATCTCACCTTGCCCATCAGGAGGATAGTTATTTTTTCAAATGATAGAATCATTTACTACAGAATTTTCCAGGGTAACTGCTTGGTAGTTGGATTCAGCCTTAAAAAGCATGTGGGAGTGCTGTAGTCAGGCAAGAGGAATCCCGTTGAAAGATGCGGTGAATGTCAGGGCTGTGGCAAGTCTGGGCATGCGCAAGAAACAGAGCTTGAGCGAGGAGAGAGGCAGGGACCAAATCAGGGTCCCAGAGACCTCATTTTGTGGCCATAACTAGTTTGCATTTCTTCATAGTGAATCATTTAAAAGGTAGCACTTTCAGGATTGTTTTATATTTTTAATTACCATAAAACTGTACTGTAAGAGTATAACTTATCATACTCATGAGTGGTTACCAAAGTCTGTCTTCTTCTTTATATAGAAATACATCTTAGCCCCTGCTCACAAACCTTTATTCCAGATGACTTCATCCAATCTATTCCAGTAAATGTCCTTTGTGTTGGGAGGCTGAAGAGGTCTACATTGTCTTTCTAACAGTCAGCTTCTTAAAATTTTAGGCCATGCTACCGGTGACCTCGACAAAAGCCATTTCTTTTGATTCCCACTCTCTGCTCTATGACCAGTTGATGCCCCCGTGTTAAGGACTAATTTTTTTTTTTAGTATGTTGCCTTTGGCAAACTAGACATCTTTATATAATTTTCTAGTTATTTTTTCCTTTGATCTGGACATGTGGATAGTTCTTTGATGTATTATTTAGTAGGACCCTGGAATTATTTGTTTTTCCCTAGTGAAGCTGAAGAACCACTTTTTAAAATTTATTCATTACAAAAATTCTTAACAAGCTGTGGTTCTGTTTGTGATTGTGTGTTTGTGGGTATGTGTACATGTACATGTGTATGCTCATATGAATTCTTCCCTTCCTGGGCATCCCAGCACTTATTTTCTTAAGTTCTTTGCCATATTTGATGGAATAGATCACCCTTCGGTCTTGATTTTTCTTTCTTCCTTTTTTTTTTGGGGGGGGTGGGGGCTGTGCCATGTGGCATATGGGATCTTAGTTCCCTGACCAGGGATCGAACCTGTGCCCCCTACAGTAGAAGCATGGAGTCTTAACCAATGGACCACCGGGGAAGTCCTTTCTCTCTTCCTTGGTCCTAATTCTCTTCTTATATCTCAGCTCTCTTCTATTTTTTTTTGCCACCACTTCCTTTACCCATTTTCTAAATTTGGAGGTACCTGAATCCACGGTATTAGCCTCTATTTACTCTTTCAGAGAAAACATCTATTCTTTGTTGAGTTTTTTGTTGTAGTGTTTTGAATAGTGTCCCCCCAAAAGATACATCCAAGTCAAGGATCTAGAGATGAGATAATCCTGGACTTAAGTTGGGCTCAAATCCAATGACTGGTGTTGGTATAAGAGGGGAGACATGGGCACAAAGACACAAAGGAGTAGGCCATGTGATGACAGAGACAGAGACTGCAGTAGTGCTGCCACAAGCCAAAGAATGCCAGGAGCCACCAGAAGCTGGAGGAGGCAAGGAAGGATTCTCCTCCAGTGCCTTCTGAGGGATATGGCCCTGCTGACACCTTGATTTCAGGCTACTAGCTTCCATAACTATGGTAGAATAAACTTCTGTTGTTTGAAGTTGCCCAGTCATGGCGATTTGTTACAGCAGCCCTATGAAATGAATACGTCAGCTTTGTATTCCAACCCCAATATTGTTCCACTTGCAGTTTGAACTCACGGTTGCTTATTGACTCATCACTACCTGGAAATCAACGTATTTAAAATCAACCTCTCAGATTGAAAAGCTCAAGATCATCTTTGATGTTCTTTATTTTTCTTTTCACATCCAATTAGTGACCAACCCTTCATTCAGTCTCCCTTCACAATATATCCTTGTCCCTTTCTTCCATTCCCTCTGCTAAAAACATGCCTCAGGGAAATCCAGGGCCAGGAGGGTAAGGAGAAGGTCAGGACTTAACTTGTCTTGCCCCTTCTTGTCTTCAGAAGACAAAGAATGTGGCAAGCTGCCACATTTATATTTTATAATTGTCACTTCCCAGTTCAGAAACTTTGGATAGCTAGCTGTTATTTTCTAGGCATTCAAGGTCCTCTACCAGCATAACAATTTGGTGGGTATGGAGGGCTGTGCTTTCCTCACTCCCTCCCTCCCTCCCTCCCTCCCTTCCTTCCTTTCTTCCTTCTTTCCTTCCTTTCTTTCTTCCTTCCTTCCTTCCTTCCTTCCCCCCTCCCTCCCTCTCTCCCTCCCTCTTCCCCTCGCTCTCTCCCTCACTCCTCCCCTCCCTTTCTCTCTTTCTTTCTAGCTGTATTGACATATAATTGACAAATAAAATTGTAAGCTATTTAAAGTACACATTGTGGTAATTTGAAATACATTGTGAAAAAATTCCCACTATCTATTTAATTAACATATCCATCACTTCACATATTATCTTTTTTTTTTTGGTAAGAATATTAAAGTTCTACTCTCTTAGCGAATTTCAATTATATAATACAATGTTGTCAGCTATAGTCACTATGTTTTACATTAGATCCTCAGACCTTATTCATCTTATAGCTGAAAGTTTGTCCTCTTTTACCAATTGCTATTTCCCCTACCGCCTAGCCCCAGGCCACCTTTTCTACTCTCTGTTTCTATGAGTTTGATTTTTTTAGATTCCACATATAAGTGATACCATGCAGTATTTGCCATTCTTTGTCTGGCTTATTTCATTTAGTGTAATGCCTTCAAGGTCCATCCATGTTGTCACAAAGGGCAGGATTTCCTTCTTTCTCATGGATGAATAATATTCCTCTGTGTGTGAGTGTGTACACACGTGTGTATCACATATATTTATTTTTTAACATATCACATCTTTGTCCATTCATCCATACATGGACACTTTGGTTGTTTCCATATCTTGGCTATTGTGAATAATGGTTCAGTAAACATGGGAGTGCAGGTATCTTTTCAGTATCCTATTTTTATTTCCTTTGGATACATACCCAGAAGTGCAATTCCTGGATCATGTGGTAGCTCTATTTTTAATTATTTGATGGACCTCCATACTGTTTTCCATAGTGGCTGCACCAATTTACATCCGCACCAAGAGTGCACCGGGATCCCCTTTCCTCCACATTCTGCCAGCATGTAGCTCTTATATTCTTGATGACAGCCATTCTAACAGGTATGAGGTGGTATCTTAATGTAATTTTGATTTGTACTTCCCTGATGATTAATGATGTTAAACATCATTTCATGTACCTATTGACCATTTTTAAATCTTTGGAAAAATATTTATTTAGCTCCTCTGCCCATTTTTTAATTGCTTTTTTTTTTTTTGGTTATTGAGTTGTGTGAGTTCTTTATATATTTTGGATATTAGCCCCTTATCAGATGGAGTGATCTTACTTTCTCTGAATTTGTCTCTCTTGTGCCTTTTTATTTTGTTTTAATGTATGTATATGTGCAGGTAGTATATTCATATGATATATATTTCTAAAGATAAAAAGGAAAATACAGTGAAAATTCTCCTTTCCTACCCTGCCGCTAGCCAAATTCTTATGCCCAGAGGCAACCACTAACAGTTTCTTGTATTCTTCCAGACATAATCTATATATACTCAAGCCAGTATTCAGCCTACATATGATTTTTTTCTCAGATGGTCACATGTTACATGCATTATGTTATACCTCACTTTTTGATACTGAATGATATATTTTTGATATCCTTATCAGTACATAAAGGGCTTCCCTTTTTAAAAGCTGCATAATAAATATTCCATTGATGGATATAACATGTTATGGGGTGGGTACCCCATCCTCTAAACATAAAGGTTATTTTATTGTTTAAAGCTTATAGCATGGTTAAATTTCCGCCCTTTTTTTTCTTCCAAACCAGAGGGTGGGAATTGTGTTTCACAGAGAAATTCTGTAACATAGTAGGTGTTCAAGAGAATTGATAAGTAACCACAGCTTCCAATAAAATTTTAGTATTTCATGTGTAGATCTGGTAAATTTTCAGAAGTACTTGGATAACTTAAAAATTGCTTACATTTACTTTTATAGTAATTGGCCCAAGTTATTCTTGGCAATATTCTTCTTAAGCTTTTACAAAAAAGCCAGAATTTTGGCAAGGTTGTATTGAAAGCTTAAGGACTAATAACTAAAAGGTAGTGTGCATTACATAAGGCATATAAATAAAATTGAGCCCCAAATTGAAATTTTTTATAGTGTTAGATGAAAATATTCAGGAAACTCAGCAAAACATAAGTTTATAGATGAATTTTACTTATTTTACTGTTTGCTTCTTTTAAATTTAAAATCAAAGGGTCATTATCACTATAGACATTTTATATCTGTTTTAACAATTTCATTTTGAATTTGAAATTTTAAAAAGGCACTATTTTTACTGATTAAAAGTAATGCCAAGCTGGGAAAAAAATTACTGGAAAAAACCACGGCAAAATCATTTCCAAGTCCATGAAGAATTTTGGATATATCTTTATCCTGTAATTTTTATTGTTTAGGTGGTAAGATAAACCACAAGGGTGCGCTGTTTAACAGAACTACCGCATTTTGATTTTTCCAATTTTTTTTTTTCTCCAAAGAGTCCTTTGAATAAAGCAGAAAGAAAATATTGGAAATAGTTACATTATATTAGAAATAGCAAATGCTTATCTCTTGTGGGTGAAGTGCCTGAAAACAGAGCTAGAGAGATAAATAACAGTAATGCATAACAAAGTGATTTATAATTAGCACAGTTTTATTCATTTTGAGCTTTTATCTTAATGTTCTTTTAAGTAATCATTGATATTATATTTGCCTTAGGCTTACAGATAAGTCAGTCTATCTGTAGCTTGGAAAAAATATTGTCAACCACATCTATTTTATGCTTTTTGGCTGTCTATATTTAATAATTTGCCTCTTTCCTCTAAGGCATTTCTCAATACTGGCAAATTAAGGTATTCGGATAGTGATTTTGGAGCATCAACTGAAAATATTCACATAAAAGGCTGTTGATTTTCTGAGCTAATTTTGGCAACCGATTGTGCAGTTTCCAAAGAGGATTCAATGATGATCCCAGTTAGTAAGATAATTTATCTTAACCTTTTTGGGGAACATTTCTGCATCTAAACTTCTGTCCACCTAAAGAATATATTTTAAAGACTACATAGTTTACTGTCATTGCTACAGTGTCCTTTGCATGTCCCTGAATCTCCCTGTACTCTTTTCACATGGTTTCAGGTCTCGTGTCATTTTCTTTGTCAAGGTGAAATACATTGTCTTCTATGGAAATGTTCATTTGGAAGAGAAAACTCTCCAACTAGAAAATTTCTGGCAGTTTTTCCTGGTACTCTTTAAGCACTTTGTGAACACGATTCTGCCTGAAGATGTGAAATGCCATTTGCACAACAACATATGTAAGAGCTGGCTCATGCTGTCATTTACATGGACTAGATCACATGTATTACTGCATAAAATACATATAGTTATTAACATAAGATTGTCATTTACTTCATACATGGCAGAAGTCAGAAATGCAGTGGCATTGACTTAAATTAAAAGTGACTTAGAATTCTGGGATTGAAATTAAGTTAAGAAATGCAGTTTCCGTCCCGTGTCTGCTGACCAAGTATCTGTGAAGAGCACATTAAATGAAATCAGTGGCCAAAGGATGTCCTAGTATTATTGACAAATTAACCTTTTATGCCTATTTTACATCTGAAGAAGAGGAAGAAGAGTTGGACAGAAGCTGTAGGTAATCTTGACCCATTGAATTCACAGAACCTTTTGGAGAATTCTTCATTTTTTCATATTTGGTATGGCTTTGCTGCTTGGTTATGTGAGTACACAACAGTGAATTGTTTTTCCTGGGCTACTAGCATGGCACCTCGTTTTCTTTAGGATATTGGCTTTTGGCTGGGAACACAATAAGGAATGCTCTTGATTGGGCATTTCACTTGGTCTCATTTTGTATTCTGCAAACACTCAGATGTTGAGAAATTGAAATTCTTTGCCATATACTCTTATGCAAGTGAAATTTAATACTTAGAGTGTTAGTTTTTTAACAGCTGATTTGTTTCTTTAAAAATATTTGACATTTTTCATCTTTTACCCAATTTCATCTTTTAATATTTATCATGCTTTACAAGCAGATAAAATGATAGATTGCTATATGATTTTGAAATGTGCAAGTATATTTGGTCTTAGCTTCACTTCATGAGTTTAATCTCGTCATTTTATGCAGTCATTAAGGTTGTTGTAATAGAGCATTTATAATTTTTAAGAAATATACCCCTTTTTAGTTTTTTTCTCCAGGTTATCTAATAACATTTGATTTTTTTTTTTAACCTCCACTCTCCACTTATATAGAAAGTGGACCACACACATAATTCTCCAATTGCCTAGGAACAGTGGTTGTCATGGCATTTTCAGCTTGATATACGGGATACAGCTGTCTGTACTTCCAAAAATATGACTTGTTTCATTCAGTAGAGAAATGCACCAGCGCAGTATAATATTTAATATTCTTCCTCTTTTAAGGCTTCCCCAGATATAAGACATACTTTGTATTGTAGTTTTCATCAGATTTTCAAAGGGTCATAATCACCCAAGAGCAGAAGTAATGACTAATGCTTATATATCACTTACTAATATTTCAGACAAGGCTCAACCACGTTGCTCATTTAATGCTCACAAAAATCCTCTGAACAGTTACTTTTTAGGTTTCTGCCAGCTTTACCTCTGACCTAAATGTAAAGAGCTATGCTCATTATGAAGTTGCTAAATTTTAAAGAACAGTACTATTCAAAGAACAATAGGTCATTTGTGTGGATTTATCTTCCTTATCTAGCTTTCCTCTCCGAAATACGTATACTGAGTTAATAAAATATCATTGAAAATAATCAGTGTTAGGGTTTTCCTTTACAAGTTCTCATAGTATGAATTTTACTTAGCCTTTCTACCACTGTGACATTTGGGACCTCATGGTTTCAAAGACATGCCTTTCTCTGGTAACCAGCATGTTAACAGAGGTCAGGGTGGAGAGAAGCTGGCCCCTTTCCTGGAGCCACAGTGATAAAATGGTGAGCTCACTTGGATAATGCCTGCCATACAGCCTTAACTCTCTTTCTGGGATGAACTGAGTTGGCCCCAGCTTGTTCCCTTGATTTCTCCCTTACTCTCATTGAGGCCCTAAATTAGTTACCTATAGATGTTGAGTATTCTCCTGACCTGCTCCTAGACACCTCTCTGTTTGATCACTATGACCGCAGAGAACCATGGTTATGCGGGCTTCTCATCGCAGTGCCTTGTCTTTGTTGTGGAGCACGGGCTCTAGGCACGCAGGCTTCAGTAGTTGTGGTGCACGGGCTCTAGAGCGCAGGCTCAGTAGTTGTGGTGCACAGGTCTAGTTGCTCTGCGGCATGTGGGATCTTCCCAGACCAGGGCTTGAACCCATGTCCCCTGCATTGGCAGGCAGATTCTTAACCACTGCGCCACCAGGGAAACTCACCACCATCCTTTGTTTTAAAGAAGATGTTGAGGGTAGGAGTTTATTAATTATTTATTATTGCTGTGTTGGGTCTTCGTTTCTGTGCGAGGGCTTTCTCTAGTTGCGGCAAGCGGGGACCATCGCGGTGCGTGGGCCTCTCACTATCGCAGCCTCTCTTGTTGCGGAGCACAGGCTCCAGATGCGCAGGCTCAGTAGTTGTGGCTCACAGGCCTAGTTGCTCCACGGCATGTGGGATCCTCCCAGACCAGGGCTCGAACCCGTGTCCCCTGCATTAGCAGGCAGATTCTCAACCACTGCACCACCAGGGAAGCCCCACCCTCCTCTTTTTAACTTGATCCTGATCTCTGCTTATTCCTGGTTCATTTTGTCTTTTTTCATTCAAGATATACTACTCAGGCCCTCATCTTTGGGCATTTAAAAAATGTTATAAGGGATTACCACTAATAAGACTTGGTTACACGCTTTCTCAAAGTATTGGAGAAGTGAAAGAAATGAAAGCAGATTGCCTCAGGGAGAGAATGTAAAACCCTTGCAAAGATAGGTGTAACACAGGTTGTAAAATTCGTGTTTTGGTTTTATTCTGATATGCGTGGAGAAGGGCTGGAAAGAATTATATTGTGGCAGAAGAAACCCTAGTCTGGTTTGAGAGAGAGTCTTGGATCTGTAATATGCCTATTCTTTGCTTTTGGTCATCTTTTGTCTTCTTCATCTTCTACCTTGAAGAACAAGCCATTGAACTTCTTTACGGTTTGGGTTTCTTCTCTGTAGAATAACGTTCTGTAATTAAATTTCCAGAACTCTTTTCAACTCTGGTATTATAAAATCTTTTTTTCTTTTTTTATAAAAGTTGTTGTTGTCATTTAAAATTGGCCTTTAACAGGTGAAAGTACTCTGCTGCAGGGACCTTTGGTTTGATCAGTGTTACCAGACAGTGGTATCTAGTCTTGGTATTACTCCTTTAAAGATTTTTGAACCCTAAAGAACAATAGCAAAATGAAACATTGACTAACTGAGATCTTTCTCCCTGAACTCCAAACTGTAACACCAAAGTCAGCACAAGTGTTTTGGGCATCACTTAGAAGATGTTGAAGACAGAAAATTTGAGGATGATACGCTCAGGTTAATGAGTTTGTTAACCAGAGAACACAGATGTTATCATTGGCTAATCGTGAGTTTAAAACTAGATGATTTAGAGAGAAACCTAGTGGCAAGCGCAGCCACTCAGAATCCTCTGAAGAGATTTAATTTTTTGTTAGTAACTCAAAAAGTCACAAGTGAAGAGTCGTGGTGGTTATTTAGATACCTGTAAGTGAATCCAGCTCTAATCTCATTGCTTCCTCTCGTAGAATTTATTTCAGCAGGTTGATAACACCCTGAAAATTGGCAGAACAGTTGCCTGCTTACATAGTGTGGATTTAAGAGCTCCAGGCTCTGATACTGCTGCCCTATTTCTCCTTTCTCTAATTACAATCATCTGGTACCTGGAATGTCACCCCTACTTCTTATACCCCTTCACTGATGACTTTTTAAAATCTAATTTGACCTAAGCAAGACTTTCAGTGCTATAAATGAAGGATGTTAAAACAGGTTTATAGACAGAATAAGAAAATAGAATATATAAGTCCTAGATCTTTAGGAGTCTGGAGGAAGTGCTGTCCAAGGGGCAAAATGGTGTAGAACAAGGAGATTCAAGGCAGCAAAATAAACTTGCTCTGGACCCACCAAAAGATAACATGTTGCGTGAAAAAACCATTAAAAAGAAAGAAAGAAACTGGCATGTATGCTTTCATCCAATACAAGGCACAACACGTGCATGTGTATGTGTGTGTGTGTGTGTGTGTGTGTGTATACAGGTATAAGGTAAAAGGCTGGACACCAAAACTTCTATGAGGTGACCTGTATTAGCTGAGATTTACAGTAATTTTTCTTTTCTTTTTTTCCTCATCATTGTATGCACTGTTTGCATCTCATAGGAGATTGTGCTAATTTTGTGATCAAATTAATAATAAAACTGATTTCACTGTAGTAAGAAAAACTTACCTTCAGAGCTTTGCCTATTTTGAAATTCAGTAGAATATCTTATACTTCTATATTACATTCACTATGGTATAATAATTATATGTTTTGACGTTTAAGAAAATTGATTTGTTGTTAAGTTATAAAATTATTTTAGAATTCTTCTATCAAGAGTTAAGAGTTAAAGCTTGACCTTCAGTTATGTGAAAAAGTTCAGTCATTAGGATACTAATGACTAATTCATAGTAAATTAGGAAACCCTAATGTCAATTATAAGGTATTTTATAATATTTTATAGCATTTATTGAGAATGTCTGCATTGGAGAAAAATAATGGGAGTCTGTCCCTTAAAAAGAAAGAATATTATATGAGTTTTAAGACAATTTTATGAAATTGCTTAGGCTCTCTTTAACCCAACTCCTCCTCACATGGGAAATCGTATTATAAACAAACTAGAATCCAAAAGCTTCTAATAGAAACATTTAACAGGACTTCCCTGGTGGTGCAGTGGTTAAGAATCCGCCGGCCAATGCAGGGGACGTGGGTTTGATCCCTAGTCCGGGAAGATCCCACATGCCGCAGAGCAGCTAAGCCTGTGGGCCAAACCTACTGAGTCTGTGCTCTAGAGCCTGGGAGCCACAACTACTGAGCCCGAGTGCCACAACTACTGAAGCCTGCGCTCCTAGAGCCCACGCTCCACAACAAGAGAAGCCACCGCAATAAGCCCACGCACCGCAACAAATAGCCCCTGCTCACCACTAGAGAAAGCCTGCCCACAGCAACAAAGACCTAACGCAGCCAAAACAAAAAAAGAAACATTTAACGATGTCATTGATTGAAGTTGGGCCACTGTATTTCCATCCTTTGATTGAATCTTCTTTTTATTATTTTCCTATTTGTATTCTTCACTCTTAATCAGAATATATTGATTTCAGTGACCCACATCTTATAATTCAACTGTGATTAATAAGTGATCTAATGACAAGTACAGAGCTAGTACTAAGTAAATCTATTGAATACCATTCAATTCTATGTTCTTCAGCTAAATTTAGTTCCATTTTGAACCAGTGAATTCTGATCTGGATGTGAATTATGAAGGATTAACTATCTGGCATGGCTTTCAACTTGACCTTGCCATTTTCATTAGTGAATTCTGTTTCTCTGTGCAGTATTTTTCTTTTCACAGACTGTAAAATTCAGTGAGGTACATTCCTGTTAGAGGTGCAGTTTTTGCTGAAGGTAGGCAGACTTAGTGACTCTAACTAAAGTAAATAATTGAATATCTCTAATTATTAACCAAAGTGCTTTTCCCATAGTAAGAAGAAACCTGTCTGTTTTCTTGTGTTGTAAATCCTTTGGACTTAAATATAATTTGATATCAACTCCTTTTAAAATTTTTCAGTCATAATTTGACCAAAGGAAATGTACCTTGGCTAGGTGGTAAAAGCTAAAGACAGTTCTAAGCATTTCTTTCGTTTTAATTGTTCACATTAAATGTATGAAATATTTCAGATTTATATACTATAATTCACTTCCCTGTACCCCTCACTAAGAATTAACAAACTGGTGTTAAATATTTAGCTTTTATTAAACTCCTTTAAGGTATGATGAAGCTGCCTGAGGTGACTTAAAGGTGGAGTTTTACACACAGTGGATTTAGCTTGTGCAGTAGACTGAGCACAAGTTCCTAAGTTGTTTAAGGTTGATTATAACTGAGACTCACCCTAATAGGACTCCCACCACCGCCATCACTAATTAAAGTACAGTCTTAGAATAAGTAGCACAGCCTCCGGACACGCAGGCTCAGCGGCCATGGCTCACGGGCCCAGCCGCTCCGCGGCATGTGGGATCTTCCCGGACCAGGTCACGAACTCATGTCCCCTGCATCGGCAGGCGGACTCTCAACCACTGCGCCACCAGGGAAGCCCTAAGTACCTCCTTTTATCCACACTTTTTACTCTAATCTCTACACTACAACTGTCATTTGCTTATTTTTTTACACTTTCACATACTTGAAAATAGACAAATTACATGTAATAACATTAGTTCCTACTTATGGAGCATGTACTGGATACTAGGTGCAGCACTGAGTGCCTTACACAGGTCATTTCACGTGAGCACCCAGCCCCTAGGAAGCAGGTACTGTTTTCCCAGTTTGTGGAGAAGGAGGCAGAAGGTTGCAGGGACAGTAAATGCCACGTTCCCCGTTCAGGCCCTGGCATCGACTCCAAAGCTCATGTGTTTGGTAACCATTACCCTGGCTGCCTTCCAACTTGCAAACCCTCTGTAATCTTCTCGCCAATTAGACAAAGTCACACTCAAAATCCTGGGTAGCTCAATCCTGAGAAATGCAAGAGTAGAGCTATTGGGAGCCTATTAAGGAGCATATTCCTGAAGTGCACAGAACAAAACGGGGCTTCAGAATGCGTGGGGGCCTTCCTCGCCCTTCTTTCTTTCAGCATTTTATATGGGAGCTCATGCCGTGTTTACTTAAATAACTGCAGTAGTTTAGTATGTCTACTTCTTAGCAAGCTTGTGTGCTGGATCCGTATATTCTACACGTATCCCACGGTACACGCCAGTTTTCTTGGCTACAATCTATTTAGGAACACCTAGGTCTTCTACCTCAAATGCCCCTTCTTTCTTGCAGGCTTTTACCCAAGAGAAGGATGTTTTCCGTAGACATAGGATCCTAGGGTTCTTCCATTTTCGTCTTATTAGCAATGTTTTAGTTAACACAAAATAACTCCCAAGTTTGATTTTTTTTTGGCTGCTGCTTAGCTGATTGAAATTCTTTTTTAAGTTGTTAAATTTACATTTTGGTCACCAAGTTAGTAAGCTCTTACCATTGCTTATAGCATTGAATCTAGTGATGCAGGTAACATAAGTTGACCTGGTCACATGCAGTGACAACCATGTTCTCTTCAAAGGTCTTCGTTCTCAGTCCCTATGATCCAGTTGCCGGTCTGGAAACATAAGTCCATTTGCTTTCATGACATGCCCGTACAATAGAGGAAGGGGGTAAATCTTACGGAATAAGGTTATAAAGCATGTGCTCCCCCAAGACGTTCATGGCTTTGCCCATCTAACCTGCATTCCCTCAGCTGTCTTCACAAAAGCTATTAGAACTGTTTTAGCATTTGTAACGCTGAAATATGTGTATTTGGACAAATTTTAAATTCTTTATCCATAGAAATATAAATATCCTGTACAAAAAAATGTTAGCTTATTTTAAGACCTCTGGGGTGATAAATGAAATATATGAGTTTATTTTTATTCTGTCTTTGAGTTATTAGGTCCATATAAATTTGTGAGCCTCTGTATATACATTCCTCCCCTTTTTATCTCTGTGCTATTTACTTTACTATGTTATAACCAGAATTTAAGAGCTCTAACTCCTAAACAGATACTACTGTCTGAGAAATTCATGTTGTGAATTTTTTATCTCTGTGCTATTTACTTTACTATAACCAGAATTTAAGAGCTCTAACTCCTAAACAGATACTACTGTCTGAGAAATTCATGTTGTGACTGCTTTTATCAGGTAACAGACCAATAAATGACAGTGGCTGGGAACCTGACCTAAAGGGGAACACGGGTTGTTATCAGACTACATGAAAGCAATCGGTCCAAACGTAAGGAACACGTTTTCAGCGTGGAATTAGAAGGAAAATCAAATGCTGCTATGACTTCATGCATTCACCAATTACTTATTGTTCACCTACTGTGTTCCTACTGATAAACTAGGTCTGTGATAGGAATGAGGCATGCTTGAATAGGGCTTGACAGAAGTAAACTCATCAAGAAATAAAATGACGTCTTCTACTGCTTTTGATGTTTTAGATCAATATTTTAAAAAATGAAGTGTCATATTGTTTTAGGAGAATGTTTGGCCTTCTCCCTAACAATCCCTAAATTTCTTACTTTTCTAAGATAGCAAGTGAAGGTTTCCGAACACAGAGACATATCATCAATAAGAAGATTTTAATTTAAACTTTATGTCCTATTCAAAATGACATTTAAATATTGCTGATCTATCACTACATTTCTTTCTCAGCTCTTTGTCGCCGAGGGCCCTTCTCCTAATTATTTCAGAGGTCCAAGCAGCAGTTGAGGGCCCACCCACGGGGTTGGGGGGGGGTGACCCTCTGATTTAATCAAAATTGGCTTCAGTGACTCTGAATCAAAATCTGGGTTTGGGTGGCAGGCTTTGACTCTTTTCATGCTGGATTATGGAGACGTCTGAAGAGTTCTGTAGGAGGGACCAGGGTAATGAGAGGAGAGGAGATTGGTGGCTGCAGCTGTTTACCCACTGGTAATGGAAGAAGTTTAATGTTCTGATTACCGATAAGGTCAGCCTGGTGCCACCCTGTCTGACCCCCTCGTTAACATGAGTTAACCTTAGTGAGAGGTGTGTTCCACCAAGTGCCTGCCATATGGACCTGACTCTGCTTCTGCCCGTGTGAGATGAGCTGCCTTCCGCTTTTGTCCCTAACAGAACTGGCAGTGATGACAGCTAACTCAAACTTTTCTCTGTGAGCGCAGGCTTCCTTTCTTCTCTGGCAGAAATATTATAACATTACAAAATAGTAAATTTGCTAACTTTTTTGTGGTATATAGCAAGACATAATGACTGATAAACATCTTATGAACTAGGCCACTTCCCTCAGTTGTACTTACATTGTCTCTTAAGATTGGAATGGCCCAAGCTTTACATACTCTCCTAGTCCAAGTTTATCAAGGCCTTTTATTTGCAAATGAGGGAGGCAGTATTTGGTTCATTTCTTTCATTCACTCAACACGAATCTATTGAGAAACTTCTATGAGACAGACTTTGTTCTGGAGACACGGAAGTGAGCAAAATAGGAGGAAAAAATATCCTTGCCCTTAGAGTCAAACCTGGTGGAAGCAACAATAAACAAGGTAAAGAGGCCAACTCTGTGGTATGTTAGAGAGTGATTAAATGCTGATCATAAGATCAAGCTGGGAAGACGGATAGGAATTGTTGAGGCGGCGGGGGCGGGGGGAAGTCAAGGAGGAGCTCACTGAAAAGGTGACATTTGAGAAACGACCTGAAGAAGATGATGGGATAAGACATTAAGTTATCAGAAGAGCATTCCAGGGACAGGGACAGCAAGGGCAACCACTCTGAGGTGGGAACACTCCTGGCACATTTGAGGAGCAGTGTGAAGGCCAGTGTGGCTCACTCTGCTCCACACCTGGAGAAGGAGGTGGTCAGAGAGATCTAGGGGCCAGGTCGCCAATGGCCTTAGAACTCATTACAAGGACTTTAGCTTTTCTGTACCAATTGGGAAATTATTAGTGGGTATTGAACAAAGTGCCTTCACCTGATTTTTATTTTAACAGGATCCTTTGCTGCTATATTGAGGAAGGACTCTAGGGAAGCAATGTGGAAGAAGCAATCCAATTAGAAGGTTCTTAGTGATGGCTCACTCTGTGGTAGCAGTTGAGCTGGATGAGCCAATAGCATGGACTTGATATGGAGTGTGAGAGAGAGGGGACATGGGAGGGTGACTCCAAAGTTTCTGGCATGAACAAATGGAATAATGACTTGCTGTTTTTATTGAAACAGGGAAGACTGTGAGAACAGGGTTGTTTTTAATGGGGGAGATGAAAGGAGGATTAGCAGGATCTTAGTTTTAGATATGCTGAGTTTGAAATGGGCTTCAACATTAGATGAAGATCAGACAGAGGTCCAGGATGGAGACATAATTTGGAAATCATCAACATATAAATAATACATAAAACCCAGAGATAGCAGACACTACCAAGAATGAGTATAGATTCTAAAGAGAATATGTCCAAGGACTAGATGAAAAGGAACCAACACAGAAAACAGTTCAGATCTTTGCAGAGTAAGGAAATAGTATTCTGGGTATAAGGAAAAGAAGATTTTAGAGGGTGGTCAACTGTTTAATTCTGCTAATATGTCAAACAAGTGAGTTCTAAGAAGTAACCACTGATTTAGTCATGAGGGAGGTCATTGATGACTTTGATAGTGTAAAGGAAAAACTCAGTTTTCTACCCATGTAGGGAAAAACCCAGTTCTTTCCTACTGTGTGTTTCTTCCCTGTGAGTCTCCTTTGCTACTCACACAAAACATTTCACTTTTGTTCAACAAACGTGTGGAGGTTTTCCCCACACTGCCAGGCAATTTTTAGATACCAGCATTCAGCTAAATTCTGACACCATCTACCCAGAGACATCAGATTCCACAGGATAAGGGCTCAGTCCCACAAGACGGCCCTCCCTTTCCTACAGACACTACAGGCACCAGTCACAAGCCCAAGTTATCACCTCTGCTCCTGACCAACCAGCTATTGATTAGAGATTCCAGTGACCCCTTTCTTGGACTTCAGATGCCAACCACAAGTCCAGGTTGTTACCTATACTTCTGACCAACTGGCTATAAATCAGAGGTTCCTTCGACTCCCTCCTCAGGTTTGATTAATTTGCTAGAATGGCTCACAGAATTCAGGGAAACACTTGCTTACATTTACCAGTTTCCTAAGGGATATGATAAAGTATATAGATGAACATCTAGATGGAAGAGATGTATAGGGCAAGGTATGTGGGGAGGGGCATGGGGCTTGCACTACCTGTCCAGGTATGCCACTCCCCCAGCACCTCCACGTGTGCACTGACCTGGAAGCTCTCTGAACTCCATACTTTTGTGATTTTACGGCAGCCTCATCACATAGGCATGATCAGTCATTAACTCTATTTTCAACCCTTCTCCCTTCTCAAGAGAATGAGGGCAGGGCTGAAAATTCCAGACTTCTAATCATGACTTTCCCATGACCAGCCCTCATCGAGGAGCCCATCCAGAGTTGCCTCATTACAACAAAAGGTACTCCTATCATCCAGGAAATGACAAAGGTTTCAGGAGCTCTGTGTCAGGAACTGGGGCCCAAGACCAATATTAGACCAAGAGATGCTACTAGTGTTCTTGTCACTTAGGAAAGTTCAAGGGTTTTAGGAGCTCTGTGCCAGGAATGTGGGCAGAGACCATTATATATTTTCTATTATCTCACAGATACGAATAGTTTTAATGGATCAAAGGTTGAGAAAAATCTGATTGGAGGGGTTCAAGTGGGAGATGAGAAATTGGAGGAAAAAAAACTATGAATACCACTTTTAAGCAGGTTTGTTGTAAGGGGAAAGAGCAAGATGACGTGGCAATGGGCCTGGAGGAACCGGCCAGCCTGCTGACAGTCGCATGCTGGGAGTGTGAGCATTAGCTGTGTATAGAGTCGAGGACGTCAAATGACCTCGCCTTTGGTAGACATATAGATTTTTGAAATGTTTGTCATTGATGTATTGTGCCAAAAAGAAAGATTAATCAAGCCAGTCTTAATGTACAGATATTCTTCCCTTTTTCACTTCTTACTTTACATCCAGTATTTTCTCTAGATTTTCCTTTGAAAGCTAGTTTTTAACTGCGTTGCCTATGAGTGTTCTACATTTTCATTAGTTGTTTACATGCCGGCCTCCCATTCTAGCCTAACCTTACAGAGAAGCATCATATTATACTTCTCTTTACATATCTGTCTCTGACACGTGGCAGATACTCCGTAAATGCTTTTTGAATGAATGACCATTATGTTCCATATTGGCATACGATGTGTTTGATGTAAAGGTCAGTGTCTTCCTAAAGTTTGCTGTTCATTTCTGAATAGAGATTCTATTTGGTCACTTTGTTTTCCATAGCGTTCCTCTGGAGCAGGCAGAGTGAGGACAGGCTCTCTGCAGCTTGGTAGCACATCTGGTGGGAATTCATCTTTGAAAAGGACAAAGCGAAAAGCACCTTCCCCACCCTCCAAAACAGCCCTGCAACAAAGTGATGAAAATAGTCACGTGACTGGTAATGTTACTTTTCCCATTAATATTAGTGTTGTGTTTTCTTTAATATAGACAATAGAAATGATATAGGTTATAAATCACATCTTTTTATTAAATAATATTAGTACTTAAACTTAGGCTTTTAATTAATTGATTTTAATAGTAGTGCTTAGATAGTCCCTGATTATTCTCACTACCTTTGAAAAATCTGCATAACAAAATTTAAAACTGTACAGCTCCATTATCCTAAAATGAACATGTTATAATTTGTGAGTCTATTCAGAAAGATACTGCCTTTCCAGGATTGACTACATGTAGGACTGGGAATCAAAATAGATTTTAGCTGTATCACAGCTGGACAAGTACAGTGGCTTCTAATAAGGTTAGGGCTATATTTTTCTGAATTATATAAAAATGACTTAAGTTAAGGTACTAAGGAATTGTTTCATTGGTGAATGTGACTTGCTCAGAAGTTGTGTTTCTTCTGTCTTCTAGCCCTGCAGTCGGTACCTGTAATTCCTACAGACAGTGTTTTAGAAGCAAACTCTTCTGAGGGCCTGTCCAGCCCAGGTCTGACACCTCTGTTCCACATCATGTAACCACTGAGAAAGAACTTCCAGGACAGTTGAGGAATGAATCTAGTCGTAATGCTCTGTATATGAAGGAGATACAGATGCTTTGTCTTCATTTCCCACATTATATAGTATGAAATGAAAAATATTCCCCTCCCTGAGTTCAGAGCGTGAAACACAGAAATCAAAATTTTAGTTCTGCGATGGTACCTTGAGTGCTTTTCCTACTAGGTCTCCTGCTTTTCCTTATGCAATGTCAGGTTGCCATTTATTAATCTTCTCCCCAAGAGGAATGACACATCTTAGTTAGGAATGTACCTTGGTGTGTTCAGAAGAAAACTTACATGAAGGTGTTAAGCATCATTCTTTATGCAACTGTTGTAGGTGTGAATTCATATTGTCCTAATCTGATGGTAAAAATTTATTATGAAATATTTTCTATTATATAGTTTTATTTTGGATTCTCTCCAAGTAAGTGAAGTGTCAGTAAAAGTCTAATACTGTTCCTTAATATTTTTAATAATAGCTATTTAGTAGCTATAAGTATGATAAAATTTCTTAATCGTTAGGTGTAAATGAATATGACAGACTAATAATGTTTAATCAAAAATAGAATATTACTATGTCAGTACTTTAGCACGGAAATAATTTGATAGGTATAAAAATTGCTTAATATAACTACCTCATTTTTATAATTCACATTCACAAATACAGAAAAACTCAGAAGCACCCAAATGCTCCTGAATCTTTTAATCCTTAGGTGATATTTAGGAATTTAAGATTTTGATATAGAATTCTCCTTTCCTCTGTGATTAAAAACACTATCATTAGGTAACTAGTAATGATTTTTCTCAAGTCTTACCCAGAATAATATCAATGATACCATTCTGTTTCACAAAGGAAATTTATTAAATAATATCGAGCTATATAAATGAAATGAGAAGATTTCGGAAGTATTAGAGAAAAGTGGCTGCTATTCAAACTTTGCTTGATAGCTGTTTTTCTTCCTTTTTTTCCCCTTTTACCTCTTCTTATTTAATGCATGGCTAATTGTGAGTTAACATATCTAATTTCTTGTGAAATGCTTCTTGGTCTCTGCTTGCTTAATTCTGTTTTCTAAGTGCCATTTCCACAGATTTTACTTCTTTGGCAGAATCCTCCCTTGGCTCTGGGCTCCCTGGTCACGAACAGTGCGCTGTGCCCCAGCTGCCGGCCGAAGCCCCTCTCTCGGAGTGCCCTGGAACGCCCGAGGTAGCTGCCGCATCTCTGCCATGTAGGTGACCTGGCCTTTCCTGCCTGCTGCTTTGTTTAAGACAGATTGAGATGTCATCACATTTAGATTTGGTTACTTGTTGATTCCTTGTGTAAAAATGTCTCATAAAAAAAATAGTAGTTTCTGCCTTGTCACTTGAAATTTTTGCAGTTTGATGTTTTCCCTAATCACATAGTGAATGAATATGGCAACATGTAAGATGATAAAATCAGTGGCTCTGAAGAATTTCAGCTTCTCTTCTATTTAGCTTTCTGCTTTTTGGCAAAACTGTTTGAACTTTATTATTTTCAACATATAACTGTATAAATATAAAAGAATACATATATATTTTTTTCTTTATTGAACTACTCTTTTGTTGTTATCTAGGCATGGTTTATTTCTATAGTATTGCTTTTGATTGGGATTTTTATTTTTAAGTGATCGAAATTTTTTTGTTACCATATGGCAAAACTTCATAGTTAGGTAATATTTGAATTCTATCATAAATAATTTTACTCAATTTTTCAGTGACTCAGAAAAAGCCCTTATCACCTCAAACCAGTTGTTTAAAATCAGTATACTATCATATACTCATTAAAGGAATGAAAAATTGTGTGGCCAGTTTGGGAAATACTTTAGCAGGTTTTTTTTTTTTTTTAAGTAAAAATAAGGATTCATTTTCTATATGACCCAGAAATCCCACTCCTAAGACTTCTCAAGAAAAGTGAAAACGAATGTGCATACAAAAACCTGCGTGTGAATTATTATAGAATTTATGTAATTGTCAAAAATGGGAAACAACCCAATGTCCCTAAACTGAGGAATGGATAAACAAAATATAGTTTGTCCATATGTTGGAATACTACAACCTAGCCAAAAGAAGGAACAAATAACTAATACATGCAACAACATGGCTAAATCTTAAATACATTGTTAAATGAAGGAAGCTAGACTTAAATGGCTAGATGCTGTATGATTTCATTTATATGACATTCTTGCAAAGGCATAACTATAGGGATAATTGCTGCCAGGGGCTGGGGTTAGAGAGAGGAGTTTATTACTAAGGAGCCTGGGGGATTTTGGAAGCTGATGGAATTGTTCTACATCTTGATTGTGGTGGTGGTCACAGAAAGATAGATAGATGTCGAAACTGGACATTCCAAAATGTATTCCAAAAATGATGAATCTTACTGAAATTATACCTCAGTTTTTAAAAATGAAAGAGAAAACAACTCTGTCGGAAATTACAGCAGTGTCTGACACAGTGAACACTTTTTTGAATAAATGAATTTTTTAAAAAAAGTTCACCAGAATAGATTTAATCTAATACAATTCTGTTTTAGCAAAGAGTAGTATCTGTCAAACAATTCTGCCCTTTGACCATCTCCAGGAAAAATACACAAGATGTCCCAAAAGGCTTAGTGAAATTTTAAGCTTTAATAACTTATAAGATGCTACAAACTAAGTTTATTTAAATTTCTTTTACACATATTATATTTTGTGAATTTAAAATAATTTTTTATTTTTTGTTTCAGTCAATTTTGCAATCTTTAGAAGGACTGAAAATATTAAGATAAATATATCCAAATTATATTAGAAAGCTAAGTAAGTGTAAAAGAAATTTCAACAATTACAATTTCAAATGATTTTTTATAATTTTCTAAACATATTGTGGAAGTTGTTATATCTTACAGCTACACTAAAGTTTTGGATACTGTGTTCTTTGAAAGTGAATTCTCTTCCCTTAGAACATGTGAAGCTGAAATATGATAGTTGTGATCTAACATTTGTGAAAATTATTCACTGTTCACAGCCCCCACTTCGTTTTGTTGTTATTGCTGTAGTTCTAAAATTTGGCCATAGTATAAGTCTGTTAACACATACAAAACAAACTTGATTTAATATTTTTTAAAGCTTGGAAAAAATCTGTACTAGTCAAACAACAAAGTGTGAAAGTGCTCTTGGTTAGAATTTTTAAAAAGAATCACAGCCTTTTCTAAGAATTTTAATGACAGGAATGCAGTTCAAATATATATATTTAAGAAAGCCTGTATGATGCTTATAACTACTAAGTTATAAAACCCCAGAAAAAATAATTTGAAAAGATTTCTGAAACATGTGACTCATTCTTCATACTTTCCTTGAGACCAGTTTCTCAGTGAGGACCTCATACTTAAAGAAAGTTGAAGACCTCGACTTTTTAAAGAAAAGTTGTGTATCTATATAAAACACATGTGATGGTTAAGAGAGAAATAGGGAGAAAGATCAATAATTTGCTAAATGTTACCTCAGTTAATATAATTTCCAAAAGAGCTTAATATATACCAAGGAGCCATCTATAAAACATACTTACATCTAAACCATAATGGCCTTTCATTTTTCCTTGATAGTTTTCAAATTATGTAAATATACTCTTACTGTATAGATGTAATATGCTATTGTAAAGGCATAATATTGTACATTGGCATCGAAATAACTATTTCATGTCATGATAAAGCACGATTTAAATATATAAGTATATATATATATACATATATATATATTTTTTTTTTTTTGCGGTACGTTGGCCTCTCACTGTTGTGGCCTCTCCCGTTGTGGCCTCTCCCGTTGCGGAGCACAGGCTCCGGACGCGCAGGCTCAGCGGCCATGGCTCACGGGCCAGCCGCTCCGCGGCATGTGGGATCTTCCTGGACCGGGGCACGAACCCATGTCCCCTGCATCGGCAGACGGACTCTCAACCACTGCGCCACCAGGGAAGCCCTGCATATATTTTTATATATAAATTTACTTAAAGTCAAATTCTTTTTTTTTTATAAATTATTTTTGGCTGTGTTGGGTCTTCGTTCCTGCGCGCGGGCGTTTCTCTAGTTGCAGCAAGTGGGGGCTACTCTTCATTGCGGTGCATGGGCTTCTCATTGCGGCGGCTTCTCTTGTTGTGGAGCTAAGTGCGTGGGCTTCAGTAGTTGTAGCACGTGGACTCAGTATTTGTGGCTCACGGGCTCTAGAGCACAGGCTCAGTAGTGGTGGCACACGGGCTTAATTTTTCCACGGCATGTGGGATCTTCCCGGACCAGGGCTCAAACCCATGTCCTCTGCACTGGCAGGCGGATTCTTAACCACTGCACCACCAGGGAAGCCCTGAACTGTATTAAAATAAGCAAAGATCCAGAACCTCATTCTTTGGTTTAAATTTACTTTCACAGCTAGTGTGGACGCCAATTGCTTAGGATGTCTCCTCTTTTACCCTGTTGGCCATTTGGTGTTAGTGCTAAGAAATTATAATAAAACAATTTCATTCAATGAAATATTAACCACAGCTACTGAAGAGAGTCATACACACACACATACTGTTATGGGAAGACCTTTAAGACATAGTTAAGTGGAGGAAAAAAAAGTTAGTGAAAAACATCAGGTATATTATGCTTCCATTTATATTAAATAAACCAGGAATTGAGAGAAAGAAGGAAATGTATGTATATCTGCTTAAACGATATATGCTCATTATACTTTCTGATAATATAGAGGAAAAAAAACTGTTAAGGGAAGTTGCCTCTGAGAATCAAACTGAGTAGGAGTTAAAATTAATTTTCATTGCATAATACTTATTCTATTTGTATATTAAAAATTATATTAAGCATCTAAGTAAATGGCTTCTCACCTTGGTTGCACACTAGAATCACCTGAAAGAACCTTAAAAAAAATTCTTGGTCCCTCCCTTCAGAGATTCTGATTTAACAGATGTGGATTAGAGGTGAGCATCAGTATTTTTAAAAGATGCTCAGATAATTCTCAATCGTAGTTAGTACTGATAATTACTGAGTCAAACTTTATAAGTACACTTGGAGCCAATCTAAAAATCTCGTGTTCTTTTTGTTTACATTTAAAGCCACTGCATCAAGGTAAAAATCATTTAAATTGAAAGATACATTCTTAAATGAAATATATAACTTGAAGCTTATGAGCTTAAATAACCTCTTTTTTTCTACCATGAATGAAACAGAGAGACAGCATATTATTTTTAGAAATGTATGTCTGAGATAATCTGATTATATGTTAACATAATTATTCACCATTAGAAAAGTATTTTACTATTAGCTTTGAATCAGAATTTAAAAGAGTCCAACTAATTATTATTTTAAAAATTCCTTCCTTGCCAGGATTGCACAGGATGAATGAGGCAAATTAATATTTAGGATTATATCTTCATTTCTTTGTAGCTGGAATAAGTTCTGATTACAGCCTTGAAGAGGTAGATGAAAAGCAAGAACTGAGTGAAGTGCCTAAAGATGAGGCTGAAAATACTTCTCTGAAGTCGCAAGACATTCCTACTGTATCTACTGATATAATAAATACACTGAAAAGTGATCCTGACTCAGCCCTTGGCAGTGATACTGGAGAGTCCTCACAAAACTCCAAAGAAGAAAAACAAGGAACTAGAAACACAGATGGACAGTAAGTAGTCTGTATGCCAGACGTGGTGGTGGTGGTTTGTTTAATTGATACTAGTCTTCTGAAACGTAGAACTGATATTTTAAACACAAGTAGAGTCATTTCTTTAGCTTATACTTTATCCCTTTTACAACCATTTAAAAAAATGTTTATTCATAAAGTATCAATTTACATGTGATTGTTTTTAAATAAAATCAAATCCAACAGTTCTGGTATCCCTGTGGCAGACCAACCATAACATGTAGTTATTTTGTATGAAGATTAGCATTTTTGTTTGTGTTGCGTTTGTTTTGCCTATTACCTATTTGGCCTAAATATTTAATTTTCAATTTTCACCAAATGCTCCTGAAGAATTTTTACTAACTGCTATATAAAACAATTCTGCCTCTTAGAATATGATGTTAAATCACTAATACTATTTTTATAGTCAACTTTATGAAGCAGAGAATGCACCTACCTTCCCCTTGGTCCTAGGAATCGAAAGTTATAGTAAAGTATACTTACATTCTGTTAGAAATGCCACACTATGAATAAAGATGAAATCAAGTAGGCAAAATAAACCATTTTATCAAAGTTTTATTATAATTTGCATGGGATTGTCTCCAAATTAATCTCTTGTATCACCAAAAAAACCCCCAGTGAAGTCAGTTCACATCCTGACTTGCCACAAGGTGACCTTGCCAGATGCAAGGAAAATGTCTATGAGAGTACATTTCATTTAGTTCCTTTTTCTTTAAAAGATAATAATTGATAATAACAAAAAGACACTGTCTTGGGGAAAGTGTCCATTTTACCAAGCTTCTTACATCTTTCTTTGTAACAGGGTCACCATATGAAAGCTAATGTTTCAGAGCAGCATTTCCTCTCAGTTGTATTCTTTCTTTGCTATTAAATTTCTAATATTTGGCAGAAGATGATTATTCCAGTCCATCTGTCTTTGGAAATTATTGCCTGTTTTATCATCGTGTATGTGTGTTTCAATAGTATCAATATATAACATACAATATCATATTTTACAGAGGACCACACATTATGGTGTGTAATTCAAGCAACAAAGCGAGGGTGGTTGACAGTGTAAGAAACCTGAGGTCACCAGGCCCAAACCAGGAGAATGGTGAGTTCTATAAACACTAATAGCCAACACTTTCATAGCACTTGCTAGGTGCCAAGGACCTTTCTTAAACACTTTATATATATTAACTCATTTAATCTTGTATATTAACTCATTTATGGGTATTATTACTTTAGTCTCATCTTACAGATAATAGAGCCACAAAGACATTATGTAACTCACTGAGGTCCCACAGTTAGTAAGTGGTGAACCTCAAGTTTGAACTCAGGCAGTATGTGTTCAATACGTGTTGATTCCAAAATGTGCTTCTACCTACCATGTGTTCTAATGTTGTTGTTGTTAAATCTTAGAGATTATCTAACCTAGATCTTGGATCTTAAAGATGTATACTCTGTGTATACTTATGATCTACTTCTCTTTTTTCCTTCTACTGACTCCCTAACCCAAGCCTGTTTTATTTCATAGTCGGGTTGCTATACCTAAGGTGAAACTTGTCTGCTTGATTTTTCAGGCCCAAACCATCTAATTATGTAATAGTGCTTACCAGTATTTCCCACTCCCCACCCCCCAATCAAGACAGTTTATTCTCTTTCTCGTGATATGTTTCACTCAGTTCTATCATTAGGCCTATGCTCATTTTTATCTTTGCCTGGAAAATAACTTTCCACCTATCTTCACTCATTCAACTATTATCCAAATCCTGCCACTTTACTTATTCTGTTACTTGATTACTAGAAGCCATGTAGTTCTCTGTTCTCGACTCCTCAGTTGGATTGGACAGTCTTTGATCATAGAAATTATATCTGCTACTTTGTTTGAATTCCTTATAGGAGAATACTGAGATATGGTTAAAATATATATTTAGGATTGAATTTCAGAAAAATGATACTATACAAATAGAAGATGCAAGGAATACACAATGGTTTTTTTTGTTTTTTTTTTGTTTTTTTTTGCGGTACGCAGGCCTCTCACTGCTGTGGCCTCTCCCGTTGTGGAGCACAGGCTCCGAATGCGCAGGCTCAGCGGCCATGGCTCACGGGCCCAGCCGCTCCGCGGCATGTGGGATCGTCCCACTGCACCACCAGGGAATTTTAAGGGGGTATGAAGAAAGTGCTTATTCTCATAGTCCAATCTATTATGTTAATATATAAAACTAGGTTAAGATTCATAGAAAACATAGGGATATATATATATATATATATATAACATGGATTATCCCAGTGTCACAAACAAGATGGACAGATGGATATAGATATGTCATTTTATATTTGTGGTATGTGTTGGTTAATTTGAATATATATGTCTCTGACTCATTTTCCTCATGGTCAATACCATCCTGAGATACAAGTGTACAACATATACTTGTATATGATTTCCCCCTTTTTTCTTGACTCAGTTTTTTATAACATACGCTATGACGGCAAAAGCATTTCTATTGAGAAGTCATGATTTAAAAGCTGTTTACTTCTTTTAAAAATCATAGTCAAATTAAATCATTTTTGCTAAGATTTTGGCATCATATTAGTGCTAGGGTCACAAGTACATTTCCGTAATACCTTTATTTTGATTTGCACTTGATTTACAATGACCCTTGTCAACTCTAGGTGATGTTTAAAATAATTTGTTATCCTTAAACTAGTTTTATTCTCCTTTTCTCTCTCTTTTTTTTTTAACCTACCCTGTATACTTATCTAAATCATCCTTTCATCAGGTTGTTGATGTTGGTGTCAGTGTTGAGTAGGGGGAAGTACAGTATAGTACAAAATATACCTTCTCCCTCTACTGGCCATTCTTGAAAAATGGCCTGTCCATTCATTGACATTTCATTGGCATTATCATTGATATGTAGGAGGATGGACCAGCTAATGAATTCAGGAGTGATTCTAGGTTTCCAGGCCTGACAATCATTGAAAATTTTGAAATTGTGACATTTTGATGAGAAATTCAGTTAGATAATGGTGAAGTAGGTGTAACCCACAGAAAATGTGAAAAATAGAAACTTAGAGTTCTAAAACCAGTAAATTAGGGTTTGTTAGAGGGGATTTAATTTAAAATATATTTTTTATGTTGATTTACCTTCTTTTGGAAAATGTTTCCATTCTGCAACTGGGATATACCTATATTCAGTGGAAAATGAAAAATTAGAGAAAAGGAAACACATTTAGGCTCATTTTCTGGTGCCAGGACCATTTCTTAAATTCTTTTGTGCTCATATCAGCATTGAGAGTACCACTTTTCATATAGATGTTAAAAACACTTAAGAACCAAGTAAATAAGAACACAGGCAGAGATATGTCTCTTCTGTGGTTCCTAATCATGTGTCCTTAATTTTATAAATCACAAAAGTTAATAATTATTAGTCACTGAGAAAAGAAATCACCTGAACAGACAATATGTATTCGAATAACTAGTTGCATTTTATGTGGGAAGAATAAAAATTAATTCCATTTTAAAATTATATATGTAATATAGGAACCTTGCAACATAATAGAAAATATAACCACCATGATCAAATAATTGTGCAGTTAGTTAGGCAGGGTTTAAAAATATAAAGGTTTAAAAAAAAACTGTATCCAAATTTACCTGGCAACATGATTTTTTTTTTGTATGCATGCATATCTTTCTTTTTTCTTTTCTCTTTTCTTTTTTCACAGAGGACCCATTTTAAATAGCTCATGATATATTTTAGGCAGTGAACTTTATCTTATAGATGAAAGTGAGTGATTATAAAACTATAGAGAAATACTTGACATCCTTTCACAATTTGACTTCCAAGGCTCACATCTCACTTGTGCTGTGCAAACAATCATATCTGAAAGGAGAGGCCACTGAGGATTCTGAAGATATGGGCTAGCTGGTTATTCAGAAGAAATGACTCTTCATGGCATTTGACTGGAGGAGCACAGTATATAAATCACTTGGCTTAGTACAAGACACATGGTACACATTCATAAGCCTGTGTTTTCTTCCAAATGCCTCATTCCAACTCTTTGCCATCATGTTGTTGGCTGGCAACTGTTGCTTTGTTAACCTAGACACTGGAAAATGATTTTTGTTTTCAGGAGGTCTGAATTAAAATTAAGAGGAAAGGTAGTGCTGGGGAGAGGGAAGTTGTTTTCTCTACCTGGATTCAGACATGAGAAAAATAGTTACTTTTTCTCACAGAGAAAAATCAAAACCCACATGATTGTTTTTATGTAGTTGAAATCACCCATATTTTGACTGAAAACAAAGTCCTCTAAAAGTATTTAGCAAGGACACCTAATTAATAAGACAATCAACTTAGGTTCTGTTTTTACTTCAACTCTTAAAGGTAAGGTTTTGTTGTCTTCCTTAATTAAAACTGATAGCATTTGCTGGGATTGTTTCCCTTTTAATGTTAGGTATAAAGTGTAAATATACTAGGGATTATAGAAAAGACAGAGAGAGAATCAAAATGGAAAAAAATTAAAGAATAAAAACATTTTTTAAATTTGTCAATGTCTTTTGTCATTCTTAACAATGACTGAAATATAGTCTTTATTTAAAAGAAAAATCATAGCTATCTTCTATGAGTACTTGTTTTGGGCAATATACTATCCTAATAAGCATGTTACATAAATGATACATATAATACATGTTTTTGTTTTTTTTTTTACATCTGAGCAAACTGAGGCTCAGAGAGGGTAAGTAATATGATGTGGCCATACAGGTTGTAATTAGTCAAGCTGATTCCAGATTCAGGTCTCTATGATATCAAAGCCCATGCTGTTTTCTCTGTATGCCACTACCTGTATAATTTTTGTATAATTGGTAGCTGAAAATTATCTATAGAATTCAAATCAATCTGTTTCAGTTTGGGGGACGCAGGCATTGAAAACTTGAGGTTTTCTATTTTTTTTCATACACTTTATGATATTTTTTCTCTCAGTAGATCAAAATGAAATAATTATCATTCCAACAAACACAGAAGACAGTATGAAAAATGGAATGAGGAGAACAGAAATCAATGTAGCAGGTGTTGCCAAAAGTAACAATGTGGACATGGAAGTTGACAGACTATCAGACTATCAGGCATATAAAACTGATACTGCTAGAAGTTACAAGGAAAATCATCTTGCTGCTTCATCAGCACCAGATCAAAAACTGATTCAACCTAGTGCAGAAAAGACAAAAATGCAAGATGCAGCAATTCAGACAATCCCTTCCTATGACAGTTTTGATGGGAATCACCAAGATCATAATTTGTCTGATGTCAAAGTTGATGAAAGTGTGCAAACTTCAAGTAACAACAAATCAACTCAACACTCATCTTTAAGCCCACAAGATTCTTTAGATACCTCAAGAGAATTTGGGAGTCAGGGCCCCCTAACTACGTATACAGAAGAGCAACTCACCATAAAAGATCCAATTTGTGCACATGGTAATGATGATCTTTTGCCTCCTGTAGATGGGACTGATAAAAATTCAACAGCTTCTTATATAAAGAATTATCCATTTTACAGACAAGACTATAATCCCAAGCCAAAACCTTCAAATGAAATTACAAGAGAGTACATACCCAAAATTGGGATGACTACTTACAAAATAGTGCCTCCCAGATCCCTAGAAATATTGAAAGATTGGGAATCGGAAACCATAGGGTATAAAAATGATCAGGAGATAAATACTTTAGGAGAAAAGGACACTCATGAGAATGTGAAAGTAACTGCAATCCAAACAGAAGATCCTATTATTTCTGAAAGCCCAAAGGAGCCAGAAGGAGACCTGAAACCAAAGCCTACCCTGAGAACAGAGCATCAGGTGCAAAGTGAGGAGAGTTTTACCCACAGCACAATGTCGAATCCTCTGAAACCTACTCCCAAAATGACGAGAGACACTGGCACAGCTCCTTTTGTGCCAAATTTGGAAGATATAAACAGTATTTTGGAGTCAAAACTTAAATCTCGGGTTTCAAATCCCCACTCCAAACCAAGTTCTTTTTTCTTGCAGATGCAAAAAAGAGTTTCAGGTCATTATGTGACATCTGCAGCTGCCAAGAGTGTTCAAGCTGCCCCTAATCCTACTCCAAAGGAACTAATAAAGAAAGAGGTGGAAAGGGATACAGTACCTCCTCCAGAGCCAGCTCTTTCTCCCTTAAGTAAAACAACTCACTCTCCTCCACAGCCACACATTCAAAACACTGATGATGACAGCAATCAGAAGCCTGCTGAAACCTCTCCCCCTCCCATAGCCCCCAAACCTGTTCCTCTTCCCAAGAGTCAGTTAGCAACACTTAACCTGAAGACTCTGAAAACTTTTGGTGCCCCTCGACCATATTCCAGCTCTGCTCCTTCACCGTTTGCCCTCGCTGTGGTGAAACGGTCACAGTCTTTCAGCAAAGGTCGTACAGGGTCACACAGTGAGGAGGTCAGAGGTGCATCTGCCCGAGTTCCAACTGACACAGAGGGAGGGAAGATTCCTTCCGTAAATACGTTTGTGGACATCCCACAACCAGGTGTGAAAGATAAGGTAAATGTAACCTTTTTAAAAGTAAGGGATTCTTATACAGCATGGTTTCAACGGGGTTAACAAAGCATGTCGGTTTGTTTGTGTGTTACTTAACTCTGAATTCATAATCTACTATCAAGCTACTGTAGGAGGAAAAGAGTAGTAATACACAGAATCTGATTATTTATTCTCAGAGTTATTATAATTCATAAAACTTGATCAGATATTACTATAAGATCATCCTTATATAATTGTATCATTAGGAAATATTTAAATTTAAAGCTTCTTTGCTCCTACATTTGTATAGTGTAATAGTTTATAGTTCTGACTCTCTAGTTTTCTGTGTTTTGCTTATCTCAATTTGTTTATAACTTTTCTGGATGGTCTGGTTGACTTTATTTTCTTTTCCAATTCTCCATAATGGCAAAATAGTTTTAATTACATAAAAACATAAGCAGTATCAAAGACTAGATAAAATAACCAAACATCTCTCAGCTCTGTATTTTCTATCATATACACTCAACCTGAGCTTACCAAACATTGTTATATGTAATTTAAATTAAAACCAGAGTTTAAATAGGTAATTTTCTTAATTTCCCATTTTGTTAATTCAGTGTCAACTTTCCAGTTATACGTATGTTGAGCAGAATGTCACTTAACCACCATCTAACCTTAATGGTGTACAAAAAAGGGATTTGTTGACTTCATGTTTGATCAACTAATGATATAATTTGCTAGATTCAAGTAGTATATTCAGGAAGAAATTCACAGTATGAATTATGATAATCCCCATGCAATTTTTAAAAAATACATTGTGTACTTTTACTCTGATAGTGTTTAAAGAATACTTTCATATTTGTATGACAGTTCCAGAAGCATTTTATACTATTTTTTCAAACACTCCCAGAGTAAGAGAACATTAACCATATTGCCAAGTAAAGACTTTTCCATAATTTTAAAGCAATATTTACCTTGAAAAATATTTCTTTATATATTTTCACATTTATGTTTATTACTTTGATATAATATCAGGAACAGACATATGATGCAGAGATTAATTCTTTACTTGGGAATAAAGCCTGAGTTTTTTTCTTAGAATGGAACACCATTTCTAAACAACAGAAGTTTGATTTATATAATACAGTTTTTGAGCCATTGCCTGAGTTCTGTTTAGCTCATCTTTTATAAAGATACTCATCTGGCAGTTCGAAAAAGACATTTTTAAGACTGTGTGAATACAGTTGCCAGTTAAATCAGTTACTAAATATTCCTTCCTAAGAAGTTTAATTAAATTTTTGATTCTTAAATTTGGAAATTTCTAATATTTATTTTTAGTCTCATGAGAAAAATAAAGAAAACATGGCCATCAGCCCCTGTGACTTCCAGAAACACAAAATAAGCTGTTAGTCACTAATATTCCTTTATTAGAAGATACATTAGGTTCAACAAGTATGAAATTACCAGCATTTGTCCATTTGTACCATCAAAAGTAATTTCACAACACTAATATATTGGAACTATGAAAATTTTTTTTTTTTGTCTGTGGAATTTTTATTACTACTTTGGCTCTTCTAGCCAACTCCACTGGAGAAATCGGCATTATTTTATTTACTCAAGGACAGTAAAATTACCACTGCATTTGTGAAACAAAAGGAGGTATCACTTTCCTTCCTTAGCCTCCTGAGTTCAAGATGAGGGAAAGTAATGCCCTCATCTTCCAGCTGAGCTCTGGCAGCAGAGATAACTCAGTGGATGAGGAAACAGAGCTGAGTCTAAAACACCAGTGAGGCAAATGGTGGTTCTTAAAGAGCTACTGGTGATGAAAATGTTTTGCATAATGGCCCATTCTTCACGTGGTATTCATATAAATATTTCACATTTATTTTTATAGGAAAATAACTCCGCACATAATGAACAGAATCCCCAAACGCCATCTCTGACTGACGGCCCATCATTCACCCTTAAGAGACAAAGTTCTTCAACATTCCAAAGCTCTGACCCAGAACAGATCCGACAGAGTCTGCTGACTGCAATTCGTTCTGGAGAGGCTGCTGCCAAGTTGAAAAGGGTAAGTTTTCTTTATCAGATGGGTGACAGTGGGTTTATTTTCAACATTGTCAAACTCATACTTAGGGGAAATTGTTTTCTGGCTTTTAAGTCTGAATAGGGAAGATGCCAGAAGTTACTCTTTTATGTCAGGGGTCATTTTTGAAGTATAAGCTGAGAGAGTACTTAAAAATATGTCAGGTCTGTTTTCCAAAACATGGGCCAGGTGTGGAACACTAGTTTTGCTCATTATTATATATCTATATATAGAAAGTGCCTTGGACTCTTATTTTAAAAAAATTGTGTTAGCACAGCAAGAAAGAGTCTTTTGGAAAGAAAGTCCCTCCTTTATTCCAGAAAAGCTGCACTGTTGTAGAAGCCTGCAAGTTTTCAGTCATCGCTCCTACAGCAATCAGTTACTACCATACGTGGGATTGGGTGGTTGGGCGGGGGGAGGAGTTTTATAGGCTAAACCAAAATAATGTAGGGAAAATCTAGAGAATTTAGATGAGACCTAATGCAGAAATTCCAATCTTAATAATGCCCTGCCAGAGTCTAGCTTCTCCTGGATGTAGGAGAGCAAGGAGGTGTGCCCCCTTCTTGGGCAAACACCAAAAAGCATCACAGGGAATTATGTGCAGATGAGTTTCCTCCCTTTGTTGCCTTCATCCGCTGAAAGAGGATGTGGTGCAGCCTTGAGCCTGGCATCCTCACTTGGACCTCCCAGAGGCTGTAGTTTCCCTAAATGTCCTTCTTGTTCCTCCCTTAGTCATCTTGGTTGCAAGTTCCTCAACACCCAAGACAAGACAAGTACTCATTATTTCACTGACTCCCTAGGCATTTCATTTTGTGAATTCCTTCTCTAATCATTTTAGAAGCTATTTAGAGAAGAGTAAGAGACTTGTTGAGCAAAACACTGAACTCAACAAAAACGAAATCTGCCAAGGAACAGGAATGCTGCAAAGATAGAAAAAGGGGGAGGCATCCTCGCATGTCTACACAGCCAGCTTTGCCTGTGTCAGCCAGCTTCCTGGATGGGTTTCATTGGAGCCCTGAGTGACGGCCCTTCCCACGGAGGACTTGGCGCTCCCATCTGGGCACACATGGTGACAAGGCAAAATATTGTGTGCTGTCAGGAGTGAAGGAAACATGAAGGAATAATTCAGGGGAGAAGGTTTGAATTTTGTAGATTATTTGTAGAGTTTAAATTAAGGTGCCAGGCAGCAAAAAAACCAAAAGAAACCAAAAGGAATATTGAAATTGGTATTTCACAGGTCATGACATCTATATTTTGTGTGTGGGGGGATATGTCCCTGTAAGTAAACTGTACATTCTTATTTATGAAAATAATTCTATTTCTAATTCTGTTTCTAATCTTGTAAATTAAGGATGAGTTTCAAAGTTCTCAATTCAATAAATTTGATAAATATTTTTTTAAAGCAGAAAAATACCAAACATTGTACAGATACTGGGGATACAAAATTGAATAAAACGAAGCCTCTGCCTTCTGGGTGTTCATAGCCTGGGACTGAGAAACAGTGGTACCTCAGGCTCATGGGAGAACAGAAAATAACCGCAGTGCCTTTGTACTAAGTCAGTAGATATATTAATCAGTTTCAGTAAACTAATTGCAGAAAACAGTGCATTAAGTTGGAAATGCCTTCCAGGCCAACAGAATTTTACAGGCAGGCAGCTGTATACTTGGTATCTTACGGGCTCCGATTTGGCAGTCACTTCACGTATAAAATTCTCATTGCTTCCAGAATGAGCTGGATGTGAATCAACACGGAAAGCAGGCCCTAAATGATGATCCTATAATTGTATCCTGTTTATAACTCATTACTTTAGGTTCTATTGAGTCTAAATTCTCTCTCTCAGTAGGAGGTTACTGACAGCTCTGACTCCCTATAGTGTCAGCTCCTAAACTCTGTTTAATGAAAATTCCTTACATAATCCTTTTTCTTCCCTCTGAAGAAAGACACAGGGTCTAGTAGAGTTCATGATATCTACACTCCATGATCAGCACCTTCACTTCTACTTATATATGCTAAAAATGTGTTTTTATATACCAAGACTCAGAAGAACATTGTTTGTAATAGCTCCAAATACATATAACCTTAATATCCAAAAATGGTAGACTAGATTCAAAGCATGGCAATAAATTGGATAAAATACACACAACTGAACAATGTAGATAGAGACATAAAAAGATACGTAAAGTTGACAGCATGCAAAACTAAATTACGTTCAGTGATGCATGCATAGGTGGCAATTATTTTTTAAAGTGAGGAAGTAATTACAAAAATCACAATAGGGTTACTTCCAGAGGGGAAGAAGTGCTGTTAGGGGTGTATTAGAGCAAGACGGGCACACAATTTAAGAGGGAACTAAAAAAATTATTAATCAAGATAAATATTATCTTAGTGCAATATTTAAAAATGTACAAATTAATGCAAAACTCCATGATAAAGTCAAAATTTTAAATAAAGACAAGATCAGTAGGGAGCTGGAGTAGGGAGTATTCTCTTGACCTGAGTGGTGGGCTACATATATGTCTGTGTTTGTTTTCATTGGGCTGGTCAGTGCACTTCTCTGTACATGTATTATATTTCAAAAAACTACAGAAGGTGGTAAAAATGGACACAAGAAGGCTCTAATTTCTTGTGACCTTTGCTTAAGTCCCATATTTCTGTCCTGTTCTGAACATTTCTTCTGGTTTGTTTTACATTCTAACATTTCTTTTATAGAACAACAGTTATAGTGCCAAATAAAATCTCCAGTGATTTTGACAGTGGGTTTAGATTGTTCATCAGAAAGTTGGCTCCGTGTTTTGGCACCCAAATGTTCACTTTTACTCCAGGTACCAACCTGCCTTATGGCTCTTGTTCATACTTGAGCAATTAACCTTCATTAAGTAGTTGGTTCACATTAGAACAATTATCTAGTTGATTGCCCTAGTGTAAATGTAGTCGTGAATTTTCATGTTTCTTAAGGCTTTTTTCCCATGCCTTATCCCCAAGTCAACCCACATATAGTCAAAGCGATTTGTCTTGTCTTCATATAAAGCATTAATAAATCTAGCACAGTATTTTATAAAATGTGTTTGATGTTAAGATGTATGTATGACAGCAAATTGTTTTCAGAGAATAAGAGATTAAGTCATCTATTATTATTGACTTGTGTTGACACAAGAACTTTGGCTGCTTTTGGTTCTTGTTGGTGCCTCGACTTACTAAGGTTATCACACTATTATAAGGAGAATATAGGTTTGTAAACATAAAAGTCTGAAAATAAACTGATGAGTGATATTTAGTGCTTGGTAGTAAGTGTTTCCTCAGAAAATAAAACTTATCGTTAGCTAGATAGAAATCTGGAGGGAAGAGAAAACCTGGATAAGTCACCCAGGATCTTCCTGGCTTATTTTGTTTAATTAGTCTTCTTTTTATTCATATTTCCTTGGTTTGAATTTGAACAGTCCAAGTGTTTCAGGTTGGCAGCTCTTTCCATGTATTTTTTTTTTTTTTTTTTTTTTTTTTTTTTTTTTTGCGGTACGCGGGCCTCTCACCGCTGCAGCCTCTCCCGTTGCGGAGCACAGCCTCCGGACGCGCAGGCTCCGCGGACATGGCTCACGGGCCCAGCCGCTCCGCGGCACGCGGGATCCTCCCGGACCGGGGCACGAACCCGTGTCCCCTGCATCGGCAGGCGGACTCTCAACCACTGCGCCACCAGGGAAGCCCTCTTTCCATGTATTTTAAAAGTAAAAATGAATGATGGTTTCACAGTAAGAAAGCTATGTGAATATTCCTGAAAATTTCTTGAACTTCAAGGGTAGACAGTCAACTAGTAGATGCTTACATCAGTAAATTCTTAAAGTTACTTTTTAAAGATATCTTTATTACTAGTGTCCTGTGGTCACTGTTCAAAAAATTCAAGCAATACTTTTATACTTCATAAATGTTTGTAAAAAGTTACCATATTTCATCTAAGAAATAGTCATCGAGTTACACTGACCAGGCACTAAAATAACTATGAGTGTGAAGTAGGTATGAAGTGGCATTAAAATAGACAAGGTCTCTGACCTCAAAAAATTCATAGAATAGTATTCTAATGATATCTTCTCATGTTTGAAGTTTAAGTAAACAAATTTTTAATAACAAAATACCATTTCCCCCCAGAGTAACTGCTCTGGATAGAGTACAGTGTGACCTTTCAGACCACTTTTGTCATATATAAACATTTACTTTTTCTAACAGAAATGGAATCCTCTGTAAAACACTGTTAAATATATATCTGTCTCTTGAAGCTTTCCCTTTTGTTACATACATATCTTTGCTGTTCTTTTAAGACTATGTAGTATTTGGAATTCCCTGGTGGTCCAGGTTAGGACTCTGAGCTCTCACTGCCAAGGGCCCAGGTTCAATCCCTGGTCAGGGAACTGAGATACCACAAGTTGCGTGGCACGGCCAAAAAAAAAAAAAGACAACATAGTATTTGACTGTATGAATGAACCATAGCTTATTTGCTCCTTACTGGTAGACATTTAACTGGATTCTAGTTTTTCACTCTATAAATGATGTTACAATTAACATCTTTTACTTGTAGACATTTAGAACCATCAGTATGTTTTTTTAAATGCTTAAACCAAATTTTCTCTCTTTTACTTTACAAAGAATATGAGAACTGCAATTTTGGCAAGAATTACAAAAATAACCCCTCACACACAGAGAGACTTTTCAGACCAAGATTACATAACAAAAAGCCATTACCTGCATTACCTGTCTGTTTGTTGGCTGTACTTGGAAAGTAGCCCCACATGAGTACTGAATAGGGTGCAGATAAGTAAGTGTTCCTTCCCTTGGTGGCAACTTTTCTTCTTAGCTATTTTATTTCAGGTGGATGGTGTCAACCACTCTACTCCATCCTGGGTTCATAAGACAGTCAAGAAAATTGATTAGTTTAGATGATCTATCTTTGTTTAGTAAAAGGCAAGAAATGAAGCACCAGGAAACCAAAGCCAACCTAAACTTGCCAACTTTATTTTCCTTTTCACTAACTTACTCTGTTGCTAGGCAGAATCTGTGGCCTTTTGTACTTCAGTTCTCTTATGAAAAGAGGATAATGTTTGATTATAAAGCTGAACTGGTCAAATTACAATCAAGAGATGAACTATTTTCCTTAAAATATTGTCATATTTTATATGTAATATTTCAAAATATTATACCTACTATTCAGAATCCAGATAACTTTCTTCTACATTCCTGTAAGTAATGTTGGAATTTCAAGCTATTTAGGAAATTTTGTTTTAGTGTTTTTTATTCCCTTACAGTTTGTAAATAGGAGACTTTGCCATAGAATTTTGGAACTTAGGAGTTTATTCCCTAGTGAATAAACTCCTTTTCATTCTGCATTTGTTTTGGCAAAACAGTCATAGGTTTGACTTTTTTAGCCCTTCAAATGAAGGCATTTTAAAAACCAAAGCTAGTTTTTCTTATAAATGAGGGGTACCTGGGAGAATAATTTCAAGTTAATATATATCATCAATATGGAAATTATAGAATTCATTGCTTTGTGGAATTTGCTTTATTTTTCTACATTCTCCAAGGTACTTTGGGGGAACCAGAATTAATCTAGCTAAAAATGTGCTTTAGTGACAACTTGGCCTGCAGTCTGCTTATGCTCTTGTCCTTTGAGTTGATTTGGTAGTTTTGTAAAGACTAAGGTGTGTTAACGGATTATTTAACTTGTTTGTTGTGGAAATAACTCATTTTTAATTTTATGGCAGATTGAACATTTATTCTTGATTATTTGAAATTTATTGAATAATAAATACTAAATGTTAGCATTTACAATTAAGTAGAAGTTAAAATGTGGTTAATTGTTGAAAATTCAGCTGTCCCATTTTAAATTGATGGGTGCAAAGTGTGTTTCTTTCTCTTAGGTTGCAGTTCCATCAAATACAGTATCTGTGAATGGAAGGTCAAGATTCAGCCGCTCCATGTCCCTTGATGCCCAGGATGGCCATTAAGTGTTGCCCTGCCATGCCGCACTTCACCAGCTCTATTGCACAGAACGACTTCATACTGATGGAGAATGTTAGCAAATGTATGTCCAGATGTACACTAATATATTATCTATTAAAGCATAAGAACTTGTGCTGTGGCTTTTAATGCCAAAAGAAGAATTACCAGAATTTATAATTTATAATAATATCTTTGGCCTTTTTTGCCTTAAGAACTGAATATGCTGCTTTAGAACTTTAAGACAAGGTGTTAATGACTTTCATTTTTCTCAAATGAGAAATAGTCACCTTTTGTTGATTTCACTTATTGACACATTCTCTACAATCGTGACTTAGACAAAGGGATAAATTAAGATTCATAGACTTATATTTGTATGACACATAAATAACTAGGCAAACATAGATCTGACATTTGCTGCCTCAATGTTACAGTTTAATTGGAAATGTTTATGTTATATTAAAGCCCATAATAAATATTCCATTGATGGATATAACAATGTTATGGGGTGGGCACCCCATCCTCTAAACATAAACATTAAGGTTTCAGAAATCCTGGCTTTAATTAAAGTGATAGTCATTATGTAGTTCAGATGCTAATATTCTAAATAGTAATATATATTTACATTAAAGCTAAAATTGTTAAGCAAAACAATGTCTAATTTGTTGGCTTGTAACTGTTCTGGGGTCTAGAGCTTGTTGATGTTCAATTCCTACTTTAAAAATTTAACTGCTCACTTATTCTAAAAGGCTTGTCAAACAAACTGATGTTATGTTGGTTTTTACTAAAGCTACTGGGATATCTGCCTCTTTGGAAAATGTGTTGCTTTTTCCCCTGTTTAATAAAAGCAAGTTATATATTTGGGATTCTTTTTAAAATGCAGTTTGTGTCAATCAGCACATCTGTGCACTTCACCTGATGAACACATCTCCATCAGCCAGTAAACAAATAAGTAATATAGTAAGAGCGACCATTTATCAGGGCTCCCTGGTGTGTATGAGCCCATGTATTCTAACTCCAAAATGCATAACATGCTTAGCAGAGTTCTTGACACATGGCAAGTACACATTAAGTTAAATATTGCTGCTATTTCCTTGAATCAGACTTGAAGAGACCCTCATGTATGGAAACCTAAGTTATGTCATTATAAACCAATAGGGAAAGGAGTGACTTTTTGAAAAACTGTGTTTGATTATCCACTTGGAAAACAATACATTTGGATTCCTAACTCAAACCATAAACAAATATATTTGAGTTAAAGACAGCTTTTAAGAGCAGTATTTTTAAACTTAGATGAATATATTCAACATTTTTCAGACCTCACATAGGAAAATTACTTAAATAAGACAAAGGCACAGTCATAAAAGATATGATACATTTACAAATATTAAAATTTAAAACTTATATGTACATTAAGTGCTATAAAAATGAAAAAATAAGCCACGAGAAATTTTTAATATATATAAGCGTTAATTTATAAAATGTAAACATTTCTAAGACTCATGAAAAGACTACTGAATAGAAATATGCACACACTGAAAAAACAAAGGGTATTTCTTACAAGAGGAAATCTGAAAGGCTAACAAACATATGGAAAAAAATACTCTTCAGTAATAATCAAGGAAACACAAGAACACGAGGAAGTGTACCACATCACACCCATCAAATTAGTAAAAATGTAAGTTTCAAAATAGCAAGTGTTGTCAAGGGCAGTGAAACAATGGGAACTCTTTTACTGTGGTGGGAAAATACCCTGGCACAACCATCAAATTTGCAATATCTAGTAAAATTAAAGATCTCTTATCATATTACCTTAAAGAAGTACTTATGTGTGTGCTTAAGGAGAGGTAAAAATGTTCATGGCAGCCTTGTATATAAACAGCAGAAAGGAGTCCTAACCAGCGCTAAACATCGATAGTATATTCATATAATAGACTTTTGTACAACAGTCAAAATGAACAAATTAGAGTTATGCATATCACATGGATACATCTCAAAAATAATAAGGAAGAAAACAATGCTTATTTTATGATGCTTATATAAAATAATAAAATATGCAAAGTGATACTATGTATTATGGCTATAAATATAGAAAAAATAAAATACACAGGTTTGCTGGTGGGAATCAAGAAATGAAGATCGGATTGGGGAGATTTATAGGAAGCATCAATTGTGTTTGTAGTACAAACTGGTTTGAAAACAAGTTTTACTCCAGGTTTTAGCAAACTTGAAATAGTTTGTAGTTATTTTTTTTAAAGATCACACAGGACTTAGGGGGATATATATATGAACAATTAGTACACATACAATCTGAAAAAGTTGCCTTGTCCACATTATTTTAGGAGAAAAGCATGTGCTACACTCTCTACCCAATTGGGAAAGGATAGGAAAACTAGTCATATCCTTAAGTGACAGCAAAATGAAGATACAGGAATGATTTAGAACCAGCTTTCAATTTTCATATTTAATTTTTGGCATCTAGGCATTTTGCTTTTCCTTTTTTTCCCCATCAAGTTATTTCTTTATGATACCTATTTTTAAATTATCCAGATTCTATGTAAATTATAGGGTTTGAAATTACCCTCTTTTCTGTCTCCAGCATCCCAATCCCCTTTTCAGAGATAACCAATGTTAATGTTTTGATATTAATCCCTATATAGATGTATTTATATCCAATACATATTTATAGGTTTGTTTTCGGCTTTTGTATTTTTGCAGATTTGTTGTTACTGTTGTTTTTAAGATTAAAAAAAGTCACACTCTAATACTATTTAGCAACTTGCCTTTGCACCAGCAATGTTCCTTCTTGCACATAAAGATCAACCTTATCGTGTTTCAGTTTGTTGTTCTCCTATTATTAATTTCATTCTTGTGGTACACAGTTATGCCTAGAGTCAAGATACTTGGGTTCAAATCATAGGTCTGCCACTTACAAGTCATGGGATCTTGGGCAAATTATTTTATCTGTACCTCATTTTCACCTTTGAAAAATTGAATTAACATACTAATGGTGATGGTTGAGAGGATTAAATGAATTTTAAAAGTGTTTGGCACAATTCATTTTACAAAGCTACCTATTTTTAATACCACTATTAGCGAACAGGTATTATTTATCTAATATACTTCCCATCCTTCTGAAGAGTGACCTTCCCTCCCATTTTAAGACCAGATCTTGTGAAAATGACTATACTACCCAAAGCAATCTACAGATTCAATGCAATCCCTAACAAACTAACACTGGCATTTTTCACAGAACTTGGCCTGAGATAACATAATCCACACTCTGCTACTTGACCCAAGTCCTTGAATGAGACCAGTCATTTTCCTGAGACCGAATGTTGCTTGTACTTGAAACTTAAATAATCCCAATTGATAAAATTATTTGTCTAGTGCCAGTTCTTTTCCTACCCACTACCAGTAGAGACAAAAACACAAAAGAGCCAAGAATCAAACTCACTAGTTTTTACTATCCATTGACTTTGATAAATGACTTGAAAGAAAAGGGAACTTGCAATTGGGGGTCACAGTGAAGATTTCCATGGATAGAATGGTCTTTTTAGATTATTTTTCATGTAAAAATAGCTAATTCATTTGGTGTTTTAGAGTTTACACAGAACTTTTGTATTATTTGATCCACATGTGGAACAAAAAAGTACGCAAAGAAATTGCTACTTTACAAAGGTCACACAACCAGACAAGTGGCAGAATCCCACATCTGATTTCTAGTTTGCTCTTTCGCCTGGCCAAACTTTGCAAATGATGGAGAAAATGGTGCTAGATTTCAAGGGACACTTAAATAGTAACCTACTTGCTCTGGATCTTCAGTCTGTCTTGCTTTTCTCTTAAATGTTACCACTTTCCTGCAAGTTTTCATCCTTAACACCTCAGACTCTTCATATGGGTAGATGTATTTTGTTTATGGCAAGAAAAAATGCCACCATGTGCTCTCTCAAAAGAACTTTTCTGACAGGTATTTCAAGAGAAATTGTGAAACATTCTGGTAATCTGTATAGCACTGTTGGCATTTCTGTGTCACAAACTGGAGAAATTCATCTGGAAGTCTTGCAGATTACTCATCTTGAAGAAAAAGTGCTACAATTCCAACCTTATAGTTTTCAAACCAAGAAATTTCTTTACCTACCAACTTATTATGTTCCTACCCACGCCTTGTGGTAGACGATAGTGATGGCCCCGATTCTTTACCTCACCTGCATCCACACCTTTTTCCACATGACTTTGCATTTCCTCTCACTAAAGAGACAGAACCCATTTCCCCACCCACAGGAACAGGTTTTGTGACTAACAGAATGAGATGAAATGACACAGTGCCAATTCTGAGACTAGATCTCAAAGTTTGCATGTTTTTGCTTGCTCTCCCTGTGCCTGAAATGCTGTGAGAAAGACATCTCTGGGATGGCTGAATGGTCCTTAAAGGAGCATGGAGCAGGGCTCCCAACTGAGGTCAGCCTAGAGCATTTAACAATCAGATCCCTAGACAGGAGCAAGTTCAGTCAAGATCAGTAGGGCCAAATAGCCACCCGAAGCTGACCCTGGTGTAAGAGCAATCAATGCTTACCCACTAGCAATGCCCCTGAGGTTTCATGGTTGATTGTTATACAGCATTAATGTGCCAACAGATGCAACACACCCTCTTAAACTCATATACATATGACTCTAACCCAAATTATAAATTCATTCAATTGGTTCAGATCCACATACCCTATTTCCCCCATAGTTCCACAGACTATTTACTAAATCCAACACAAATACACCTCAGATTCTCTGTCTAGCTCCCAGCTATCTCAAAAAAAAAAAAAAAAAATCTAACGTAATAATCCCTTTATTATTTGTGGTGCAGAAATATCTTCTTTCCCTTTCTCCTCTCTCGTTTTATGTTCAGAACTGGGAACACGAGAGCCCAAATATCAAAGAGATCCACAGCCCCCTTAAAAGCTCTTTGGACTTGTCTATTTCGTAGAGTTGCCAGATAAAATACAGATTTCCCAGCTAAATTTGAATTTCAAAGATAAACAATGAATTACTTTTTAGTGTAGGTATGTCCCATGGAATATTTGGGATATATATATGTACGTATGTATACACTAAAAAAATTAATCATTGATCTGAAATTTAAATTTAACTGGACATCCTATATTTTTCTTTGCCAAATCTGGCAATCCTACTATTTCAGGAAAATCTGGAAGGAGGAAATGAAGCAAGAAGAAGCATCCAACATGTGGGGGAAAAAAGAGGAGAGAGCAGGCCTAGGTACATCAAGAAACCAGAAAGTGGCATTACAGAAAAGAGTGGAACCTTTGTTCTCTTTGATAGTTCACCATCAGAGAAAACCTCATGTAATGAATAGGAAAAGGTTCATTGAAGAGTTCACAGTGAAGAAACCCTGTGGATGACTTCTGTTGGTGGGTTTTAGATACCTTCAAGTCATCAAGAAACACTATACTCAAGAAATTCTGCTAGAGATTGGCCACGATGGCAGAGTAGAAAGACACTAAGCTCACCTCTTTTCACAAGCACACCAAAATCATAACTATTTGCAGAATAACCATGAATTAAAAAAACCAGAACCTACCAGGAAAGACCTTATGTAATTAAAGACATAAAGAAGGCAAGACAGGCAGGAGGAGCAGACTCACAATACAATAGAGTCCCATACCTCTGGGTGGGTGACCCACAATCTGGAGAATAATTATATTGCAGAGATTCTCCCACAGGGATGAGAGTTCTGAGCCCTACACCAGGCTCCCCAGCCTGGGTATCCTGCACTGGGAAGACAAGCCCCCGTTGCATTTGCCTTTGAAGGCTAGCAGGGCTTAATGTTGGAAGCCCCAGAGGACTGGGGGAAAAAGAGACTTCATTTTTAAAGGGTGCTGACAAAATCTCACATGCACTGGGACCCAGAGCAAAAGCAGTAATTCGATAGGTGCCTGGGCCAGACCTACCCGCTGGTCTTGGAGAGTGTCCTGGAGAGGTGGCGGTGGCTATGGATCACCCTGGGGACATAGACAGGAGCCATATTTGGGAGTTTGGACACTGCTGCTAGGGACCATCTTGGGACTTTCCCTCTAGTTCATTAGCACCAAGACCTGACCCCACCCAACATCCTATAGGATGGGACACCTCAGGCCAAACAACTAACTGGGTAGGGCCACAACTCTGCCCATCAGCAGACAGGCTGCCTAAAGACTTCTTGAGCCCAAGCCACCTCTAGATATCCCTCTAGACATGGCCCTGCCCACCAGAGGACCAAAAACCAACTCCACCCAGCAGTGGGCAGGTGCTGGCCCTGCCCTCCAGGAAGCATGCACTAGCCTCTAGACCAGCCTCACCAACCAGGGGGCAGACACCAGACATAAGAAAACCGTAATCCTGTGGCCTGCAGACCCAGACAGCCTACAGCAGGCCAGCCCCTACCAAGGGACCAGCTGGGTCCCAGCACTGCCCACTAGCAGGACAACATAAGCTTCAGGACACCCCAGACCCCATACCTAATTGTGTCAAGAACTGGTTCCTCTGTTCCCCTACCAATGATCTAACACACCAGCTCTGGGATCCCTGGGCCCTGCAGCCAGATTCTAGGACCTGGCTCTGCCAGCCAGTAGCCCAGCACTAACCCCATGATCTGGCTTCACCCTACAGTGGGCAGGCAACAGCCCTGGAGTCTTCTGAACCCTGACTCCACCCACCAGCTAGTCAGCACTAGCCTGGGGTCCCCTAGGGTTCTGCAGCAAACTGTCTCATGACTTGGCCCCACTAACTAGCAGCCAGCAGCATCTGCACAGGGCAGGAACTGGCAACCAACTGGGCTACAGGCCAACCAAGCCTACCAGACCACCCACATAATCAGCCCACCACAAAAGAAGGAACCATGCAGCCCTCTTAGGGGGAACCCCTAGAGCATATAGCTTGGGTGATGAGAGGGGAGTGTGCTGCTGGGACACACAGGATGTCTCCTACAGAGGGCCACTTCTCCAATGTCGAGAAATGTAATAACCTACCACATACATAAATATACAAATAGCAACTTAGACAAAATGGGGAAGCAGAGGAACATGTTCCAGACAAAGGAACAAGATAACACTCCAGAAGAAGAACTAAGTGGAGATAGGCAATCTACCCAAAGAAGAGTTCAGAGTAATGATCGTAAAGATGATCAAAGAACTTCGGTGAAGAACGGATCCACAGAGCAAGAAGTTAGAAGTTTTCAACAAAGAGAAAATATAAGGAACAACCAAACAGATGAAAAAATATAGCAACTGCAATGAAAAATACACTAGAAGGAATCCAGAGTAGACTAAATGATACAGAGGAACGGGTCAGTGAGCTGGAAAATGGAGTAGTGGAAATCACTACCACTGAACAGTAAAAAGAAAAGAAAATGAAAAGAAGTGAGGACAGTTTAAAAGACCCCTGGGACAACACCAAGTGCAGGAATATTTGCATTATAGAGGTCCCAGAAGGAGAAGAGAGAGAGAAAAGGACATAGAGAACACATTTGAAGACATAATAGCTGAAAACTTCCCTAACCTGGGAAAGGAAACAGTCACCCAAGTCCAAGAAGCACAGAGAGTCCCATACGGGATTAACCCAAAGAGGAATACACCAAGACACTGTAACGAAAATGACAAAAGTTAAAGAATATTAAGCAACAAGGAAAAAGCAACAAATAACTTACAAGAGAACTCCCATAAGGCTATCAGTTGACTTATCAGCATTAACTCTACAGGCCAGAAGGGACTGGCACAATATACTTAAAGCAATGAAAGGGAAAAAGCTACAAGCAAGAATACTCTACCCAGCAAGGTTCTCCTTCAGATTTGATGGAGAAATCAAAAGCTTTACACACAGACAAAAGCTAAAAGAGTTCAGCACCACTAAACCAGCTTTATAACAAATGTTAAGGGAACTCCTTTAGGCATAAAAGAAAAGGCCACAACTAGAAACAAGAAAATTAGAAAATAAAAATTTTAACCAGTAAAGGAAAACCTACAGTAAAAGTAGGAAATCATCCACACACAAGGTTAGTACGGAGGGTAAAAGAAAAAAGCAGTAAGATTCTGTATATCCACAATAAGCAGTTAAGGGATACACAAAATAATTAGATGTAAAATATGATACCAAAAACAGTAATCATGAGGAGAGGAGAATACAAATGCAAAATTTTTAAAATGTATTTAAAATTAAGAGATCAACAACTTAAAACAATCAAGTATATATATAAACTGCTCTACAAAAACCCCATGGTAACTACAAACCAAAAATCTATAATAGATATACATACAAAAAAGAAAAGGCAGTCCAAACGTACCACTAAAGATAGTCATCAAATCACAGAGAACAGAACAAAAAGAAGAAGGAAGGGGGAAAAAAGACCTACAAAAACAAATCCAAAACAATTTTAAAAATGGTAATAAGAACATACATATCGATAATTACCTTAAATGTAAATGGATGAAATACTCCAACCAAAAGACACAGAATGGCTGATGGATACAAAAACAAGACCCGGTATATATGCTGCCTACAAGATACTTGATCTAGAGATGCACAAAAACTGAAAGCGAGGGGATGGAAAAAGGTATTCCATGCAAATGGAAATCAAAAGAAATCCAGAGTAATACTTACATCAGAAAAGATAGACTTTAAAATAAGACTGTTACAACAGACAAAGAAGGACACTACATAATGATCAAGGGATAAATCCAAGAGGAAGATATAACAATTGGAAATATTGGGTTGGCCAAGAAGTTCATTCAGGTTTTTCCATAACATCTTACAGAAAAACCCAAATGAACTTTTTGGCCAACTCAATATATATGCACCCAACATAGGAGCAAGTAAATTTATAAGGGCACATATTAACTGACATAGAAGGGTAAACTGACAGTAACACAATAATGGTGGGGGATTTTAACATGCCACTTACACCAATGGACAGATCATCCAGACAGAACATCAATAAGGAAACACTGGCCTTAAATGATACATTAGACCAAATGGACTTAATTGATATATAGAGCACTCCATCTGAAACTGGAATACACATTCTTTTAAAGTGCACATGGAACATTCTTCAGGATAGATCACTGAGGCCGCAAAACAAGCCTCAGTAAAAAAAGTGAAATTTTATCAAGCATCTTTTCCGACCACAATATTATGAGATTAGAAATCAACTACAAGAAAAAAACTGCAAAAAAACCCCCAAAACACACCACAAACACGTGGAGGCTAAACAGTATGCTACTAAACAACCAATGGAGCACTGAAGAAATCTAAGAGGAAATTATTGATAAAATATACCTATAGACAGGGGCTTCCCTGGTGGCACAGTGAATAAGAATCCACTTGCCAATGCAGGGGACACAGATTTGATCCCTGGTCTGGGAAGATCCCATATGCTGCGGAGCAACTAAGCCCATGCACCACAACTACTGAGCCTGCGCTCTAGAGCCCACAAACTACAACTACTGAAGCCCGTGTGCCTAGAGCCTGTGCTCCACAACAAGAGAAGCCATTGCAATGAGAAGCCTGTGCACCGCAACAAAGAGTAGACCCTGCTCACTGCAACTAGAGAAAAGCCCGCACGCAGCAACGAAGACACACAACACAGCCAAAAAAAAAAAAAAAACCTATAGGCAAATGAATACAAAAACACAAAGATCCAAAACCTATGCAATGTAGCAAAAACACTTCTAAGAGGGAAGTTAATAGTGATACAAGCTTACCTCAGGAAATAAGAAAAATTTCAAATAGACAATCTAACCATACACCTAAAGCAACTAGAGAAAGAAGAACAAACAAAATGCAAAGTTAGTAGAAGGAAAGAATCATAAAGGTCAGAGCAGAAATAAGTGAAAGAATAAAAAACAAAAGATGAAAATAAAAGCTGGTTCTCTGAAAAAATAAAATTAATAAATCTTTAGCCAGACTTATCAAGAAGAAAAGGGAGAGGGCTCAAATCAATAAAATTAGAAATAATAAAGAACTTACAACTGACACCACAGAAATACAAAGGATCATAAGAGACTACTATGAACAACTATATGCCAATAAAATGGAAAACCTAGAAGAAATGGACAAATTCTTAGAAAGGTATGATCTCTCAAGACTGAACCAGAAAGAAATAGAAAATATGAACAGATCAATTACCAGTAATGAAAATGAATCAGTAATTTAAAAACTCCCAACAAACAAAAGTCCAGGGCCAGATGGATTCATAGGTGAATTCTACCAAACATTTAGAGAAGAGATAACACCTATCCTTCTCAAATTGTTCCAAAAAATTGCAGAAGGAACACTTCTGAACTAATTCTATGAGACCAGCATCACCCTGATACCAAAACATGACAAAGATATCACACACAAAAAAATTACAGGCCAGTATCACTGATGAACATACCTGCAAAAATCCTCAACAAAATAGTAGCAAACTGAACCCAACCATACATTAAAAGGATCATACCCCATGATCAAGTGGGATCTATCCCAGGTATGCAAGGATTTGTCAATACCCATAAATCAATCAATGTGATATATCACATTAACAAACTGAAGAATAAAAACCATATGATCATATCAACAGATGCAGAAAAAGCTTCTGATAAAATTTAACACACACTTAGGATAAAACTTTCCAGGAAGTGGGCCTGGAGGGAACACACCTCAACATAATAAAGGCCATATGTCACAAACACACAGCTAACATCATACTCAACAGTTAAAAGCTGAAAGCATTTCCTCTAAGATCAGGAACAAGAGAAGGATGCCCACTCTTGCCACTTTTATTCAACATATTTTAGGAAGTTCTGCACCAATTAGAGAAGAAAAAGAAATAACAGGAATCCAACTTGGAAAGTTAAACTGTCACTGTTTGTGGATCATATGATACTATACATAGAAAATCCTAAAGACTCTACCAGAAAACTATTGGAGCTCATCAACTAATTCAGTAAAGTTGCAGGATAAAACATGAATATACAGAAATCTGTTGAATTTCTATGCATTCACAATGAACTAGGAGAAAGGGAAATTGAAGAAACAATCCCATTTACCATTGCATGAAAAAGAATAAAATACCTAGGAATAAAACTACCTACGGAGACAAAAGACCTGTCCTCAGAAAACTATGACACTGATGAAAAAACTGAAGACAACACAAACAGATGGAAAGACATAGCATGTTCCTGGACTGGAAGAATCAACACTGTTAAAATTAATATACTAACCAAGGCAATCTAGATTCAGAGCAATCCCTATCAAAATACCAATGACATTTTCCACAGAACTGGAACAAATAACTTTAAGATTTGTGTGGAAATATGAAAGACCCTGAATAACCAAAATAATCTTGAGAAAGAAGAACAGAGTTGGAGGAACCACACACTCTGACTTCAGACTGTATTACAAAGTTAGTAATCAAAATAGTACGGTACTGGCACAAAAACGGACACATAGATTAATGAAACAGAATAGAGAGTCCAGAAATAAACTCACAAACTTATGGTCAGTTAATCTATGACAAAGGAGGCAAGAATATACAATGGAGAAAAGACAGTCTCTTCAATAAGTGGTGCTGGGAAAACTGGACAGCTACATGTAAAAGACTGAAACTAGAACACTCCCTAACACCATACACAAATTAAACTCAAAATGGATTAAAGACCTAAATGTAAGACCAGATACTATAAAACTCTAAGAGGAAAACATAGGTAGAACACTCTTTGACATAAGTTGTAGCAATGTCCACCTCCTAGATTAATGAAAATAAAAATAATAAAAAATGGGACCTAATTAAACTTAAAAGCTTTTGTACAGCAAAGGCAACCATAAATAAAACAAAAGGACAATCCACAGAATGGGAGAAAATATCTGCAAATGAAGTGACCAACAAGGGATTAATCTCCAAAATATATAAACAGCTCCTGCAGCTCAATATCAAAAAAACAAACAAACCAATCAAAAAATGGGCATTTCGTCAAAGAAGCCATACAGAGGGCCAAAAGGCCCATAAAAGATGCTCAACATCACTAATTATTAGAGAAATGCAAATCAAAACTACAATGAGGTATCACCTCACAGCCGGTCAGAATGGCCATCATTAAAAAGTCTACAGACAATAAATGCTGGAGAGGGTGTGAAGAAAAGGGAGTCTTCCTACACTTTTGGTGGGAATGTAACTTGTTACAGCCACTTTGGAGAACAGTATGGAGGTTCCTTGAAAAACTACAAATAGAACTACCATATGATCCAGCAGTCCCACTCCTGGGCATATATCTAGAGAAAACCATAATTCAAAAAGATAACATGCACCTCAATGTTCACTGAAGCACTATTTACAATAGCCAAGACATGGAAACAACATAAATGTTCATCAACAGAGGAAGAGATAAAGAAAATGTGGTACATATATACAATGGAATATTACTCAACCATAAAAAAGAATGAGATAATGCCATTTGCAGCAACATGAATGGATCTAGAGATTATCATAGTAAGTGAAGCAAGTCAGAGAAATACAAATATCATATGATATCACTTATACATGGAATCTAAAAAAATGAAACAAATGAACTTATTTATAAAAAAGAAACAGACACACAGACTTCGAAAACAAACTTATAGTTACCAAAGGGGAAAGGTGGGGGAGTGATACATTAGGAGTTTGGAACATATACACACTACTATATATTACATAGATAATCAACAAGGACATACTGTATAGCACAGGGAACTCTATTCAGTATTCTGTAATAACCTACATGGGAAAAGAATCTGAAAAAGAATGGATATATGTACATATATAACTGAATCACTTTGCTGTACACCTGAAACTAACACAATATTATAAATCAACTATAACATAAAATAAAAATTAAAGTAAAAAAAAAAGAAAAGAGAACACTCATACACCGTTGGTGGGAATGTAAATCTGTGCAGCCACTGCGGAAAACAGTATGGAGGTTTCTCAAAAAACTAAAAACAGAACTAGCATACGATCCAGCAATTTCACTACTTGGTATGTATCCAAAAAAACAAAACCACTAATTTGAAAAGATACATGCACCCTGATGTTCATGTTAACATTTACAGCAGTATTTACAATTGCCGAGACATGGAGAAAACCTGTATCCATCAACTGATGATGGATAAAGAAGATGTGGTGTATATATATATAATGGAATATTACTCATCCATAAAAAAGAATAAAATTTTGCCATTTGTAGCAACATGGATATGTTAAGTGAAATAAGTCATACAGAGAAAGACAAATAGTATATGATATCACTTATATGTGGAATCTAAAAACTGCAACAACCTAGTGAATATAACAAAAAAGAAACAGACTCACAGATATAGAGAACAAACTAGTGTTTACCCATGGGGAGAGAGAAGGGGGGCAGGGCAATATAGGGAAAAAGGGTTATTATGGGATTATATGAAATCATGTGTGTGATACTTTTGAAAATTGTTTTGAAAAACTGTTTTGAAAATTGCTTAAAAGCACTATAGAATTTAAAGAATCTTTTACTCAATAAAAAAACTAAACAAAGAAATTCTGCTAATGTCCTCATTAACCTCAGCATCATTTTAATGATAACTATTATAACAATTGCTAAATCTAGGTAGGAGGTATGTGGGTTATAATTACACATGATTTTTTAAACTTCCCTGCATGTTTAAAATAATTCATAATATAGTTGGGAAATAAGTTATTAAGACACTCCTATTATAGTGACCAGCTGCACTATACATGTGGGGAGGGAGAGGTTTAACTTATGGTCATTTGTTTCCCTTCTACCAATGAAGAATTTTAGGCAAGTCAGGGGGGATGTTGCGATGCAAGTATTAATTTGGCAAAAGCAACTTGCTGTTGGCAAAGTTTCTCAAAGAGTTTTATTGCTAGGTCTCAACTAAAAAACATACACTTCAAGATCTGACTGAACACATCATTATTTGTAACAGGAAGGACAGAAATAAGAAAAATAAAATTTAAAAGGGAGAGTGATGAAGATGGTAGAGGAGTAGGACATGGAGCACACCTCCTCCCACAAATACATCAAAAATATATCTACAGGGCTTCCCTGGTGGCGCAGTGGTTGAGAGTCCCCCTGCTGATGCAGGCGACATGGGTTCGTGCTCCAGTCCGGAAAGATCCCATGTGCTGCGGAGCGGCTGGGCCCGTGAGCCATGGCCGCTGAGCCTGTGCGTCCGGAGCCTGTGCTCCGCAACGAGAGAGGCCACAACAGTGAGAGGCCCGCGTACCGTAAAACAAACAAACAAACAAACAAACAAATCTACATTTGGAAGGATTCTCACAGAACATCTACTGAATCCTGGCAGAAGACCTCAGACTACTGAAAGTGCAAGAAGATCTCCACATAATCAGGTAGGACAAAAGGAAAAAGAAAAAAAAAAAAAGAGAGAAAGGAATCGGGAGGGGACATACCCCTGGGAGGGAGCTGTGAAAGGAAAAATGTTCCCACACTTTTGGAAGTCCCCCACTGTCAGGGAGATCAGCCGGGATGGTGGGTTGGGGTGGGAGTGCAGCAACAGGTTTGTGGAAGGCAAAACAGAGAGAGACATGCACAGATGGTTGGTACAGGCACCCTGCACTCCCCAGCTTGAGATGTGCATCTGCTGGTATGGGCAGGGGCTGGGTGAGGAAGCTTGGGCTTCAGAGGTCAGACCCAGAGAGAGGACTGGGGTTGGCCGCGTGGAGACAGCCTGAAGGGGCTGGAGTGTGTTGCAACTACAACTGAGGATGTACGCGAAGAAGCCTGGGCCTGCCAGAGAGGCAAGGCACCATTGTTGGTGGGCAAGCGAGGAGAGGGGTGGGACCTATAGGTGTCTCTTTCCCTGTGTGTGTGCTCTCAGGCAACAGGACACCACCTACATGAGCTCCAGGGGCAGGTGCAAGCCGCCACTGCCATCGTGGGCTCTAGAGGCGGGTGCGGGCCACCACTGCTGCTGAGAGACCCATGAGCAGGTGCCAGCCGCTGCCTCCACAAGCACAGGCCCTGGGAGTGCACGTGGGCTACCACATCAGTACATGCCCTTCAAGGGGATAACAGCACATGCTGAAGAAAGATGTGGAAGGCATCCAAACTAAAACACAGCCCTCACCAAAAATATTAAACCCACACAAGCTACACAGGGACACTCCTGCATATAAATAGCCTTCCAAGACTACAGTAGATAATTGTTTCTCCTAAACTCACAGAGTAAGAGAAATATAAGTAAAATGAAGAATCAGAGGAACCATTCCCAGTTAAAAGACCAAGAGAATTCTACTGAAGGAACAATGAAACAGACTTCTTCAGTCTAATAGATACAGAGTTCAAAAAGGAGGTAATGAAAATACTGAAGAAATTAAGAAAGGCTATTGACAGAAATGCAGATTACTGTAAAAAGGAATTAGAAACTGAGGAGCCAAAAAAAATTAGGAAATTCGTTTGCCAAGATGAAAGCTGAGCTAAAGGCAATGAATAGCAGAATGAATAATGCAGAATGAATAAGTGAACTGAAACACAAGAATAATGGAAATTACCCAATCAGAACAGCAGACAGAAAGCCAACTGAAAAAAAATGAAAGCAATATAAGAGACCTGTAGGATAATATAAAGCAGCCAATCTATGCCTAACAGGAATTCCGGAAGGAGAAGAAAGAGAAAAGGGGATTGAAAATGTATTTGAAGAAATTATGGCTGAAAACTTCCCAAACCTAAAGAAGGAAACAGATATCTAGATACAGGAAGCACAGAGGGTGCCAAATAAGATGAACCCAAACAGACCTACACCAAGACATAATCAAAATGGCAAAAGTTAAAAATAAAGAGGATTCTAAAGGCAGCAAAAGAAAAACAAAGAGTTAATTACAAGGGAACCCCCATAAGGCTATCAGCTGATTTCTCTACAGAAACATTTCAGGCCAGAAGGGAGTGGCAAAATATATTCAAAGCCTTGAAAGGGAAACATCTGCAACCTAGAATACTGTACCCAGCAAATTATCATTTAGAATAGAAGGAGAGAGAAAGAATTTCTCAGACAAGCAAAAACTAAAAGAATACTGCAATAGTAAACCTATCCTAAAAGAAATATTGAAAGGTCTCCTCTAAATAGAAAAGAAGCAAAAAGATATAGGAAAGAGAATATCACAACTGGAAAGTAAATCACGTAAATAAGCAGATCAAAAGGTCAAATACAGATCAAATACAAAAAGAAAAACAATTATTTGTGAAGTGACAAACACAAGGATAAACACAAGCAAAAGAATAAAGATGTAAAAGGACATCAAAATCATAAAATGTGGGGGAAGAGAGTAAGAAAATGTTGATTTTTTTTTTTTAAAGAATGTGTTTGAGCCTATATGACTATCAGTCTAAAGCAAGCAGACATAGGAAGGGGTTAACATACTTGAAAAACAGCATAACCACAAATCAAACACATACAATAGATTCACAAAAAACAAAAAGAGAACACAAGCATAAAAGTCAATCATCAAACCACAAAAAGAAAAACAAAAGAAAAAAGTAACAAAGATGAAACATAGAATCAACTGGAAAACAAGGTTCAAATGGAAATAAATACATATTTATCAAAAATTACCTTAAATGTCAACAGACTAAACGCTTCAATCAGAAGACATAGAGTGGCAGACTGGATAAAAAAACAAGAGCCTACAATATGCTGCCTATAAGAGACCCACTTTAGGGCAAAGGACACACAAAGATTGAAAGTGAGGGTATGGAAAAACATATTTCATGCAAATGGAAATGACAAGAAAGCAGGGGTCACAATACTCATATCAGACAAAATAGACTTTACAACAAAGGCCATAAAGAAAGATAAAGAAGGACACTATATAATGATAAAAGGATCAATACAAGAAGAGGATTTTATGCTCATCAATGTATGTGCACCCAATATAGGAGCACCCAAATACATAAAACAAATACTAACAGACATAAAGGGAGAAACTGACAGGAATACAATCATAGTAGGAGATTTTACACCCCACTCACATCAATGGACAGATCTTCTAGACAGAAAATCATTAAGGCAACAGAGATCCTAAACGATACAATAGAACAGTTAGACTTAATTGTTATTTTCAGGACATTACATCCAAAAAAACCAGAAGACACATTCTTTTCACAGTGCACTTGGAACATTCTCTAGGTCTGACCACATACTAGGGCATAAAACAAACCTCAACAAATTCAAGAGTATAAAAATTATTTCAAGCATCTTCTCTTGACCACAAAAGCATGAAACTAGAAATCAACCAAAGAAAAAGAAATGAGAAAAAAAAATGATTACACGGAAATGCAAAAACATTCTACTAAAAAAACTAATGGGTCAACAAGGAAATCAAAAAGGAAATTAAAGAATATCTTGAGACAAATAACAATGAAAACACAACCAAACAAAATCTATGGAATGCAGCAAAAACAGTTCTGAGAAGGAAGTTCATAGTGATACAGGCCTTCCTCAAAAAATGAGAAAAATCTCAAATAAACAACCTAACCTACCACCTAAAAGAATTAGAAAAAGAGGACCAAACAAAACCTAAAATCAGCAGAAAGAAAGAAATAAAGATCAAAGAGGAAATAAACAAAATAGTGATAAAAAAATAGAAAAAAATCGGTAAAACAAAGAGCTGGTTCTTTGAAAGGGTAAACACAACTGATAAACCAAGTCACCAGGCTCACCAAGAAGAAAAGAGAGAGAACCCAAATAAGCAAAATAAGAAATGAAAAAGGAGAAATATCAACTGATACCACAGAAATACAAAAAACCATAAGAGAATACTACGAACAATTATATGCCAACAAATTTGACAACCTAGAAGAAATGGACAAATTTCTAGAAACATAAAGCCCACCAACTGAATCAAGAAGAAATAGATAATTTGAACAGACCTATCACCAGAAGTGAAGTAGACTCTGTAAAAAAACCAAAAAACCAAAAAAACCTCCCTACAAACAAAAGTCCAGGACCAGATGGTTTCACAGGTGAATTCTACCAAACATACAAAGAAGAAATTTTACCAATCCTTTTCAAACTCCTCCGAAAGACTGAAGAGGAGGGAACACTCCCAAAGCCATTCCATAAAGCCACCATCACCCTGATACCAAAGCCAGACAAAGATACCACCAAAAAAAGAAAATTACAGGCCAATATCTCTGATGAATATAGATGTAAAAATTCTCAACAAAATATTAGCAAGCCAAATCCAACAACACATAAGAAAGATCATACACCATGACCAAGTGGGATTTACCCCAAGTTCACAAGGATGGTTCAACATACACAAAATCAATGTGATACACCACATCAACAAAAGAAAAGACAAAAACCACATGATCATCTCAACAGATGCAGAAAAAGCATTTGACAAAATTCAACATCCATTCATGATAAAAACTGTTACCAAAGTGGGTATAGAGGGAATATATTTCAATGTAATAAAAGCTATTTATGACAAACCCACAGGCAATATAATACTCAAGTGAAAAGCTGAAAGCCTTCCCACTAAAATATGGAACTAGACAAGGATTCCCACTCTCAATTCTTCTATTCAACATAGTATTGGAAGTCTTAGCCACAGCAATCAGACAAGAAAAAGGCATAAAAGGTATCCAAATTGGAAGAGAAGAGGTAAAACTGTCATTATATGCAGATGACATAATACTATATATAGAAAATGCTGAAGACTCCACACAAAAATTACTAGAAGTGATAAATGAATTCAGCAAGGTAGCAGGATACAAGATTAACATATTAGAAATCAGTTTCATTTCTTTACACTAACAATGAAATAACAGAAAGGGAATGTAAAAAAAACTTTTTAAAATTACATCAAAAAAAACCCCCAAACCTTAGGAATAAACCTAACCAAGGAGATGAAAGACTTATATGCTGAGAACTAGAAAACATTAATAAAGGAAATTAAAGATGATTCAAAGAAATGAAAACATATCCCATGCTCTTGGATTGGAAGAATATTGTTAAAATGGCAATAGTACCCAAAGCAGATTTAATGTGATCCCTATCAAATTACCCATGATTTTTCACAGAACTAGAACAAATAATCCTAAAATTTATGTGGAACCATTAAAGACCCAGAACTGCCAAAGCAATCCTGAGGAGAAAGAACAAAGCAGGAGGCATAATCCTCCCAGACTTCAGACAATACTACAATGCTACAGTAATCAAAACAGTGTGATATTGGCACAAAAACAGACGTATGGATCAATGGAACAGAATAGAGAGCCCAGAAATAAACCCACACATCTATGGTCAATTAATCTTTGACAATGGAGGCAAGAATATAAAATGGGAAAAAAACTCTTCATCAAGTGGTGCTGAGAAAGTTGGACAGCTGCATGTAAAGCAATGAAGTTAGAACATACCACACACCACGCACAAAATAAACTCAAGATGGCTTAAAGATTTAAACCTAAGACATGACACCATAAAACCCCTAGAAGAAATCATAGGCAAAACATTCTCTGACATAATTCGTACCAATGGTGTTTCAGGAGGAACAATGTTTACACCGAGAAGAGGAGCAAAGAGTCTGAGGGTGGTGGGCTTATGGTGAGTTTTGTTAACAGAGTGTACATTATTCTAGAGTGGCAAGTTTGTTCCTTTACTCAATGAGCATGTATATGTTGATGATTTTCCTTCCACCAGGCACTGTACTGGGTGATAAGGAAACAAAGACAACTAAGACACAATTCTCGTCCTCTAAGAATTAAAAACTAATGAGAGTTCATGAAACATGGTCATAAAGAAAACTATACTAGAAAATTAAGTTGCCTGATTTTCTACCAGGTCATTTGTCATTTTCTTTTTGATTTTTGGGAGTTCTTTATATATTTTTGATACTAGCCCATTGTTGGTTACATACACTGAAAATCTCTTCATGTTTGTAGCTTGTTGTTTCCTATTCTTTGTGTTTTTAATGAAAAGTTCTTGTTAAGTAATTGAGTATATCAAGATTTGCTTTTATAGTTAAGCTTTTCTGTATCATATTTAAGAAATCCTTCCCTCCCTTGAAGTCAGAATGGGGTATTCACTGATATTTTATTTTGAAAAATTTAAAGTTTTATTTCTTAAATTTAAGGTCTGAATGCATTTGAAGTTGATTTTTTTGGTATGGTGTGAGATAGTAATCTATTTCTCCTTTTGCCCTCTATATGAAGAGTCAATTTTTTGCAACTCTATTTGCTAAATAACCATACTTTTTCCCCAATGACCTCATATACCATCTCCACCATTTCTGAAGTTTCCTAAATTAATAAGTCTATTTTGGGTCTATTTTTTCTGTTCCATTGGTCAAAATGTATATTCCTGCACCAAAAACACACTGTCTTCATTACATCAGCTTTATAAGAAGCCTTTATATATTGAAAGGAAGTCACTCCTTTTTCTTCTCCTTCAGAAATATCTTGGCTATTTTTGGCTCTTTGCTTTTCTATATAAATTTTAGAATAAACTAAGTTCTGCAACACTTGAATGGGAATTTTACGGAAGAGTTAATGTTAATTAATTAGCCAGATGGCTAATAAACATGAAGAATAGCTCAGCTTCATCAGCAATTGAAGGAATGCAAATCATGACCACAAGGAGATATCATTTGAACCTACTGACAAAAATTCAGAAGGTTAATAATACTAAAGAGAGAATATGGACCAACAGAATCTCTTGTATACTCTGGTGGGAGTAGAAATTGGTACAAACACTTTGGGGGGAAAAAAAGGATGGAATTACATAATATTTAACATTTGCATGTATCTTTTTACCTCTCTAGATGCAGTCTCTAGCTTTCTCCACTTTGCTCTGTTTTTGGAAGCTGATCTTTAGAGACTTTAATCAGTGGGTTCCCTGGCATTCTGGTTGGGTTGGGTTGAACTAATGAAAGCCCCCGGCAAAACAATGGAGAGAAGGGTTGGGTGTGAGGTCAGGGTTTTAGTGAGATCAGCTCCCTCTGTGCCAGGCTGTTGATTGGCTGAGTTCTACTAAAAGCTAGAGCTCTGTTGGGTAATACTCTCCTACAGCTGTAGCTGCCCTCTTCAGGTTCCAGTAATTCCTCCCTCTCCCTGCCTCTTCAGAGATGGGGATGCTTATGGCTCCCTGCCCTTGCTAGTGCTAACATGCTTCATTAGCCTGTAATAGTTCCTTTATTTAACTTTCCTCAGTTATACAATTTGACCTTGTTCCTGCCAGGACCCTCACTGGTACCATCTAAAACTTAACAATTTCACTCTTAGGCACATACGCAAGAGAAACCAAAGCAGGAATGCTTTCCAGGAGACACATACAAGAATGTTCGCAACACACTTGGCACAGTTTGGTAATAGCAAAAAACCAAAAACCAAGCGGGGAAGGGCTCAAAGCCAATTGTGATATATTTGCAAGCTAATATCACACAAAAGTGAAAATTAACCGTAACACATGCAGCAACACAGATGAGTCTCAGTAACCAAAAGTTGAGGAAACATTTTTGAAGCAAGCCATAGAAAGCATGATAACCTTTTTATAAAACTGAAGATTATTTATATGTGCTAAAACTTTTTTAAAGTGAGGCATGACAAAAACAAATTTAAGACTGTGGTTACCTCTAAGAGGGAGGAAAAGGGTAAGATTAGGATAGGCAAGGAGGACATTGGTAGGTTATTGGTAATATCATCCTATGTTATGAATTAGATGGTGGAGTAAGAGGTTAAAATTAATAAATTGGTTAAATAAAAACAAATGTATAATTGATTAATGTTAAAACATAAAAGCAGGTTTAGGAAGCCTGGAATTCCAGGATAAGAGTTTCATATTTATCCTCTAATCTTCTGAAGTTTTTGAGCAGAAAAGTGACATAACTATACATTTAAGTTAACTTGCCAGAAGTGGACAAAAGCAGAAATTCAGAAGGATCCTTTGTGAACTGATGGCATTCTGGTCCTGGAGTCATGGCAGTGGCATCAGAAGGAAGAGAAACAGGGCTAAGTATTGATAGTATTCTTTGTGGAAATACAGAAGGCCAAAACAAGAGAGGACTGAAGTAGGAGGCCAAGAGTTAATTTTCCAGGTTTTGAAGCCTGAATTTTAAATACAGTCTTTTAAGGAGATATGAAGAATTTTAAATTGTTTGATGCTGTCTCCACAGTGGCTAAACTTATGCTAAATAAACTGAATGCCTCCATTTCTTGGGCTTCTCCCAGTCCTATTTACTGGGAATTAAATTCAAGAGTAAAGCTGTCACACCGCAAAACCACCGCTGGGTTTCAGCTGCATCCGTTCAATCAGTTATGTCTATCTAGCTGATGCATATTATCCAAATTTGGGTGGTTTTTTTTTGTATTTTTGTTTCTATATGGGAGGGGTACCATTAAAAGATATACAGGGACTTCTCAGCTGAAAAACTGAAAGAAACCTTATTCCAAATGATAAGTTGTCACTGCTTGAATGTCAATCATTCTTAAATCCTGAACACAATTTCATAACCAACATTTCTCTTAAATATTTAAATGGTATCCTATTTCCTATATTCAATAAAAATAATAAACCTTATTAGCGAATTCAATCCTGTGGGTTGAGTTGTTAATCCCAGTACTCTATTTATACAATTATTTTCAAGTTTATTTCCTATTTTTATCTTGTCCTTCAACTGCAATATAGTTCAGGGTTGCCTATTTTTAGTGCACTCAAGTACCACGGGCAGAAATGCTTCAACACTTCACTGTATAACCATGGCAGTTCTGCACCTTCCCTCCTAGCAGGCGACCTGTGCTTATGTCATCTGTGTCTTCCAACTTAAAGGGTGAGTCTAAATTCTCCTATTTACCAATCATAAAGAATACCCATTTTGTGGCAAGAAGAAAAAGAGCAGTAAAATATTTTGATGACCCTGTATTTTAGAGGAGACTTCAAAAACCTTGTCTAAAAATAAGACATTTAATGCAAGTGCCAAAGATCAAGTAAATCATTTTTAGTAATCTTAGGACTTTTGACTGTGTCCAGGCTTGATTTGGGGAATCCTACTATGAGAATCGTTTTATTCTTTAAGAAAAAAATCTGAACAAAAGCCTGACTTCTTCCAGAATCTTTGACAACTTTTTCTTTTTTAAACCCTTATCTAGATGAGCTGTCTGTGAAGCAAGCTGACCTTCATTTAAATATGAATTTAAAATCTGCCTTACATGTCTGAGTGGGGGCAAAATGCCAGGTGTATTTAGGGATATCTGGTTAATATTGTTGCAGATTATCCAAATCAGCTCACTCCTAGAAGGCTGAGAGTACAAGCAGAAAAAGAAGTGACTGTAATTAGGACGTGGAGTTGTGGAGTGAGACAAAGATGGTTGGGTGAATGGGGTTGTGCGTTTCCTCTTTGGCACTCAGGCTGTCCATGCCATCTGCTGCAGAATGGGAGGAACAACTGGGCTTGTCCTCAACAAACACTGGCAGTTGGTCTTTTCATTTCCTCCCAGAAGAATTTGTCTTTACTAGGACAAAGGTCTCTGGAGCATCACAGAGATTTATGCCTTAAGAAATGCAGTGAACCATTTGGAAATCAAGATTGCTTTCTTGAAACTTTAAGTGGTCATAAAGAAATGAGAAGTGGAAAAATAAATTATTCCGAGGATGTCTGCCCAACGCAATGGTCCTAATGTGAAATTCCATTTGCTACTCGCTTGAAAGGGTACGATTTACCATAAAAATATCAAAGATTTTGAGACTCAGTCACCAGGGAGTGTGTGGAATAGCAAAGTGAAGTGTGGTTTCTCTTGGTTGCAATAGAAGAAAGTGACACATGAACATTTAGAGAGATGTTATATCCATGTGATACTATTCACATTATACTTCCCTTAAAAGTTATTTATCCAATTATTTATTATTTTCCCATTACTAACTTTTGTTCTCCATGAGGGAAAAACCATACCTAGTTTATCCTCCATGCACAGTCCATAATACATAATAACAGCAGCAGTTAACATTTTGCCCTTACCATTCGCTCTTCTAAATGCTTTACTGATATTAGTCATTTAATCTACAACAACAGGTATTATTACATCCATTCTTACAAATGAAGAAATTGAGGAACAAAGTACCCAAGATCATATCTAGTAAACAGAAAACCAGAACATAAACCCAGGTACTCTGACACTGAGTCCTCATTCTTCTATACTACCTGTCATATTAAGCATGCGATGTAAGTATTTGTTGAGAGAATGAATGGCCAATTCAGTAAATTGCTTTTTAAAATCTTGACTAGGTGAGAAACAGGTCATTTAAATTTTTCTTCTCTCTCATTAGAAATACTGATCCACCTCCCTACAAATGTAAGAAAATAGTTACAGCCAACTGTATTGATAGCATGATAATGACAATAACCAAACTTCAATCCTGATACAACTATTGTAGAATTCCCTCCAGTTCTAAAGAGACATCAAGAAAATCTGGATCATTTAGGTTAAATGTGCTTAAACCTGTCCTGATTTCCATTTAAACATATTCTGCCAGAAATACACACGAATACATTAGGAGGCACAGAAATCTTTCACAGTATTTGTAAAGTGGCTTACAGACTTAGAAATTTCTATAAGTGAGTTAATTGATTTTTAAAACCCTCATTAAGTGGCCACTCTCTAAAGTACTATGGCTCTAATCAAGTCACCACCTCTTCCAAGACCTTTAATTATTCCTTCTATAGATAAGGACTTCGAACAGACACTTTCTCCAAATTCAAATTCATTGTAATGATTATTACCTGTCTCCATTTTAATAGATTTTTCCAAGGGAATAGGTGAATTTCATTGTTTCATAAATAAAATTCTTTAAGAATCATAAGAAATAACATATGTGTACTAGTAGATACATTTGCTTGTTTCAAAACTCTACTTCATGATAAAAGTACAGTAATATTTAACTAAGGAGAGATTTTATTGGTTTTGTTCAAATCAGTTTCATTCAGGAGTGTTGAGGAAAGCAGTAAGGGTTGCATTCTGCACCGGGACACCAGAGAGCTGGGTTCTTGTCCTGGTGATGCTCCCAACTTACCGGGAGATCTTATCCAAGTCATTTCTCAGAGCCTCAATTCCTTCATTAGTAATACTACGGTTCTGTGACATGACCCTTGCCTCTTCCAGAGAACATATATTTTAATAAATTACAGAAGTACTATGAATTTAACATTTTAAAGTAGTCATTTTTAAGGGGAAAAAACCCATCCTTTCTTGAAATCTAGATTCCACCTAAGTGATAACTGTTTCTCTATGAAGAGATAGAATGAGCTATGGTGAGGTGACTTGTGTAAATGATCTCATTTGGGAGGTACCGAGGGGACAGAGACTTGTCATTGCCAAGTAAGTCACATTTAAATTCCCTCAAGCCTTGAGAAATAATGTGAGGGAAAGTGCAAAAATAGCACAGTCATTCCTTTGGACCCAGTTGACTCCTAGGCCTCCTGAGAGCACCGCAGCTGTGTATTCATCTATACGCAAAGAGAAATAAGAATCTTCTATATTTGGCACACGGTACTCTTCTATATACCAATGTGCTCATCTATCAATATATTTTATGCTGAGCCTTTCGGTAAGGAAAGTTCCACCATGCACACTGCTTCATGCACAGCTACACATGTTGAAGATGCTTTTTTTTTCCCCTGCCATATGGAAAACTGCGAGAGCACAGAGCCACACTGAACCAACCAGAATGAAGCTAGAGGCAGCTGTATCTGATTGAAACCGTGGAGAGAATCGAGACTGACAGAGTTGCAGGGCTAGAAGGTTAATGAGTCCATAGTCCTGCCTCCAGGCAGAACTGTCCTGAACCATTCCAGGCAAATGACAGCTCAGCCTCTTGGAAAATAAAATCTTCAAAACACGCTTCGGTAACATTTCATTGTCTAAAACGTCCTTATCCTCATAAAGTTCTGAAAGCAATATAAGTCCACACTCTTCTGTTTAATCTCCCTGTTGACAGATATATAGAATAATAAATTGACAGAAATGTGGAAGATGATGAGAGCCTTAGAGATGGGTCACAGACTTGGTTATCATCCTCCCAGAGACCTCAGAGGCGGGAATAATTAGCACATCTGTGGACTCTGGTTCTAGTTACAGTAATATTATGGGTCCAAGTGTTTGTTTATTATAAATCAGATCTACTATTTATCATACATTACTAAATAAAATTTTACCTTGCACTCCATAGCAAGAATCATAGGTTTAGCAAACACTATCTGAGCTGAAACATTTCATCAAGGAATAGGTTCTTACATAAAAAGGCAAAGGAAGTACAGACTGGTGTGCAAATAGCCCCATACTTCTTTATTTACTAATTTTGTTACAGCATTCCAATTTATGGTTACGTTCTTACATATAATGCTTCTATAAGATTACCGCCTCTTATGCCTCTGTGCATTAGGAATCATGAATGGGTTGGTGGCATTATATAAAGACAAGTGTAGGCCATTTGCGGATCAGGGTTCAAATCCCTTGTCTGCTACCTATCATCTGCATGGTTAAGCTGCTCCATCTGAGGCTTATTACCCTTACCTGTAAGAAGAACTACTAATACCTATTTCACACTGATCTTGGAAGATTAAATGGTAAAATATTGGTAAAAGCACCTAGGACCTGGCAGGCAGTAGCATAAGTGTTAGTTGACCACTAACCATGAATCTGATCTGCTACATGCTGCCTTTCTTTCCTCTTCCCCATTCCGTAAAAGTTCCGAGGGTGATTGAGTGTGGGACAAACCTGCCTCCTCTGACTGTCACCAGGCTGTGCTTCTGCTTCCATTTGGCCTCTCGTCTATTGCTGATCCCCATGCTAACTTATCAGGGGATTTCCCTTAGGGACATAAAGGGTAAGAGCAAGGAGACCTTACGATGCCAAGTTAAATGCGATGCTGGATTTTAACTTGATTTTTAAAAAATCTGTGCATGTTACGTTTGTGCTAAGAGCAAGTATTTGGAATTCAGATTCTAAAACACTATATTCATTTTTAGAAAGCCGTAATAGAACTGCTTTGTGCAAAGGATAAAAAGACTGATTCAAAGATAGACTACTTTTTAGTTCACAGGAGTGAGCAATAAGAGGAACTATTATTCATTGTGAAGTAGAAATGCTAATATCTACAGGGTTTGAAATACATTTAAATAATGCCTTATTGTCAGAGAAATATGTTCTTATTACATAACAGATAGCTATAGAGACATTTTAAATCACCACTCCAATTTTATGATCCAGAAACCACTGATACTTGAGTACATTTTCTCTTTTCCTACACATATTCTGACAAGCAGGACTGCTTTTAAGTTCAAGTTCTGCCACTTCCTAGTTAGTTGGTGTTGGGCATTAGTTTCTTGAAGCATCTGTCACTGCATCTGAAAACTGGTATCAACTTCATAGTTATTGTGATGACTTGTGAAATAATGCATATGAAGCACTCAGTACTGTGTATGGTACATAATAAGCATTCAGTCATGTCAGCCATTGTGATTATTCTTTGTTGTGTATTATTTAAAATGGAAAAATGACAGTTCAAGGAGAGGAAATGAAGGTCACTAGCAAGCTGTTTTGTCTTGAGCTCTTGGAGCCAGTACAGTACAGAAAGATTTCTCATGCAACAGCATCAGAGACAATTTATTGAATGCTTTACTATGTGATTCCAGACCCTAGGATATTATAACTGATTTAATCCTCACAACAGTCCTGAAACAGGTGGTATTACTATCTTAATTTTACAGATGAGTAAACTGAGCCAAAGACGGGTTAAGCATCAATAATATGCAAAGTCTCACAGCTAAGTGACAAAGCTGGGGTTTGAATGCAATCAATCTAGTTCCAGAGTCCATTCTTGTAAACTGCTGGGCTGCGAGCCCTGTACTTACCCAGCCCTAAGACTTCAGAAAGAGCCCAGAGTCAGCGACAGAGCCATCAATGGTTTAGTGGACAGGGGGATCTTATCCATCTTATCCAAGGTCATACACGTCACCGTGTGCAGACGGTGGGAGGGACATGGCAACAGTCTTCGCTACTCAGGGGGAAAGGAGGCTACCGTTTATAGGGGGAATTGATGTCAAGTTGGTTCAGTTACCAGGGAGACTAGCACCTGGAGCATGGGGCAAGCACGCAGGCTGTTAATTAGGCCCTATAATTAAGAGGACTGGATAGTTATGTGAGAGAAGCAGGGCCTGGTTGAGCAGGGGACGTACAGAGAGAACAGCCATCTTGAATGGCCTCCATGCATTCCACCCCTACAGGACCCTTACCATCTGGGTCCACCCCTCTTCCCTGATATGCCTGGGGTCAGGTAGGTAGAGATGCACTACAATCAAATACCCCACATACCGAATAGACAACTGCAGCTAAAGAAAATCAAGAGTCCAAGAGAGGCACAATCTTTGGGGGCCATGTGCTTATCAGGTCAATTTTTCATGAAGTCCAAAGGAAGATGATTTACTCCTCTAGCTACAGTGACCCAACAAACTCACTGCACAGTGACGCCACCACAGTCACCCAGTCCGCAAACAGATTCCCTCCACTCAGACTAAGGACAAAATATAAGACGTTTAACAGGCACAATACAGGGAGACTCATGACCACTAAGCAAAATACAAGCAGTAACAGCCTTATGAAATAATACCGTCTCTACCTGCGGTTTTCATCCTGGCCTGCAGGATCCCACCTGTCTATCCTCACTGCCCATAGCTGGTGCTAAATAATGAAGAAGTGGCATAACAGGCCACATGGTTAATATAATTGTGCCTTTCTCCAGTAGAGAGCCCGGATTAACTACTCTAGTAGTCCTAGGTGGGGCACGGCAGGAGACAGGTGAGCTCTGTTAAGTCCCTTTCTAGTCCTATTCACCACGGGGTGGCAAACCCAAACCACCCGGGCCTTACCTGCCAGTCCCAGGCCCATTTTATAAGGTGTTCCTCTGGGTCTAGAGCCTGTGGCAAGGGCAAAAGCAAGTTAGGGTCCTGGCCAATAACTGGCAGTGGGCCTTCAGTCCTTTGGTAGTCAACAGTCGAACTCGGATTGTGTTGGATCAGCTGCCTCTGGGTTAACGTGGCGTAAGCACTGGGATGTTTGCTCCCACCTTAATGGTTGTTTTAAGTAGCCTGGCAGCAGTGGGGTTGTAAGGCAGGTGGAAATGCCAGTGTATGTCATTTTTACTGGCCCATTCCTGAACTTCATGGCCAGGAAGGTGGATCCCTTGGTTCTTATCAATGTCCATGGCAGAGGGGGCGGGGTCTGTAAAGCATGCACAGCTGTTCTAGATCCCAAATAATGGTTTTGGGGTTGCTACACGACTAGGATAGACCTCTTGTAATGTCTTTTACCTGTTGTAGCGCATTGTAGACTGCATTTAGCTGTTGTTCCATCACACTACATCATTGTTCCGTCCCCTTCCATGGCTGGGACCTGAGGCCCAAGGGCACTCTTATTAGTTTGCTATTGTCACAGGCCCCTAACAAACACTTCCGAGTAACTGGCCATGTCCAATTCACAAGCCTGTCCCTGAGTTAACATCCCTAAAGTCTGTGTCTTGCTTAGGACTGGTGGCTCAGGGATATGTTCATCGTACCCAACTAGATAACAGCCAGGTACCTGATAATCCAGGTTCTTGCATTTTGTCTGTATTCACCAGCCATCCCTGGGCACTCAGATGAGTCACAAGCATGGGGCTGCTACTTTTCAACTGGAAAGAGGCTCTGAGGTTAACAGGATTTCATCAGCATAATGGGAGAGAAAGACATCTCTCATGGTAAACAGCTGCCACGGGGCTCCACAAGCTAGCGGCCAGCCACCTTAACCCCGCAACTTTCTGTTCCCCGTCCTTACTTCCCAGCATCTCAGCGCTCACGGGAGTTTCCTCGGCCACCTGGCTGGCTCACTAATTGTTAGGCTGCAAGCCTTGTACTCACTCGGCCAGCCTCAAGACGGAAGAAAAAGTTCGTAGTCGGCGACAGAGACACCAATGGTTTACTGGATAGGGGATCTTACCTGCCTGAAGGAAGGTCCTGGTGCGACACCCCACTGCGTGCTGTGCGCGGCAGACACTGAGCAGGAAACGCCAGCCATCTTTGCTACCTGGGGGCGGGAGCAGGGCCGGGAGGAGGGACCCGGGTTGGGGGAGCCAGGAGGAGGCCACAGTCTAGAAGGGGAACTGACGTCAGGTTGGCTCAGTTACTAGGGAGACCGGCAGTTGGGGCATGGTGCAAGCAGGTAGGCAGTTAATTAGGCCCTATAATTAACAGGATTGGATAGTCATGTGAGAGAAGCTGGGCCTAGTTGATCAGGGCCTAGTTGAAGCAGGGCCTAGTTGATCAGGGCCTAGTTGAAGCAGGGCCTAGTTGATCAGTGAGCAAGAGAACCACCATCTTGAAAGGCCTGACCATACATAAACAAATACAGAAGAGTTTAATATTGAGCAGATATTTTTGCAAATAGTACAGTTTAAGTCAAACATTCTAAAAAGCACTTAAATTTTAACAATTTAAATGCAATTAATTAGAAAAGGACCACAGAGATAAATACCAGGAAAAGAAGCCCTATTCTTTCAGAAAGAATGTTCCCAAGTGGCTTATTATGCCCATCCAGCAACGTTACAGGGCCTCATATTCGATCCATTTCTTCTGAACTTTGTAGGTAGCTAGAAATGGTTAGGCAGCAAGCAGTGTTCTTGGAAAAATAGATTCGTGTTACCCTTGGAAACAGAGTGTGTTGCAAGAAAGTCTTTGGCATGAAACAAGGCTGAGTATACACAGCCGTCTCTCAGATGGTGTGGGTTTGGAAACATAAGTGGACAAGCCAAACCCTTTAAGTCTTCCTTTTCCTTTGAACTGAATTCCAGAATGTGTTTTTTATGTTACTGTGTAGCATTTGTGTTTATCCTTATTTATTCCTGCATAATATTTCATTGAGTGGATGTGGCTATTGAATGAAAACAAGATCCTTCAGTCATTCCAAACTGAGTTAAATTAAAAGTTCCATGCTTTCCAAGCTCATCTACTCATCCCTTTTGGATAGTGAGAGAAACATCCCAAAGCATGGGTGTGGTCAAATGATAAAGGGAAATTGCTGTCAACTTTTGGGGAAAACTGATACGTTCAGATATTGCTGATGGAAGCGTAAATTTGTATATTCCTTTTAGAGAACAATTTGGCAACATTTACGAAGCGCACTATAAATATTCATAATATTTGGCACAGTTCCCCCTATTCCTGTGAATTTATTCTAAGGTAATAATTATAAAGAAAAAAAACATAAATGGAGAGAGAATTCAAATGTAGCGTTAATTATAAATAAAACCTAAGGAACATACTGACTGTTCAACAACAGACAAATAGATAAGTAAAACGTCCATGGAATATTTTGTTCCCTGAAATAATTATAATCATGAACTGTGTAATAACATAGAAAAACAAGACGTTAAAAAGCAGGGCACTAGACGATCTGTTTACTTTGATTATACTATGTGATGTGAATAAACTAGAAGGTAACGTTGAATAATGGAATTAAAATAGGAATAAGGACTAGGTGATTTTTTTCTTCTTAAATTTCTTTAAATGTTGCTTGAGATAGGCAAAAGAACTGACAAATAAGATAAATAAATGGATGAAGAGTTTTCTTTGTCATTAGAAGAGCAGGTAGATTTTCCTCTTCCCACCCCCAGTGTCAGAAACCAACCAAACAAATACATCAAAAACGAAACTCCTTGCCATTTGCCTTTAAGGAGAGCTGCCATGTTTAGAGTTTACATCTCTGAAATAGCCACTCTGGTGAGAAAAGAGACTAAGAACAAACTTCTGGAGTAGGGTCTTCAATTTGCAATAAGATTTAACTTCAAGAGATCATACTCTTCTCCCCTCCTTTTCTTTCCTTCCTCCCTCCCTCCCTCCCTTCCTCCCTCTCTTCCTTCCTTCCTCTCCCCCCCTTCCTCCCTCTCTCCCTCCTTTCCTCCCTCTCTTCCTCCCTCTCTTCCTCCCTCCTTTCCTCCCTCTCTTCCTCCCTCTCTTCCTCCCTCCTTTCCTCCCTCTCTTCCTCCCTCTCTTCCTCCCTCCTTTCCTCCCTCTCTTCCTCCCTCTCTTCCTCCCTCCTTTCCTCCCTCTCTTCCTCCCTCTCTTCCTCCCTCCTTTCCTCCCTCTCTTCCTCCCTCTCTTCCTCCCTCCTTTCCTCCCTCTCTTCCTCCCTCTCTTCCTCCCTCCTTTCCTCCCTCTCTTCCTCCCTCTCTTCCTCCCTCCTTTCCTCCCTCTCTTCCTCCCTCTCTTCCTCCCTCCTTTCCTCCCTCTCTTCCTCCCTCTCTTCCTCCCTCCTTTCCTCCCTCTCTTCCTCCCTCTCTTCCTCCCTCCTTTCCTCCCTCTCTTCCTCCCTCTCTTCCTCCCTCCTTTCCTCCCTCTCTTCCTCCCTCTCTTCCTCCCTCCTTTCCTCCCTCTCTTCCTCCCTCTCTTCCTCCCTCCTTTCCTCCCTCTCTTCCTCCCTCTCTTCCTCCCTCCTTTCCTCCCTCTCTTCCTCCCTCTCTTCCTCCCTCCTTTCCTCCCTCTCTTCCTCCCTCTCTTCCTCCCTCCTTTCCTCCCTCTCTTCCTCCCTCTCTTCCTCCCTCCTTTCCTCCCTCTCTTCCTCCCTCTCTTCCTCCCTCCTTTCCTCCCTCTCTTCCTCCCTCTCTTCCTCCCTCCTTTCCTCCCTCTCTTCCTCCCTCTCTTCCTCCCTCCTTTCCTCCCTCTCTTCCTCCCTCTCTTCCTCCCTCCTTTCCTCCCTCTCTTCCTCCCTCTCTTCCTCCCTCCTTTCCTCCCTCTCTTCCTCCCTCTCTTCCTCCCTCCTTTCCTCCCTCTCTTCCTCCCTCTCTTCCTCCCTCCTTTCCTCCCTCTCTTCCTCCCTCTCTTCCTCCCTCCTTTCCTCCCTCTCTTCCTCCCTCTCTTCCTCCCTCCTTTCCTCCCTCTCTTCCTCCCTCTCTTCCTCCCTCCTTTCCTCCCTCTCTTCCTCCCTCTCTTCCTCCCTCCTTTCCTCCCTCTCTTCCTCCCTCTCTTCCTCCCTCCTTTCCTCCCTCTCTTCCTCCCTCTCTTCCTCCCTCCTTTCCTCCCTCTCTTCCTCCCTCTCTTCCTCCCTCCTTTCCTCCCTCTCTTCCTCCCTCTCTTCCTTCCTTCCTCCCTCCCTCCCTCCCTCTCTTCCTTTTCTTCCTTCAAATATAGCAGACATTTATATTGCTCCTCTCCTCCTTCCTCTTACAAATTTCTTTCCTTGATCATCAATAAGGCTTTAAGGCCCCCTTTTCAATACTTTTTAGTACTTTTTTTTCTTTACCTTCCATCTTTATGTAATTATTTTACCCTTTATTTCTATATGTTATTTACAGTTAATTCACTAGTGCACTTCTACTCTCATCCTGTTTTGTGTTTCTTTTAAAGATTCCCTGGCTGACTAGCTATAATTTCATTTTCAGTAGTGGATATAAATGAAGGTTAACTTGACTCCAGCTCTTAAACAGCACTTTTATGGTTAAGTGGTTATGGCTAAGTTTATGGTTGTGGTTAAATAATTTCTCAGAAGAACTAAAAGTTAATGGCTTTGCATCATTAAGAACATCTTCTAATTATTCCTGTCTTTTATTCAAATTCTGTTATAAACAGAGTAAATGCTTTAAATTTCTTTATATTTATACAATATAAATAAATGCCTTGTGGGGAAATTAACCATACTTTTTCATCTGTTTTTAAAATAGTTTTGGTCACTTAGTGTATATAGTTTGTCACATTGTTGAATAGTATTTCTATTTTTCATTTGTGTGGCGTAAACTAGCCAGGTATGTGCTGCTTAGTCTGTTTGCAGTGATTATATCATCATTTTGTGTTGCCAGTGATTTATTTTCTGAGTTATTCATATTGAAACATTTTCAGTTCAAGTGGATCATTGCCCTAAAGCACTTTTCAACTTAATACATTTAAGTAGAAATTGGACTTTTCATTTTGTTATGAAGTTTTGATTATAGGCAAAAACTCTAATTTGACTCTTTTCTTAACTTAGTTCTTTTAGCATTTAAAAATACCAGATATCATTACAAAAACTTACGCTTCTCCAAATGGGAATGTAACACTGTTACATTTTCTGTTTCTCTGTTTTCATAGGTGACATGTAAGTCATGTTTCTCTGTTTTCACAAGTAACGTGTAAGGGTACTTCTGAGGCTTAATTTAACCATGATAGGTGACACTTGAGCAGTGTCATTATGAAATAATATGCAAATCCTTCACCTTCACTTAACAATACTCACCGAGAAGCTACTATGTATTAGGCTCAATGTGGGGCCCTAGGATACAACAGGAAGCAAGACTGTACCCTCTTCGCCTCCTGTGCTCTTCACCTGCAAAATAGGAAACTGATATTTTTTAAGGCTCCTTTTAGGAGTAAAGTCTCTAATTGATTGTTTTTATTTCAAAGATCATAAAAGATTATCCATTTTACTAAAAGCAAAACTTTAAAAAAAATGAAGATATTTTAAGTGATACCTGGTTCAATATCTAGAGTTTACCATGGTAGACAATAACTGGTGAATGTTAGGGTTATCTCTGAATATGACTATAGATGTGTGTATTTATATTTTCAAATATATGTGTATTACACAAAGGAATTTCAATTGTAGGTTGCCATATGCACTCAGAAAATTAAACAAAAGCAATGAAACATGGTAAATACAACAAAACACAACAAAACAGAAGTTAGAGGGTTTTACACATAGACTAAACCCATTCCCTGAAAAATTCAGGGCATACATTAAATATTTCTACTACCATGATACTGAGATGAGAGGATAGCCTTATGATATTACACACTGACTCTTCAGAAAATCCAATATTAAAAATCCTGAACGCATAAGAGAACTAAGTGTATTAGTTCCACGTTACACAAGGAGTCATTTGTCGGTTTTCTTTAAAAGGAACCATTTATGATCCCTCCACGAGTATATTTATAACGTGATTCCATGTACAAAATTTCCCTTTCTGCACAGTTTCTCGGTAACAAATCTATTGTGTAAAGCATGGTCCACTTGTAATCTTCTTATACTGTACTAAGCTAGGCTGAGCAGCCTCAAGGTCATTCACACTGGTTTTAGCTTCTGTGTAAAGACGGCCCCAAGCTATTTAAGGAACATCTGGCTGCTGGAGAGCTTGGAGCCAAATTTGCTGTTCATCACTAGCAAGTGCCTGCTTTTTAGATACTAACCTCACTCCTGGCTCCATCTAACTTTTCCATTCTTATTTTTCATTTACTTTGTTTAAAAACACATATTAATTAAAAAGTTAAAAAAATTTTACATGTGAAAAAAACTCTCAATAATCTACCCTAAATTGTTTTGGGTGAACATCTAGATATAAATAAATAAAGAGGGGCTAAATAATTTGTGTGACCATTAGGAAACCCAAAAGACCAGAATTACGCAATAGCCTATTGCTTTAGTTATGTTTATGCTAAAATATCCAAAATGAATAACCATAAAAAAGCATCACTTTTTGACAGACAATAAGTCACGTGTTAGTAAACACAAAGAGTTAGCATGGGTAAATGACTTATTTAAATACATGGTTTTACTTGAAGTAATCCTAATAGTACTTATTTGTAAATTAAATTCTAAACAGTATATAAATCTGCATAAATAGACTATGACACCTTGAAAACTGCTTCAATCTTTAAAATAGTACATTAAAGTTGATTTACCACATGATCCTCATGAAAATACCTATGACATCTACATTAATACACAGTGAAAGGATAGTAATCAGTGAAACGTCTGGGATTTCCACATGAATCAACACTGGTGCATTGCTAATGTAACACTCAATTACATCATGTTTAATTTATGTGGAAATGTTTGGATATGCCTAAAATGTCTGTGGTAAATCATTCTGGGATCTTAATTGAACATTTTTCTGTGATAAATTACTCTGTAAACACTGAAATAATATTCTTACATAACTACCAATTTATTTTGAAAGACTCCAACAACCCCAAATCATTATTTTCTTTGTATGATCCTAAGCTTGTATCCTTCAGGAATTTATTTCCTTTCTGGTAGCAAATAATTTTAGCATTCATGAAATGCTTATTTCCATCCCATAGCTTGGTTATCATTTTTTAAAACTCAAAATATCTATGTTATTTTAATATACTAAAGATCATGGTGAGCTATAGTCTCTTCAGTAATGAAAAATGCTTAGAATTAAAAATTTGACACTCTTTTCCCCAGTAATAAGCTACTTAATTTAATATACTAAAGTAGTGATACTCTATTTCATACTCAATTACTTTATTATTAAGAATATTTAAGGGACTTCCCTGTGGTGCAATGGTTAAGAATCTGCCTGCCAATGCAGGGGACACGAGTTTGAGCCCTGGTCCAGGAAGATCCTACATGCCGCGGAGCAACTAAGCCTGTGTGCCACAACTACTGAGCCTGCACTCTAGAGCCTGCGAGCCACAACTACTGAACCCGCATGCCAAAAATACTGAAGCCCGCACGCCTAGAGCCTGTGCTCTGTAACAAGAGAAGCCACTGCAATGAGAGGCCTGCGTACCTCAATGAAGAGCAGCCCCTGCTCGCCACAACTAGAAAAAGCCTGCGTGCAGCAATGAAGACCCAACGAAGCCAAAAATAAATTAATTTTTAAAGTATTTTAAAAAAAGAATATTTAAGAAAGGAGCTCATTTTCATGGTGGAGACTAGTTGAAATGTCATTATTATAGTTAATACAGAAAAGATTTTATATGAAGCTGAGAAATAAATATTTTTAATCATAACAAATACTATGATACTAAAAATTAATAATTTCCCACGTCACTACCCTTCATTACCTGACGAAATGTTTAAATTAAATAAATTCTGTTTTGAAATTTTTATACACCTGTTTACTTGAAATATAATAATTCTTCCTAGAACTATAATTAAAGTAATATAATTTAATTAAAATTGATGTAAATTTATATTATTCTAATAGTTATAAACTTAAATTGGACTATGATTTTTCTATCATTTTCCAGAAAGATGAGTCAATGGCAAATCTGGAGACTGTACCAATCAGAATTCTTGGCTGCAAACAAACAAACAGCAGCACCAACAAAGCAGCATGATACAGCAAAGGTAATCAACCATGGGTTCTTCAGCTGAGGCCTTTAACTGGATTTTGTGACTCCCTTCCTCCACTCCACTTTCCTTGCCTTCAGTTTGAATCTCAGTGGGTCATGATTCTTTACCCAATATGGTGAGGGATCTGAGCTCCTGGTAGCCTTGCTTAAATCAGGTTGCAGTACACTGACATTTTCTTCCACCCACAACTGTGGCAGTAAGTCGACTGTCCCTTAAGTGGAACTGACAAACATAGTAACACAGCAACAACAGTAATAATCTTTTCTCTCTACTTTTTGTTTTTGCCTGCTTCCATAGGGCATGAAGAACCCAAACTGATTAGGTGCGGCCTTAGCTTCCAATTCAATGGAATTCCAATCTTCATGTTATTATTCCATCAGAAGCCAAAATCAAAAGGATAGAAAACAAACAATTGGCAAGTGAGTTAGTAAATATAATCCTGAGAACCTCCATTCCAGTTTTAAACCCTACAATTCTAGACTTGGATATTCTGACCAAGTGGAAAAAAAACTCCATGTGGCAATCGTTTGTTCAAAATGTAAACCGTATCCTGCAAGAAAACACATCAACCCCCCACGCTGTTGACTCTTGGTTAAGCTTATCTGACTCAGTGACTAATTCCTTCTAGTAATGGGGTATGCAAGAGTATCAATGAATCGCTTGAATATTAACCCATTGCCTTCCTTGTTTCTTTTAAAAAAAATGAGTTCCTTTAAACTGCATCTATTTAGTGTGGGGTACCATCGCCTTGCATAAGGCAACCAATTAATCTACAGATGGTGTAATGACAGAGAAGAATGATCAGGGAAAGCGAAAACAAATTCAAAATAAATATCTACTGCAATAAGGAAAAACTGCTGCTCACTTCTCCCCATCCCATAAAGATGATAGGTATTCCCTGTAGACAACTTGATATCAAATTGTTCTTCGGTCTTTCTAGGTATAATGCTTTTTAGAAGCCCATGATCAGTTACTGATACTAGAAAATGGAGTGTTCACGGCAGCCGGATGGCCACTGATGAGAACTCCATGTTGTTGTAACCGCAAATAATCTTCATTCCCTCTATGATAAACACTTGGTTCATGAATCCGCTGGCATTGCTGAGAAAGGAGGTTAACCTATATTTACTGAGTGGGTCACCTTATCTGTTCAACATACCCTCTCCCCAAACTCCCTCCATAATCTCCAACCCTGCTGTTCCCAACTGTCTGGCCGTCCAGCTAGTTCATTAGCCACTGAGTTGGTATAGGTTCTTGTTCTGATTATCTTTACTGCATATAAAATTAACCTACAATTTAGTGGCTTAAAGCAATCATTCTATTATGATCATGGATTCTGTAGGTCAGGAATTCAGGTGGAACACTGGGGATGGCTTTCCCTTGCTCTGTGATGTCTGTTGCCTCAGTTAGGAAGTCTTGAGTCTGGGGATGACTCAATGACTATGGGCTGGAACCATCTGAAGGCTCCTTCACTCACACATCTGGTACCTAGACTGGGCTGACTCAAGGACGAGGACTGGTGACTGAAGTAATTACATGTGGCCTCTCTTGGCAACCACATAGCATGACAGCCACAGGGTGATAGTATTTCACTCCCAGTGACCACAGGAAATAAGTTAATTAGCAGTTTCACTTTTTCATAGGAGAATAAGGCAGATCTAAATTCTATCTCTAAAATGACTAGAATTTTAAATTCCTTCACCCTCAACAAAGCCAGATAAAAGCCCTGGATCCTGCCAATTTCACCAAGATTCTGTGCTGCAACTCACTACTGGTAACAATTTCTGTTTAAATCGGGGTCTTGGTTGCACAGCAAAAACTGACTCTGATCCTACTAAGCAGAAAAGGACTTCACTGGAAGAAAAAAGGTTGGTTCAGACAGTCCATAAGAGGGCTAAAGAGCCAAGCTCAGAAAAGGGCCCTGAATTAGAGACTGGGAAGCAGAGAATGTAGCTAAGCTCATATCTCAGGATCCGCCTGGAGAGAACATCTCCACTAACAGTGCCCCCACTGGATCCTGGCTGCTGCTGCTAACATGAAGACCTACCACCGCTGTGACTGACTTAACTGTTCAGTCACCTCCAGAACAACCCCTAACTACCCCTGATTGTGTCACTTTCTACAGATCCAATATTCCCATATAGAGCTTCCTGCTGGCCAAACTTAATGACATGTCTGCTTCTTAGCTCTTGGGGTGAGAAGAGGGGATGAATGCTTCTTCTAGTTCCCCAGAGGGAAGTGGGACTCTGCCTCACCACACTTACACAACAGGATTCCTACCAAATAAAAACGGGGCTTAGATTATGGGCAGGCAAAAATAAATCATATACCTATTGAACATGCTTAATCTGATTATTTAATAATAATTATTATTTAATAATTAAAATGAATGAATGGGTGAATCAACAGTAAGACTTAATGAGTTCAAGCAACTACTTTAATAAAAAGAGCCCCAAGCTTCTAGCCTTAATGTTGCTGTGTGACTGGGTAGATCATTTAACCTCTCGAGTTCTTTTTTCTCATATATAATAAGAGGGCTTGGCCTCTGATCTCTGATTTTCATTAGAACTAACTTCTTTTTAAAAATTATTGTCAGTGTTATTTGCAGAGGCTCATCCACATGGTGGAGCCATATGCCTAGGACTTGGCAGTACCCACTGCACTAGCTTTATAATATTAAAAAAACTCTTAGTAAACCAAGTTGGCTAATTTTTTTGAAGTTACAAATGGATTGTTTTAATGTGTGTATATAATGAAAGATTATTGAACAAAGCTTGGTGAAATTTAATGGTTATGCATCCAATTTTCCATTGTGTGTGCAGAAATTTGGGGATTAAAAAAATTTTTTTTTACATGGTCTCATTTTGTTTTCTGAACTCCAACACAGTTTCATCGTCTGGAGATAGCCTATAGCCTGGAAAACAGCAAATTCAAGAAACACCCTTCCCAAAAGAGTGTGGGTTCTTGGTATAGAAATCTTTTCATGAGAGACTTGGTTCCAAGGTTCTCCATGAGGAAATTTGGGTACTTCCCATTTAATTCTCTCATCTGAGTCATTCCTTCAGTGGCCTAGATGTCACCTCTGAGGATGATTCAACCTTTTCAAGACAACACGGAATCTTTTCTATCCTCTTTGGGAAAGATCACAAATATGCTTCGGAGGAAAAGATGATGACACTCCAGATTGTCTGGCTTCCCCTTTCACAGTGATTCTATTAGGGAATCTCTCAAGCTTATAGGGAATCCCCCTTCATCCATCTTTTGGCAGCCTGTACTGAACCAAGACCAAATCTTCGAAGACTTAACTCATGGTGGCTCCCAGAGTCCATCCCTCACAACAGAGCAATGTTTTGTAAATTCAGAGAAGCATGTTTGCACTTTGGGCAAAAATATGACTGGCCAAAATTCTGCAGTTTGCTATACCATAGGATAGATCCAAATTTCCAAACAGGGTTATGACAGAAAAGTCAGACAATTGGAATAGGCATTCAGAAATGGCTGCTCATCTAGCAACATGAAGTTCCCATACTTGGGGACTTTTGGTTTTATTTACCCGACTTGAGTCATGTCTGTGTAAGGGAAATTCCTAGTGAGGTCCTGGATGTGACCACTGGGTATGCTCCAGTCTCCTCAAGCCAGCACCAGGTCAAAACAGGATCTTATTCAGTGAAGCTTACAGTCAGACTGGTTCCCTCAGTCTTGCTGTGGGGCTGGCTCCATGGCTACAGGGAAGCTCGCACAGCAGGAATATGCATTCAGAAGTTGCCTTCCAACCAGCTATATTAAATCCCCATATTATGGCAGACAATGGCTGTTATATTTTATCACATAGATGTAACCAAAGATTACTGGTTAGTTGAAGATTTAATACGAACAGATGATGGGTAAATTTCACAAGTGACACAGTGTTGTTTGGAACATTTTCATTTTCTCACCAACATTACAAAAAAAAAAAAAAATCACAGCTGAAGGGACCAGTAATAATGATTTACTTCATGAGCTGATAGAAAAATCAAGAAGAGAGTAAATGTTCACACTTGTACTGTGTTAAAATTCTTCACACAGGGCCTGGCATAAAATGATCATAACAGTGAACTAACATTTGTGTTAGTTAACTTTACGACATGGGCATATTATTACATCTATTTTTAGGGAGAAAAACTGAGGTACAAAAAAAAGTTACATTGCCTAAGTACATCCTGTTAGTTAGAGATGGGCTGACGTTTGAACTCAGGTCTTTTCTTACCACAGCCCATGGGCTTAGCCACACTACTCTGCTTGTGATGGATGCAGGCTGAACAGATATCTTTTTTAAATAAATAAATACACTAAGTACAGAAATTATAGAATACTTAACGCCTTCTTGGATTATGAGTGTTTTTTTTTTTCTAAAGCTCTTTCTGTACTCAGCGTTTTTTTGTTTTTTTTTTTTAGATGTTGGGGGTAGGAGTTTATTAATTAATTTATTTATTTTTGCTGTGTTGGGTCTTCTTTTCTGTGCGAGGGCTTTCTCTAGTTGTGGCAAGCGGGGGCCACTCTTCATCGCGGTGCGCGGGCCTCTCACTATCGCAGCCTCTCTTGTTTCGGAGCACAGGCTCCATACGCGCAGGCTCAGTAGTTGTGGCTCACGGGCCTAATTGCTCCGTGGCATGTGGGATCCTCCCAGACCAGGGCTCAAACCCATGTCCCCTGCATTAGCAGGCAGATTCTCAACCACTGCGCCACCAGGGAAGCCCTTGGATTATGAGTTTTTAAACCTCCTCTTCATTCCTATTATATTCCTATAATTTTGTTAATTTATTTTATTAGTGTCTCGAATTCAGTTTAGCAAAAATATTCTTACTAAACTTTAATAAAGTCTGTTGGTTAATATAGACATAGCTTGCTTTGTGTTAACTTTTTATACATGAAACTGTGTTGACCTTTGATGTATATACTGTATAGTTGTCAATTCCCAAGTATATGTAAACAAAAACAAAATCTCTTGTATTTTTTAAAAGGTTAAATGAGGTGACAGAGCACCTGGATGACCTATGTAAATACAATAGATTTGCTGAAGGGACTGTTTCAGTGGCCTTTACATACTGGCATCAAGTTCAACCAAACATGGTAAACTTGTTCCAAAAATACATGTCATTTTTAGGGGTCACATTTATTGCTGAAGTGACATTCTTATGTGCTATAAAAATGACAGTCTTTTTATGTAGACCCCTTTATTCATTTGCCACTATTCTCTGTTTCTTTTTAGGATTTCTGAGGATTTTTATTTCCTATTTCCTATATCCAAACCAACCTTATTGTGTCCCTTAAAAAGAACTTTCCAGAGAAGCATCCAGGAATTAATAAGCAAGCAATAGAATATTTTAGATAAGTTTTACAGACTGTTCAACTGTCACATATGCCAAAAAAGTCACCGTTTTTATATAGACTGGTAATTGACCTGATAATCTGTATAGGAAGTGAGTTGTTTTATTCACTTACATATTTATATATTATACAATTATACAGGCACCCAGTGCTTTGGGGAATGAATACTTACAAAGTAATGTTAGTTAAAAGGTCTTGTCAAGTAAGATGAAACTTATTTTAGTTGCAAAATCAGGGGTTGGCAAACTTTTCTGTAAAGTGTCAGATAGTAAATATTTTAGGCTTTCCTGGCCATATGGTCTCTGCTGCAGCTCCTCAACTCTACCATTGCAATGCAAAAGCATACAAATAGTGCGACTGTGTTCCCATAAAACTTTACGGACACTGAATTTTGAATTTAATTTTTACGTATCACAAAATAATATTATTCTTTTGATTTTCTTCACCCATTTAAAAATGTGAAAAGCATTCTTAGCTTGTGGGCCCTCCGGCTGTAGTTTGCTAACCCCTGCGATAAACAGTGAAATCAGACATAGGTGAATAACAAAAATCTCCCAATGAAATGATTTTTTAAATGTTAATGATAAAGGGCTTCCCTGGTGGTGCAGTGGATAAGAATCTGCCTGCCAGTGCAGGGTACACAGGTTCGATCCCTGGTCTGGGAAGATCTCACATGCCGTGGAGCAACTAAGCCCGTGTGCCACAACTGCTGAGCCCGCTCACCTAGAGCCCGTGCTCTGCAACAAGAGAAGCCACTGCAATAAGAAGCCCACGCACCGCAACAAAGAGTAGCCCCCGCTCGTCGCAACTAGAGAAAGCCCATGTGCAGCAACAAAAACCCAACACAGCCAAAAATTAAAAAAAAAAAAAGTTAATGATAAAGATACAAAGATAGTGGCATTTTAATTAGTATATTTGCTTTTGCTTTTAATCTCTGCTAGGAATTTTCATCTTCTTTGTTACCCCTTCTGAATTTACAGTGTTTTCTAAATCCACTATCTTTTCTTTTTACTATCGGTCAACCATTTTACCCTTGATCCTGTATTCTTCAAAACGTGCACTGATTTGCTATATTCTTATAATTTATAATAATTGATAACAATTATTGAGATAATTAATAACAAAGAATATATTAGCTTCTTCTTTATCCTTGTCCTGATGAAAGTTGTCATTTTGTATGTTTTTAGGTTTTCATAAATGCAGTAAGTATTCCTCTTCTTATTAATATAAAATTTTTTTTACTGATAGACTTCTCTTTACTGACAGATTATGTTTAAAATATGCTGATGTACTATGATAATTTTGGCTATTCTAATAATGATGTAATCTAAAATGGGGATTAATAGCTATTAATAACATTGGCCCTGAACACTGGCCCTTGTGGAACTGGTCAGAATATGGAAGACCAGAACCAAAAGTACAGGCAGGATTAAAAGCTGGGTGAAGACCTGAAATAGAAACACACAAGGATAATTGTTTTAATGATAAGGAGGTGAAGATGTGATATTGAAGGAGAGTTCAAAGTTGGCCATACATCCAGGGAAAAAGGACAGGCACATCACGAGAATAAGTGACAAAAGTTCTAAAAGTTCAAAGGTGTCTTTTTAGAAATGGACTAGGCCACTGGTCAAAACTAAAGAATACGAATTAGTTGACATTTTAATACAGATTATGGGTAAGATTCATAAACAACATAGTGTCTGAAAAATGTTTGTTTTCTCATAACATTATCAATATTACAAAAAAAACCCAAAACCCTCAGAGCAGAAGAGAAAAGATCACTAAGTATGAACAAGTTGATGAGCTGATAACATTGGTTTGGCAGCTGGTAATATGGATCCTTAGCTAGAGAGGCCAAGGTTCAAATGTACGTGAATGGCAGGCATTGCATGGTGAAAAGCCCAAGTGTAGAAACTGGCACACGAAGTAGGAAAACTAGAGACAAGGTAGAAAGAGGAATGGGATCAAGGAAGATATTCACAACCTGGAATCTGAGTCATCTATCAAAGATAGATTGAAACTTGCAGGGAACAACCTGAATTTTGAGTTCCTACCAGCATTGGGAGAATAGTCACAGATGAGGTTCTTCTGCAGAGGAATTAGAATGGCAGGAAAAGAAGAGAGAGAGAGAGAGAGAGCTGTACTCTAAACAACATAAGATAAGAAAGAAGCAACACCATAGTTAGATTACCTACTTTTTATAAAGTGAAACCTAGGTCTTTCAATTTATTCATTTAAAGTATGTCACTATTCAAATTATGTGTCATCAATTAGAGATTAGTTGATGTTTATTTTAGTCATTTTAATGAAAAATATGGTCATGGAAAATGCATATATGGTTGTGTATGTCCTAAAATCCGGTACTCATGCCTGTTTGGAGAAGTCCATCTGGTCACATACTTGGCCTCACACCTTAACGACCCAGCACTAAGTCCTGTCCGAGCCCCTGAAACATCTCTCTAGGCATCTATTTCTTTCCTCCCTGTTGCCTCAACTTAGTTCAGGTCTTTGTCTTATTTCACTTGGATTACTGAAATGTCTTCACAAATTCTCTCTTCACTCTGGAGCCAGAATGATCTTTACAAAACAAAAATTACCTCATGCCCCTTCCCATCACTTTTAAAAGCCCAGCTCCAATTAACACCCAGCTGCACAAGTTTGCTAATGTACTTTTACGTCTCCTTGCCACACTTCCATTATCTATCAATATAAAATCAGAAGTAGTAACAGTACCTAGAGCATATACCAGTTCCAAAGGCAAAGTGAGATAAGTTTAGAACAATGAGGAGCCCACATTTCTGTAATTGAAACTTGCAGAAATGCGTTACGTGTTACTCTAATTATTGAGAATGGCATCCAAATTCCTTTGTAGGGCATTCAGCACCCCTCACGATCTTGCCCTTGCTTTCCTGTCCAGCATTAACCCTCTTCACTCTCCACACCATTCCCTCCTTTGCACCAGCTAAGCTCTGCCTGAGCTATGCTGAACTACTTGCAGCTATTTTGAACCTTCCATTCTTTCTCTTGGATTAGGGTCTTTGCACATGTAGCTGCTCTATCTGAAAGTCCCATCTCGCGTAATTTGCCTAATTAAATTCGATTCTTTTTTAGGACATAGCTTCATGGTCATCTTTGCAAAGACTTTTCTGGTCTCCCATGCCTGGACCAGCTGCTCTTTCTGCCTAGATGCCCTGTGCACCTGTGTTTTCACCTGCCTTCCTAAAAATTCACCATAACTGCTTGCTTCTTTGGCTTTCTCCCCATTTAGCCGTAAGATTCTTGGAGGCAGAATTTTCTGAGGGCAGAGCCTATGACAGTGCCTGGCACATAATGCACATATAATAAATATTTGCTGCCTTCATGAGTGAATAGGATGGCATAATACAGTTGTTACTTCAAAAGTGAAACAAAGCAAAGCATATTGGGGGCAATTATATAAAAGTCCTACTTGTTTCCTTCCCAAAATATTCAAGCACGCTGGAAATACACAAGTAAATGTGGCATTTGGAATATAAATACGTCTTAAGTGAAAGTTTCTAATCATTGTATATCAAGCACTTTTAAAATGTACTGTAAAAATACACTTAATGTTACAAGCTGTAAATTACTGAACCAGGTAGAAAAAATCAAATTGGCAAATTATGTTTCTATTTATAATTATTTCTTACTTTTTTTTGTTTTTCAGTTAGGGTTTCTCCTTTAACTTTGAGATAAACATGTTCACTGAGCTTGGCTTACTGGACTGTAACCCAGGACTGACCGAGTTGAAGCACACTGGGGAAATACAAATATATTTTTATTCATCATGGCAGATGCTCTTTGAAACTTGAATTGTGAGAACAGAAGTTAAATTAATATGTTTTTCACTTGTTCTTCTGACACAAAGAGGCCAAATGACACAGTGGAAAGATCCTCAACTAAGTGTCAAGAGAAAACCTTGTATTCTAGTGCCCTCTTTGCCACTTAAAATAGCCTTGTGACTGTGTGTCATTCAACATCTCTGAGGTTTAGATACGGAAAAGAAAGACAAGTTGTAAGTGGCACAGCATGGGTGGTAGAAAGTCTCTGATAGGTACATGCCTGGGGAGTCCTGGTTTTGCCACTAATACTCGGGTGACCACTGAACCACCTGTTTTCATTTTCTCTTTCACTCATTTACATACTGTAAGCGCTCAGCATATACTGACACTTTGTTAGGGGATTCAGAAATAAAATACATAGTTCTCATCTAGAGTAGCTCAGAGTTCAGTGTAAAAGACAGAGATCCAGATCTCTGATAATATCATCTCTAGTCACACATCCCAAACATTTATGTGCATAAGAATCACCAGTGGATTTCCTTAAAATGCAGACTGTGATTCAGTAGGTCTGGGGTAGAGCCTGAGATTCTATATTTTTCACAGGTTCCCAGGCATAGAGACTGTGGACCAATGGACCACAGTTTGAGGAGCAAGTTCATTGGGATATAAACAGAGAGATGCTAAAGGAGCACAGAAGAAAGGAAACTAACTCAACCAGGAAGGCTCCACTGAAAAGGGAGGCATTATATGCATATGAGTAGAGGGAATATTTTATAAAGGACACAGAAGTGTGAATGGCTATGATGTGGGTGTGGAAGAAAAGATAGCAAATTGGTGGAGGCATGTGGCAGGGAGACCAATTCCAGGAAGTGCAATAGTCCACGTGGGGGATGATGAGGACCTAAATTACCTTAATTCTTTCATCTGATTATTCACAGCTCAGTTTTGAAAATGGGGTGTGGTGAAGAGGGCCTCATGAAGGTGAGGATAGTGAGGATGAAAATGAAAGAGATTTCTCCCAATATATTTATGAGGTAAAAAATAACAGGACCAGATTTCTGATTGAATGTGGTTGAGGGTAAAGGATGAGGCATGCAGGGATGTTTGCAGGGATGTTTGCATCAGGTGACTGAAAAACAGGGTTATTTTTAACTCAGGAATTTAACAGAAGAAGCAGGTTTGGATTTGGTGGGGGAAGTGAAAAGTGAAGATGAAGTGAGTTTCGAACACATAAAATTTAATGATTGGGAGACAGAAATTCATTTCCATTTAGCTGTAAAGATCCACTGTTGCTCCCTTTTCTTAAATCCATTGTCCTTGAATGATGTACAGAGTTACTACTTTCTATTTAGCAATAAATAAAACATCTTTGAGAACGAATTAACATTGTACACTCATCTCAGGAGTCCCTTTAGGGATTTTCTTTTCTCACTTATAAATTCTCTTTGTGTATCCTTAGAAGTTGACTATTATGACTTTTAATAGTATTATTATATTTTTCTGAATACAACATTTTTTTATCTTGCCCATGGGTGGGTCATATAATACAATTCATTGTCTGTGTCTCTTCCTCTTAATTGTTGCTGCATCGTTTCAGCTGTTTTTGTTGAAAGGTGATTATTGACTTTATTTTCTCCTTTGATATTACCTTTTTATTTCTCATGGCCTTTATCTGATTATACTTCAGACTTTTAAAATAAGTCATTCTGAAATAATCTCTCCTGAGTAAATTCTCTTCGGTAGTCCTATAACATAGCCTATATACTAAAGTTGAAATTTATTACTTAATATTTCCCCAGTATAGCATGAAATATCTTGCCCCTTCACCTTTGCCGATATTGTGTTGCTGCACAACCTTCAAAACATAGTTTTCTCTTTCAAGATCTTTAAATTTTTCAAGAGAAGTAGAAATCTAGATTTTTATTTGAAGTCTACAGACCTTATTGATATTGGCTCAAATATTTAAAAAAATACTATTCATAGTTGTTATTCACACTATTCATAGTTGATACTATTCATACTATTCATAGTTGATCTGTCAACTAAAAAGATATGTTGAATTCTTCACTCCAGTGCCTGTGGATGTGACCTTATTTCAAAATAGGGTCTATACAGATGTAATCAGTTAAGATGAGGTCATTAGGGTGAACCCTAATACTGTATGACTGCTGTCCTTATAAGAAGAGAAGGGGGGGAAGAAGAACTGCAATCCTGCAGCCTGCAGAATGAAAACCACATTCACAGAAAGATAGACAATATTAAAAGGCAGAGGACTATGTACTGGATGAAGGAACAAGATAAAACCCCAGAAAAACAACTAAATGAAGTGGAGATAGGCAACCGTCCAGAAAAAGAATTGAGAATAACGATAGTGAAGATGATCCAGGACCTCAGAAAAAGAATGGAGGCAGGGATCAAGAAGATGCAAGAAATGTTTAACAAAGACCTAGAAGAATTAAAGAACAAACAGAGATGAACAATACAATAACTGAAATGAAAACTACACTAGAAGGAATCAATAGCAGAAAAACTGAGGCAGAAGAACGGATAAGTGACCTGGAAGACAGAATGGTGGAATTCACTGCTGCAGAACAGAAAAAAGAAAGAAGAATGAAAAGAAATGAAGACAGCCTAAGAGACCTCTAGGACAACATTAAATGCACCAACATTCGCATTATAGGGGTCTCAGAAGGAGAGGAGAGAGAAGAAGGACCCGGGAAAATATTTGAAGAGATTATAGTTGAAAACTTCCTTAACATGCGAAAGGAAATAGCCACCCAAGTCTAGGAAGTGCAGAGAGTCCCAGGCAGGATAAACCCCAGGAGAAACAATCCAAGACACATAGTAATCAAATTGACAAAAATTAAAGACAAAGAAAAATTATTAAAAGCAGCAAGGGAAAAACAACAAATAACATACAAGGGAACTCACATAAGGTTAACAGCTGATTTCTCAGCAGAAATTCTACAAGCCAGAGGGAGTGGCACGATATGTTTAAAGTGCTGAAAGGAAAGAACATACAACCAAGATTACTCTACCTGGCAAGGATCTCATTCAGATTTGACAGAGAAATCAAAAGCTTTACAGACAAGCAAAAGCTAAGAGAATTCAGCACCACTAAACCAGCTCTACAACAAATGCTAAAGGAACTTCTCTAAGTGGCAAACACAAGAGAAGAAAAGACCTTCCAAGACCGGACCAGGAAGAAATAGAAAATATGAACAGACCAATCACAAGTAATGAAGTTGAAACTGGATTAAAAATCTTCCAACAAACAAAAGTCTAGGACCAGGGCTGGTTTCACTTCGCAGAAACAGCCCGCTCTCCCTCTGAGAGTTTAAGTGTGCTTTAATAAACTTTTCTTTGCAAAAAAAAAAAAAAAAAAAACAAAGATACTACAGAAAAAGAAAATTACAGACCAATAACACTGATGAACACAGAGGTAAAAGTCCTCAACAAAATACTAGCAAACAGAATCCAACAACACATTAGAAGGATCATACACCATGATCAGTGGGATTTATCCCAGGGATGCAAGGATTCTTCAATATACACAAACCAATCAGTGTGATACACCATATTAACAAACTGAAGAACAAAAACCATATGATCATCTCAATAGATGCAGAAAAAGCTTTTGACAAAATTCAACACCCATTTATGATAAAAACTCTCCAGAAAGTGGGCATAGAGGGAACCTACCTCAACATAATAAAGGCCATATACAACAAAGCCACAGCCAACATCATTCTCAATGGTGAAAAACTGAAAGCATGTCCTCTAAGATCAGGAACAAGAAAAGGATGTCCACTCTTGCCACTATTATTCAACATAGTTTTGGAAGTCCTAGCCATGGCAATCAGAGAAGGAAAGGAAATAAAAGGAATCCAAATTGGAAAAGAAGAAGTAAAACTGTCACTGTTTGCAGATGACATGACACTATACATAGATAATCCTAAAGATGCCACCAGAAAACTACTAGAGCTAATCAATGAATTTGGTAAAGTTGAGGGATACAAAATTAATGCACAGAAATCTCTTGCATTCCTATACACTAACAACAAAAGATCAGAAAGAGAAATTAAGGAAACAATCCCATTAACCATTGCAACAAAAAGAATAAAATACTTAGGAATAAACCTACCTAAAGGAGGTAAAAGACCTGTACTCAGAAAAGTATGGGACACCAATGAAAGAAATCAAAGATGACACAAACAGATGGAGAGATATACCATGTTCTTGGATTGGAAGAATCAATATTGTGAAAACGACTATACTACCCAAAGCAATCTACAGATTCAATGCAAACCCTATCAAATTACCAATGGCATTTTTTACAGAACTAGAACAAAAATTCTTAAAATTTATATGGAGACACAAAAGACCCCGAATAGCCAAAGCAGTCTTGAGGGAAAAAAAACCAGAGCTGGAGGAATCAGACTCCCTGACTTCAGACTAACTACAAAGCTACAGTAATCAAGACACTATGGTACTGGCACAAAAACAGATATATAGATCAACAGCACAGGATAGAAAGCCCAGAGATAAACCCACGCACCTGTGGTCAACTAATCTATGACAAAGGAGGCAAGGATATACAATGGAGAAAAGATAGTCTCTTCAATAAGTGGTGCTGGGAAAACTGGACAGCTACATGTAAAAGAATGAAATTAGAACACTCCCTAACAGCATACACAAAAATAAACTCAAAATGGATTAAAGACCTAAATGTAAGACTGGACACTTTAAAACTCTTAGAGGAAAACATAGGCAGAACACTCTATGACATAAATCACAGCAAGATCTTTTTTGATCCACCTCCTAGAGTAATAGAGATAAAAACAAAAATAAACAAATTGGACCTCATGAAACTTAAAAGCTTTTGCACAGCAAAGGAAACCATAAACAAGACGAAAAGACAATCCTCAGAATGGGAGAAAATATTTGCAAAAGAATTGACTGACAAAGGATTAATCTCCAAAATATATAATCTGCTCATAAATATATGAGCTGCTCATGCAGCTCAATATCAAAAAAACAACCCAATCCAAAAATGGGTAGAAGACCTAAGTAGACATTTCTCCAAAGAAGACATACAGATGACCAAGAGGCACATGAAAAGATGCTCAATATCACTAATTATTAGAGAAATGCAGATCAAAACTACAATGAGGTATCACCTCACACCAGTTAGAATGGCCATCATCAGAAAATCTACAAACAAAAAATGCTGGAGAGGGTGTGGAGAAAAGGGAACCCTCTTGCACTGTTGGTGGGAATGTAAATTGATACAGCCACTATGGAGAACAGTATGGAGGTTCCTTAAAAAACTAAAAATAGAATTACCATATGACCCAGCAATCCCACTACTGGGCATATACCCAGAGAAAACCATAATTCAAAAAGATACATGCACCCCAATGTTCATTGCAGCACTACTTACAATAGCCAGGTCATGGAAGCAACCTAAATGCCCATCGACAAACGAATAAACATGATGTGGTGTATATATACAATGGAATATTACTCAGCCATAAAAAGGAATGAAATTTGCTCATTTGTAGAGACGTGGATGGACCTAGAGACTGTCATAGAGAGTAAGTCAGAAAGAGAAAAACAAATATCGTATATTAACGCATACATGTGCAACCTAGAAAAATGGTACAGATGAACCGGTTTGCTAGGCAGAAATAGACACACAGATGTAGAGAACAAATGTATGGACACCAAGTGGGAAAGCAGTGGGGGGTGGGTGGTGGTGGTGGGATGAATTGGGAGATTGGGACTGACATATATAAACTAATATGTATAAAGTAGATAACTAATAAGAACCTGCTGTATAGCACAGGGAACTCCACTTCGCTGTACAGTAGAAACTAACACAACATTGTAAAACAACTATTCCTCAATGAAAAAAGAAAAAAAAAAAGAGACGGGAGAAATACACAGGGAAAAGGCCATATGAAGAAGGCAGTTATTGTAATGATGCATCTACAAACCAAGGAAAAGCAAGGATTGCTGGTTGTCACCAGAAGCCAGGGTGGGAGGCATGGGACAGACTTTCCCTCACAGCCCTCAGAGGAACCAATCTTGTTGACTTCTAGCCTCCAGAAGCACGAGACAGTAAATTTCTGTTGTATTAAGCCACATAATTTGTGTTGCTTTGTTACGAAAGCCCTAGGAACCTAATAGAATAGTAAATAAACGCACTGTGAGTTTTATATATAATTTGCCACTCTGTAATATCAAGTGATTTTCTTACAGATACAAAACCCTAGGAACTTGTAAAAATACATATTTTTGGCTATGCTTTTCTGGAATATGGCAAGTTATTTCATACCATTATCAGCATCTCTATTTTCATCTGATGTTTCAGCCAAATAAATGACTAGAAAGTTAAGTATTTGGATTTATTCCTTCAGTAAATATTAAACACTTACCAGGTACCACATATCGGACTAGGTACAAGGGATAAAACTATGAATAAGAACAGCTCTTTCCTTAAGAAACTTACCATTATCACCATAGTTATAATACAATAATGGTGATGATGGAAAAGTAGCACAGATTGCTATGGGAAGACAGAGGAGGGGCACCTAAAACCAATGAGAGATCAGAAAAATCATCCAGTTGTGATGCGCACAATTTAATTGTATAGGAGTGACATATCAGCTGATTTGTCTCACAACTAAGTATGTAACAGAACTGAGATCCCAACCCAGGATCTCTTACCCAAACGTCTTTCCACATCACCACACCACTTTGGTTTCTTCATGTGCAAAAATGAAGATAATATTACTCCTTCAAGCTTTTGTGAAGATTAAATAAAACTTATGAAGCACACTGGCCTGATGCCTGGTCCTGGCAGACCTTACTAATGTCCACCAGAATCTGGTTCTTTTAACTGTCCTGGATCTTAGTCTATCCTGACTAATACACTGGTCCATAATACATGCTCCACAAATTTTCTTCTCTCCTTTGACAATAATATAGGGCACAGGGTGACAGAAATAAGCTTTAAATTAAAAAAAAATTAAAATTTAGGGCATGAATTGCCCAGCTGCATGTAATATATTCTTATTCCAGGTTCTGAGACAAACCAAAAGCAGCTTATGATAGTTGAGAAAGTCACTATGCCCTAAGACCAGCTGAAATGAAGAATCCATTCGCTGTCAGAAAAAAGTCACCTCTCATTAAAGATCACTTCTTTCATTCTTCCAAACCAAATTATTTAAGGTCAAAAATAGCAAAAGAACCTTATGAAAAAACATATAAATGCTAAAAATCCCAGCTTGAGGTTTCGACAACTATTCTTAACATACCTTCAGAGGGTTTGACTGTCATTACTACAAATAGAAGACTTCCAGGAAGGCATTATTCAACAAAAAGAAGTCTTTTATTTTCTCTACAAATCTGGGACATGGGGAGAAAGATGAGAGTAAATATAATTCCAAGTTTTCCACTCAAACAAATCTAAATGCTCCTGCCTAGCATTCAACGTCTTGATGATATGTTCTCATTTGCTAACTAACCGCATTTCCCACTTTTTATTTCCAACATAGACTCCATTTTCATCGTCTCCTCAGAGTCCACAAACAAGCCATATTCATGCTTTCTTTATGCCTTTATCCATTTGCCTGAAATGCTCTTTTCTCTTACTTGGAGAATGGGCTCTAGGTCCGCTTCCTGTAATTGTATTCTGTCCTCTAAGATTCAATGCTTTTAAAAAATTTATTGATTTGCTTTTATTTTACCTTTAAAAAAATTGAGATATAACTGAAATATAACATATTAGTGTCAGGTGTACAACACAATATATGTACATATTGCAAAATGATCACCACGGTAAGTTTAGTTAACATTCATCAATACTTTGTATGGCTAGTCATTTTGTCTCTTATCCGAACTATGGGTTCTCAAGAACAGGAATGGTTTTTTACAGTTCACCTCCACCTCCTCAAAGCTCTGGTACAGTACTGAGCACACCATCAGCAGTAAATAAATACTTCTTGGTTGATTGGTTTGTAAGTGCGTGTGGAGATGGCTGGGCAATGCAGTTTGAGGAAGAATGACAGAAAATTGAAGAGGTTCCAACAGAAGGACTTGTGACAGAAGTCAGAATTAGTGTCTAGGGGTGTGTGGAGGGCTTGAACATCAATCCTCCGCAGTCGTTTAAAGCTGAGTATTAACAATTAGTGACCATTGGACAGTGGGCAGTAGGATAACTGCCTCACAGAGAATGAAAGCAGGCGATAAAGCACTCCAAAAACTTTCCTGCTTGGGAATAGCTCTGGTGGCTAGAGAAAGAGGCCCTGAAAATGATACTGTTCCTATGTTAAACGCTAGACATTGCATTCTCCGCTGTCATCTCCACTTTTGGGAAGCAGATACGTGATCAGTGGGTATACTGTATGTGCTATTTCATTTTACCCAAACTGTCATCTAAGTTATGGATACAGCACAAAGATGTTTTATGTAACAATGGAGTGTCAGTTAATAATGTTGTGATACATACTTATGTGAAGTGTATTAGCACCAATAAATACTAATAAATATTTAAGCTCTTTGGGTAGGTTTTTCTCAGCTGCCTAGTTGTACTGTACTATCCTGTATCCTGTTATGAAAGTAGTTTTCAGATATATTATGTTAAACCAGGTGTTGAGCTAGATTTCACATTCCTAAAAAGGAAAGGTCACATGGTAGACAGAGCCATGAACTGAGGGGTTTGAGTAGAAGCAGAGGAAGGAAGGATTGAAGTAGCTGTTACACGGACCTCAGTTTATTCATTTGAAAAGTATCTCTTATATGCCAGGTACTGTTCCACACACTGAGGAGCTACAGGTGAACAAGACAGACACCCTCTGCAACCATGGTGCTTATGTTCCATTTGGGGTGATAGACAATCAATAAATGAATTAATGATAAAGACAGATTCAGACAGTGATTGATGCTATGAAGAAAATAAAATGGGTGTTGTAATAGAGTGAGGGAAGGGTTGACAAAGAAAGACTGTCTGGAGAGGTGACATGTAAGCAGAGGCCTAAATGACACAGGGGAGCTGCGCTGCCCTAATATGGGGGAAGAGTGTCCCAGCAAAGCCCTTTAGGCTGCACTTAGTATGTTTGTGTCTGCGGAACAGAAGGCAGGCCAGTGTGATAGGAGCCTGGTGAAGGACACAGGAATGAAGCGGATGGGTCAGACCTGTAGGCCATGGGGAAGAGTTGGGCTTTAGTTTAATTAAAGATCGGACCCCTCACTACTGTTTTACTGATGCTGGTAGTACCTGAACATATTCCACCTGCTCCTAGGTTGTAGTTTCAGGTCCATGTTCTCTCCTTTCTCTTGTCCTAGCTGCTGTTCCAAGGACTCCATCACCTTTCAAACAGAAAGACTTAATGTCTTTGACTGATTATTTGGAGAAAACACATACCCTGTGTTTTGCATGAGTCTTTCCTTACAAAGTATACTTGGTCCTCATGTGTGGTTATTCTGCAACAAATGGTGTACTAGTTATGGCACTAAAATCTGAATGTGAGAAGCTGCATTTCATCTCTTATGGTGTTGGTGCCAGGGCCAACTTATCCATGTGGCACAGTGCCTAAGGCCCACAATACTCTATTTAAAACATAAAAATGTTTCAATTTATTTTAAAAATCAGAAGAAATAAATGAACTTTTACCTTAGAGAATACAAGTAATATTAATATATTTATTTTTATGCCAATGCTGTCATAAAATATAATTTAAAATATTTTTATGGAAGAAGAGGTCCATGAAGGCAAAGTGTCTAGGGTCCAATGCAGCCCTTGTTGGTGCTTATGTGATAATAAATACCAAGGTACTGTTTAGTCTTCAACGCAATTATTGTTTGCACAGAAAAACATTTTATTTTGTTCATTCTAGTTTAATGATTTAATAGACTCTAAACTCTTTGAATAGTAAACCCGTAACAGTGAAAAAATTTTGTGTATCCCATAGGTGTACATTTATTTATAATATATATATTATCTACTACTGTACTGTTATATTGTATGAAATATAACATATAGTTATAAGTATATAAATAGAAGATTTTAAAGTCTAGATTAAAGGTGAAATAATGTTTAAATAATTTTCAAGTTACTAATGATACATAAAATCTTTGCTCTTAAAGTTATTGATAATTATTTTTAGTGAAAACCATATAACTGAACATGCTGAGATTCTATGAAAGTTTTATTTTAACATTTAGTAATATGAAAGTCAAGTTAAAGGTTCAACTTTTTAAACTTGGTTTTAAAGGCTAACAAAACTGAAGAAGATATTTACAAAAAATGTTATATTCCAATGAAATGAGTACATCAAGGGAAATACTTAGGAAATCATGATACCCATCTTTTAATTCCATCTACCAATTAGACAAACATTTTTTGAAATTCAGCAACTTGGTGTCTTCTTGAGTAAAAGCCACTTGTTTCTGACACCTAATCAGAAGCTGTTGCATTGTTACACTTTTAGCAAGATCCACTGAAATCTTCAGAAGATTGTTAAACAGATTGTAAAATTATTTTTTAAAATAAAGAGCAGTCATGAGAGTATTTATAGTTGTCATATTTACATCTGCTGTTAAAATGAAGCAAAATCATGTGTTTTCAAAAATACTTTCTCTATATCAATGAGTTTCAAAAACAATTACTGATCACTCATTGTTAAAACACCCACTTTATTTTGATGCGCTGGATGAAAACATGTCTTTTTTCAAAAAAATATCTACAAGGTAGCATTCTGTTAAGACCCACCTACCAGTGCAGAAAAGTACAGCAACTTTGAAGCACTTACCTAATTTGTAAAAGAAAAATGTATGACTCAATTTTTATTTCAACCACCACTTCAAGTACTTCAACAAGATAACTAGTGAATGTCTTTGTAGTACACAATTTTGTGGTCACTGTCTTTCTCATTACAAAGTATTTAAAGGTTGTAATACTTAAAATAATACATTTTCAAATTCACTTGGTGGGACAAGGAAATTGCAATACATGGCAAAATGCTGAAAGGGAACCCAGGAGTGGTGGAGCAGTGCTGGCTGTCACAGTGTGCTTTCCATGTACCTTGCCCTCATTGTATGATCCATGACCTCCTGATACATACAGCAAGTGAGGTGCCAGTGTCAATATCTATATTAATGATTAGTACAGCTGAATTTCTTTTCTACTTTTTTTTAGGCAAGAAATAAATATATTTGATGTTTTCATCTTGCACTATAATGGATTATTAGTCTTTGAAGAACATTCTGTAAAATTGCCAATGGGTGTTTCTCATCTTTAAAAAAATTTTTATTCTAGTTGTCTTCTCCTAACATATTTACTATGACATCAGTTCCTTTTTGTAATTTTTGCCAATCAAAATGTTCTTTAAAAGTAACAATAACAAATAAATATAGAGATTACTGACACTTTCTAAACAGTCTGTGCATTTACTAGGATTCTTTTTGGGGTTTCTCATATCAGCTGAAATTAATAATAGAGATTAATTGAAGAAAAAACTCCTTTCTCTGATTAAAAAGCAATTTTCCAAAGCCTCTGTTCATTATTCAGAAAGAAAAAGCTTACATCAGCAAAAAATATTCAGAAAGCTGTGAAATATGCATATTCTTATTATGACTGAGCAAACACAGGGAATATAATCAATACTTTATAATAACTTTGTATGGTATATAATCTATAAAAATACAGAGTCACTATGTTGTACACATGAAACTAGTGTAATATTGTAAATCAAGTATACTTCAAAAAAAAAGACTGAGCAAACAAATTTTGATCTTGAGCAATAAAGTTATTTTTTCACATTTTGTCTGCTTTCTGTACGAGTATCACATACTTATACAATAGAAATATGCTGTGTGTTTATCAACCCCCCCAAAAATCTAAATATAGAACAGTATTTCTGTGGCTTTAGCATTATTAAAGGTTAGAGAAGCAAATGTTACTTATGTCAAGTTGGACTTTTTTAAAAAGTAAAATGACATTATCTAACTTACCAAAGATTGGAAACCAGAGGGCAAATAGGGATTAGTATTTCAGACAAAATATTAGAAATAGAAAAGAGTACATTAATAGCTGGGATAAAGTCATTCAATTAATTGACTATTTTCAATTCAAAGCCGACTATAACATCAATTGCTAGTAATTCAATTCATATTTGAATCAAGTCGAAAACTCGGTTTAGAAGAATATTCTTGAATGTTTTAAGAATTTACCAGGAATCCTTTATCCATTCGTATTGCCTATTACTTTTACTCAAAATGGTGGTGGTGGGGAGGGAATGCCTGGGAAAATAAACCAGTTTTGAAGTAGCATTGTAAAAAAAAACTTTAAAAGTAAATGGCCGCAAAAAAAAAAATTCTATTCAGCTCATCAAATTTGCCTTGGTCTAATCCATATTTACCAACTTACTTCCTCCTAGCTATTTCCATCATTTTCTATCATTAAACTAAGACAGTAGTTCTCAGTCTTGAAACTAGCAGAAATAACCTCCTGAGGGAAGTAATAACTACCTACCTCTTTGACCGCACCTTCTCTGTCTACTTTGAGGCTTCTTCTTCCTCCTTCTGTCCCCTAAATGTTCCTGCCTGAGGTTTGTTCAAGTTTTTACTTTTTGCTTTTCAGACCCTTGCCTCTGATAATCTCATTTACCCCATGATTTCAATTATTGCCTCCTGGCAGAAGAATCCCAAAAAGGTGACTCCAGCAGAAATTTTTCAAGCTATAGTCTCATATCCCAACTTCCTGCTGGTCATCTACATTTAGATATACTACAAGCAGTACAAACTTAATGTCTACAAAACTAAAAGCAGGATCTTCCTACATCATCAATTTAACTCCTCTGTCTCTGTTAGTGCTTCATTCCCCTACCCATGTTGCCTTGAGACTCGGAGCTCTTTAAATTATTTGCCTTCTCCCTTACTGTTCCATCCTTACTATCATTACTTGCACTATTTTCAATAACATCTTAACTAGTCTCCTTACTTCTGAGGAACATGTCAACTTGAATCATCATTCTAATTGATGATTGTGTTTGTGTGTTTAATTAGTGTTTCATATCTTCTTTAAGAACATGTGTTTGCTTCCTATTTACTTATAAAAGAATGTTCAAATTCCTCAGTCTGCCATTCAAGAATTTAATGATCTGTTCTACCTTTCTAGATTCATTGTCCATCATCATATAACTTAACAGCTTATACACTTAAGTTGAACTTTATTGCTTAATATTTTCCCAATATAACATGCAATATCTTGCCCTTTCACCTTGGCTGAACCTTCAAAACCTAGTTCAAATTAAATATTTTCCAAGATGCTTTACCTGATAACTCTAGCTAGCTGGGATCTCTGTTGATTTGTCCCTACAGGCACCATGATGCAATGGAAAGGGTATGGGCTTTGGAATTCTCTACATCTAGGTTCCAAAGTCATTCTGTTAGCTTTGTGACAACAGGAAAGTCATCTAAGTAAGTCTTGGTTTTAACATATATATAAAATGAGAATAATACAACTTAGCAAGAAGTTCAAAAGAAATCCTGTGTGGTATGATTGATGTCACCATAAGGAGTCCAGTTGAGTAGCTGGCTACCAGTAAGCCTAAGAAGGTAAAATTTTTCTTCATTAAGATATATCAAACACTTGGGATTTCCCTGGTGGCTCCATGGTTAAGAATCCGCCTGCCAATGCAGGGGAACGGGTTCGAGCCCTGGTCCGGGAAGATCCCACATGCCGCGGAGCAACTAATTCCGTGCACCACAACTACTGAGCCTGCGCCCTGGAGCCCCCGAGCCACCACTACTGAAGCCCGTGCGCCTAGAGCCCGTGCTCTGCAACAAGAGAAGCCCGCACACCGCAACGAAGAGTAGCCCCCACTCGCGGCAACAAAGACCCAACACAGCCAAAAAGAAATACATAAATTAATTAATTAATATATGTATAAAAGATATATCAAATACCAACTAAGAACTAGGCACTTTAAAATAAAGGGTGATGATGAAGATAAACACAGTCTTTGCCTTCACAGAGCTAACAGTCTGAATTCACCTCAGCCTAGAGTCTAGTCCTCTACTTTTCAGACTCAGAAATGACCTGGAATTGATTACATTAATGCATATGATACGTGCTTAACACTGATATGTGAAACCAGAATAAACAATTTCTTATTTATACTGAACATGTAACTGTCAAACAAACTGACCCCTCAACGTGGTCTAACCAGTTAGCTATGGAATCAGAATGAGAAGGGGAAAAGATTCAAATATTTCATGGACTTGGGTTCTGATGGCCAGATGGGCCAATCTCTAAAACAAGAAGATGGACTTTCTTTCTTAATACGTGTGTATTAAGAGATGACACCTGGCATATCAAGTCCAAGAGAGGCTACAAAACAATACACCTCTCCTACCTTCCTCATTTCCTAAAGAATTTGCAGAAAAGGTTCCCAAATATTCCTATGGATCTTAAAGGTAGGGATGAAAATGCTCGCCATAGATCTCTGCAAAAAGTATTATCTTATGGTGAAGCTGGGGGTTATGCTGAGAGAAGGGGATAGAACTCTGGACTAAATTCTGAGCAGAACTTATGAATGTGAGGACAAGGCAAAGAGAAATCACTGGATAAAAAAGGTTGAAGTCAACTGAGTATCTGCCATTAGGCAAAATAGCACCTCAGGGTCAAAGATTAGATTTCAATCTCAAGCCAAAAAAATGTCATTATTGTACTCCTATAAAATTATGTGTTTGGTAATATATTATCTCAATTTCTTGAAGGCTGATACAAGGCCTGGTTTGGCTTTCTATTAGAACACCATACCCAACAGATAATATGCTCTGCATCAGTACTTAAGAAAGGAATGAATGACCCATCTTATCCTTAAACAAAGGGCTTACGTATAATCTAGGCATCATCTGCACACTGGGTAAACCCGCTCATGAGAGAGATCTTTGGTGATTGGAAGAGGACATTGAAGTAGGCTTTAGATGGCATGAGACTTAAGTAGTACTAGGTTGGCACCAGAAGGGAGGTTGAAATCTTAATCTCTAGCTTCCCTGTATCCCTCTGATATTTGAGTGTCCGTTAAAAGACAGATCCCCAAGACGTATTGGCTGGGCATGATAAAATGGAAACTATAGAGTCAAAACAGTCTTAACAAAAAACATTTTTCTGAGGTTTGTCTATACCCGTTCTGCAGGCCTTTTAGCCCCTCACCAAACTGTGGAGTGCATAGTAATCATAGTAAACTGTTAATTATTATCATTATTATCTATCTACCCATCACCAGGTTCATTCCAAAAACTACTGATATTTGAGGTGGCTAGCACACACGCAGCAAGATAACAATAAATATAACAGCAATAACCAAAATATACGGAAGGAAGGCAAAGCCAATGCTGAACATAAGGAAAGGAAAATAAGCCACAACCATGGGTAGTGCTCATACAGAGAATGCAGGCTTTGGGATCTGCATACCTGCTATAAATGGACTATAATAGTGATACTGAGCTTTCTTAGACAAGCATTTGAACGTCACAGGTATATTCTGATTTTCTTGGAAAATCCAAGTTCTCTAGAACATGAGCAAAAAGAATCTTTAGGGAAAGAAGAGTATATTAACCTTTCTTCAGGGTATACAGTCAGATTTCATTAGGTCTAAACCCACAGTGCACTGCTGGTTTAAAAACCACTACGTGAGATTTCAATTCCTGTAAAATGCTCCTTAAGTGAATTTTCATTTCCACTTTATCTTGCCACTATCTCAATCTTTTTGCCCTTTCTTCCTTCTTTCCCTCCTTCCCTTCTCCCTCCCTCCTTCCCTCCCTCCTTCCTTCCTTCCTTCCTTCCCCCCTTTAAAAATCTACTCTTGGTATTCACTTAAGACATTCATTCAGAGGCTAGTCTTTCACTTTGCTGGCATTGCTATTTAAATAAGAGATACCTAATTTGTTTATATTTTTTAAAAAATTAATGACAAGGGAACTATACTGAGCCACTGAAAGTAATAAAAATTGAAATATAAAATACTTTATACATTCATAGAAAAAGCTGGCAGAATCTCTGTGAGCCATCTGGAGCTCAGGAGTTTGAGAGCGTGCATATTTTTGATCTAATGAAGGCAGGCACGCACAGGTGTGCTGGTAGGCACTCACTAAACGTCATGCTTCCAGGACTGGAGAAAAAAGTATGCTCCCTGAAGTACTGTTGTGGTTTTCTTTTCCACTTAAAAAAATGATATTGTGGGACTTCCCTTGTGGTGCAGTGGTTAAGACTCCACACTCCCAATGCAGGGGGCCCGGGTTCGATTCCTGGTCAGGGAACTAGATCCCACATGCATGCAGCAACTAACAGTTTGCATGCCACAACTAAGGAGCCCATGTACTGCAACTAAGGAGCTGGCTTGCTGCAACTAAGACCCAGCTCAACCAAATAAATAATAAAACAAATAAAAATTTTAAAAAATGATATTGTATGGAATGCAGCACATAAAAGTGTCAGACTGATAGTTTTGCAGCCCCAAATTTCTTTCTGCAAAGCAAGAGCAACACAGGCAGGAATATTACAAATTTGCTGAAACATTTTTAGTAATGGGACTTAACTGGGGCATTATAGGAACATATAAGCATGCCAAAAGTTTTACATGAATCAGGTTGAGCATTTGAAGGCTCTGGTAAGAGATAAATGAATACATTAATAAGAAGTGAAGGTAGCTTTGCATATTAAGTCAATTATTGCTCCTAGAAGTTTCATTTTTAATTAGGCACAAAGATTATTCAAAATGGCCATTCATGGCAGAGGGCCACTTAACAGAAGATAATGGGATCTCCAGTAGACTGTGCTCCTGTAAAATAGGTTCCTGCACTGGCTGGCCATGGTGCCACCCTCCTATCTTAGAAGAACTTAAATTGTTACTATTATTCTCCTGTGCTTTATATTACTCGGGGGTAGACTTTTTCTTCTAAAAGCCACTGAAAAAAATGTATGGCTCCTAGATCAGAGAGAAGATGCTTAAGCTTTTCCCACAATTACTAATTGCTTTGCTAGCACAGCTAGCTGTAAGCAGTGGGGGGGGGGGG
>NW_020185336.1:2257695-2267788 GCF_003031525.2 Neophocaena asiaeorientalis asiaeorientalis
TACAAAAGTCCTATTTTAAAGGAATAAAATATAGAATAGGCTAAGATTTGATGATGAAACTTCATTTGTCAGTTCTAGAGGATAGCTGAAAGGCTGAGCAATTTTTTATACTCTTGTGAGAGCTATGACAATAGAGCACTATTAAGGTAGAGAAAAGAATACTGGTTAACACCCCTTGATTTGGGACGGGTCACCAAAAGGATGAACTCTAGCAGTAATGGTGAATCAGAAGCAGGAAGTCTTTAGAGGACCTAGAGCTCAGTTTTGAATCATCAGCAGATGAGATAATTCCAGAGTGCTAGTGCTTCCTGGAAGCAGGCGGAAGCAATTACAATCTTTTCGAAAGGAAGCTAGCATCGTCCTAGGCCTCCAATTATTTCTAAAAGTTATTTTGCAAATCAATGTCAGGTAAACAAAAATAAATAAATAACCAGGAGTTTAAAGAGACAATAAGACATGAATCAAATATAACAAGAATAGCAATAATAGACACATGGGGGGTTCAAAGATTGGCATTATCAGACACATCTTCTAAATAACACTTATTACTTTAAAGGAGATAAGAAACAAGACTGCGAGTTTTAACAGGTATTTAGATACTAAAAATAGGATAATTTTACATGAATTTATGTATGAATGAATGGATCTATTAATATCTTGGACACAGCTAAAGAAAGATATGTCAGGAAAAAAATGTCTAGGATAAAGTATGAAAAAAAAATTTGGTAACACATGAGAAACCGTAAAAGACAAGGAAGGCACAGTGATAAGGTCTAAGATATATGTAATTAGAATCCCAGAAAGGGAGAAAAGAAAGAAAGGGGAAAGAGCACTATTTGAAGAGATAATGGCTAAAAACATTTCCAAATTGACAAAAAATGTTATGTCACAGATTCAAGAGCACTTACAGACTGCAAGAATAATAAGTAAAAAGAAATCCTCACCTAGGTACAACACAAAACAATTGCTGAAAATCAAAGTAAAAGGAAACCTTAGAGTAAGGGGAGGTAAATAGGACTCAAATTACTTTCAAAATAAATGACAATTAGACTGAGTTGATTTCTCAATATAAATAAGCCAGAGCAATGGAAGAATATATTCAAAGTGTTGAAAGAAAGTAGTGCCAACCAAGAATTCTATAGGTAGCAAAAGATCCTTTAAATATGAAGCTGAGCAGAAAAGAACATTTAACAAAATCCTATATGTCTTCATAGTAAAAACACTCAAAACTAAGAATAGAAGTTAACTTTTTCAATGTGATAAAAGTCAAGTCTACGAAAACACACAGCTAACACCATACTTAATGCTGAAAGATTGAATTTTCCCCCCTATGATAAGAATCAAGACAAGGATATCTGTTCTCACTACTTCTATTCAACATTGAACCGGAGGTTCTAGTCAGGGCAGTTAGACAAAAAGAAAAAAAAAGAATAAAAAAAGAAAAACAAAATAGAAGGTATCCAGACTGGAAATGAAGAACTAAAATAGTCTCTATTTGCAAATGACCTGATCTTATATGTGAAAAATCCTAAGAAATCACACACACACACCCACAAAAACACCCAAAAACCTATTAGAACTAATAAGTGAGTTTGGCAAGGTTGCAGGATACAGGATCAAGATACAAAAATCAATTTTATTTCTATAAAGTAGAAATGAATAATCCAAAAAATGAAATTAAGAAAACAATTCCATTTACATTAGCATAAAAAGATAAAGTACTTAGTAATAAATTTTTAAAAAGTAGTACAACATTTATAATCCGAAAACTAGAAAACGTTGTTGAAAGAAGCTAGAGAAGACCTAAATAAATGAATAGACATATCTCCAGAGAAGATATACAAATGGCCAATAAGCACATAAAAGATGTTCAACATTGTTAGCCATTTGGGAAATGCAAATCAAAACCATAACGAGAAACCACTTGGCACCTACTGGAATGGCTATATTCAAAAGAGAGACAATAAGTGTTAGTCAAAATGTGGAGAAATCGGAACCCTTTTATATTGCTGGTTGGAAAACAAAGTGATGCAGACACCTTGGAAGATATTCTGGAAGTTCCTTAAATGGTTAAACATAGAGCTACCATATAGCTCTGCAATTCCAAATAGAAGTGAAAACATATGTCTGCACAAAACCTTGTATGCAAATGTTCGTTGTGGCACTATACACAATAGCCAAAAAGTGGAAAAAATCCAAATACCCATCAAATGATGAAGGATAAACAAAATGTATGCACATACGATAGACCATTTTTCCTCAGTAAAAAAGGAAGGAAGTACTTACACGTGCTAGAACATGTATGAACCTTGAAAACTTATGCTAGATGAATGAAGCTCTCACCAGGGAGCATCCAAGTATGTTGAGATATAGTTCACATAACATATAATTCACCACTTAAAATGCACAATCCAATAGCTATCAATATATGCACAGATTTGTACAACCAACATTACAATTAATTTTAGAACATTTTCATTGCCCCCAAAAGAAACTCAAATCCATTAGCAATCACTCACCATTTTACCCCAACCCATGCAGCCCTAGGTAAACAATAATCTACTTTCTGTCTCTATAGATTTGCTTATTCTGGACATTTCATACAAAAGTGCTCTAATACCCTTGTGTTATCTGGAAAGATGGTAAAATTAAGTAAATATAATTTGATAAGTCAAGAATATATGCTGTGATCACTGATATAATCATGAAAAGAATAGTAAAAATGTGCATTAGTCCCAAGTTAATAATGAAGGAAACAGATGGCACATTCAAGCCAGGCAATTTCAAGAGAGCTTAATAAAGGAGCTCTTTATAAAGACGTGACCAAGTCTAAACAAAAAATAAAATATAACAAAAGGAGATAGTGCAGAACTCCACTGTGTCAAGAATTGTCTGAGATTTTGCTCAGCTTGCAAGCTGACAAATTATCCTGCTGTAGTTTCAAGGATGCTGGCAAAAGACACAAAACTCCTGGGTCAGAGACAAAGGAGAGTTTGTCATTCACAGTAATAGCAGTAGCCAGAGTATCAGCATTTGTGCAGTTCTCTGAGCCTGAAATTCCCATAGGGTTACATAAAGAGGTCAGGTAACACTTACACATGTAGTAGATTGCATTGCAGGAGAGGAACCATGCCACCTGACAGGGGAAAAAGAGAATAAATATCTCAACTTCATATTCTTCCCACTTTTCAATCTCTTACTGGTGTCTTCCATTGAACAAAGCCAACCAGAAATCAGAAAGCAAGGAAGCTCTTTGATGTCATCCATAAAGTTGACCTTCCTGGGGCCCAGGGCAAGGTGGAAAAGGATGGAAAATGAATGAGTCAGATGGGACAAATGAATAAGCAGAGGGGAAAACACGAAGTAATACAAAATAATCCAAGAGAAGATAAGAAAGAAGGGGAAAAGGAAGACAGAAATGGTTAGATAAGGAGATAGCACTTCTTGGGATAGAGATTTAACCCAAAATGTTCTTCAATTGAAAGCAATGATCATCTACTTGGATAAAAACCAAATGACCAAAGAGACTTAATCATATGTCATTTACAAAAGACACTTCTAAAAATGGAGATAAAAAAAATGTTGACACAAAGTATGGACAAAAGATGTACCATAAAACATCAGCCAAACTGTATTAATATCAGACAAAAACGTGAAGGCAGAAAAGTTACTAGAGATAAAGGTGAACACCTCAAAATGCTCACTGCTTCAATTTACCAAGAAGACCTACTAATTCTAAATTTGTAAAATAATATACTAAAATTAACTTCTAAAAATATAGCTTTAACACCTATAAAGCAAAATAGAACGTATACAGTAAAAAAAAAAAATCCACAACCATACTGGGGGATTTTAATATAACATCTCTCAGAATATGGTAGAATAAACAAATAAAAAATCATTATGAATACAGAGAATTTAAACAACATGGTTGACACATTTGACCTAATTGACGTTTTATATATATATGTAAAACAATAAATCCAACAACCACAGAAAATACCTTCATTTCAAGCACACACATACTATTATAAATGTTGATCATATGCTGGGCCAAAAAGCAAGTTTCAACAAATTTCAAAGGACTGAAATCATATATATTCTGTGACAACAAGGAAATTAAACTATATATTAAAAAAAGAGGGCTTCCCTGGTGGCGCAGTGGTTGAGAGTCCGCCTGCCGATGCAGGGGACGCGGGTTCGTGCCCCGGTCCGGGAGGATCCCACATGCCGCGGAGCGGCTGGGCCCGTGAGCCATGGCCGCTGAGCCTGTGCATCCAGAGCCTGTGCTCCGCAACGGGAGAGACCACAACAGTGAGAGGCCTGTGTACCGCCAAAGAAAAAAAAAAAGAACAAAACAAAAAGACAGCTAGAAAAACTCTATCATAATGGAAAACACATTGAACTGAATAATAATCAAAATACAGCTCATTAAAGCTTGAGAGATACAGCTATGGTCATACCTGAGAGGAAATACATGTCTTTAAATGTGAATATTAGAAAATATGAAAAGCTAAATATCAATGAGCTATAAGCATCCACATGAAAAATTTAGGGAAAGAAAAAGAATAGCAAATAAACCCAAAGAAAGTGCGAGGAGGGAAATAGAAAAGATAAGAATAGAAATAAACAAGACCAAACACAAACAGACAATAAGGTCATTCCTGAAAAGCTTTAAAATTCATGGTGAATATAATCAAGAAAAAAAAGAGAAGGCACAAATATCCAATGTTAGGAATAAGCAACAGGCCAACACAATAAATTCTTCAGGTATTAAAAAGTTAAGAAGAAAATATGAATAATTTTCTGCTAAAACATTTGAAAATTTAGATGAAAGAGATGAATTCCTATAAAATGCTACTTGTCAAATCGACACTAGAAGAAATAAGAGTAGTCCTATAACTATTAAAAATATTAAGTCATTTATTAAAAACTTTCCCGCAAAGAAAACCACGGTGCCAAATTACTTTATAAGTAAACTGTATTAACTATTAAGCAACAAAGAACACCAATGTTATATATACATTCTTTAAGGAAAGATAAAAAGAGGGACACTCCTCATCTATAATAAGGCCATCATAATCTTATACCAACCTCATAAGAATATTATGAGAAAGAAAAATTACAGGCCAATCTCATCCATGAACATAGATGCAAAAATTATAAACAATTATCAGCAAACATAAAAAATGTAAGAAAGAATGAGTAGGGTTTATTCTATGAATGCAAGTTTAGTTTACCATTAAAAAAATCAACATAACTCATTACTTCAATAGAATGAAGGAGGAAAACCATATAATCAACTCAGTAGCTGCAGAAATGCTGTTTAATAATATTCAATATCCACTCATGATAAAAATTCTTAGCAAACAAGGAATATGAGGGAACCCTCCTTCCTTATGATAAGGGTATGACAATATTATATTTAGTATCTATCCATTTGAGATGGGGAATAAGACTGGAATCTGTGCTAACAACATTCATATTCAACATTGTTCTCAAATTCCTAAGCAGTGTAGTAAAACTAAAAAAAAGACATAAAAGATATAAAAATTAGGATGATGATTAAAACTGTCATAATTCACAGATAATATGGTCATGTACATTGAAAACCTAAGAATGTTTTCAGTAAAATTTCTAGAATTAATGTGTGAAGGTAATTATGTGGTAAAAAAAAGATCAATACACAGAAATCAGTTGTTTTTCTCATCAACAACAAATGATAGAAAATCAAATTTTAAAAAGGTGTCCAAAATAGTGTAAAAATATCAGATATCTAAGAACATGTTTAACAATATATGTGTAAGGTATCTATGAGAAAAACCATGAAGCGTCATTGCAACAAATTAAAGATATAATCAAGTGAAAAGACATAGCAATTTCATGGATTGTGCCTTTTAAAAAATATTACTTCTCCCCAGATTGATTTATAGATTTAATATAATCCAGTCAAAATCCCTGCAGGTCTTTGCAGAACTTGTGAATCTAATTCTAAAATTAATAGACTGAAGAAGAATAAACTGAAAAGTCTTGTTTTACTGAATATTAAGACCTTTTATATATCATAGTAATCAAGGCAATGTGATATTGGCATAAATATTGATAAATAAACCAATGGAATAGAAAAAGAGCCCGGAAAAGACCCATGGATAGATGAACAATTGAATTAGACAAAAGAGGCACTGTAAAGTTGTGAGGAAAGAATAATCCTTTCAATGAATGAGCCTGTGACAATTACCTATTTATGGGAACAAAAATAAAACCACCTCTATACTTTCACACTTTCATACCATTAGGAAAAAAAATCAGGTGGATCACAGATTTAAATGTGAAAAGCAAAACAATAAATTTCTGCAATATATAGGGAAAATTTCTAAGCAGTATACAAAAATATCATCATAAAAAGATAAATTTGGTTATATTATATTAAGAACTTCTGTTTATCAAAAGATACCATTAAGAGGTCTAAGATGTAAGACATAGAATGGGAGAATAGATTTACAAGACATAACCAAAAAATAGCTGGTAACTTGAATATAAAACAAATAAGAAAAGACAGACAACTCATCATAAAATGGGCAGGAGAATTGGTACTTAGCAAAAGAGAATGTCCAAATGGCAAATAATCACGTGAAAAAGTGCTCAACCTCATGAGTCATCAAGAAAAGTCAAATTCCACCATGAGGTATCTCTGTACGTGCACCAGAATATCTCTTGTAAAAATTCTAATAATATTCCAATTGTCAAGGATGCGAAGAACTGGGGAAAGGTATGCATTGCTGGTGGTCGTGAAAATTGGTACAATTAATCTGAGAAACGGGCAGAATCTACAGGAGATGAGCATAGACACACCATGACCTCACAATGCCAACTCCTGCATACATGCCATGCAGAAATGCATGCATATGTGCACCAAGAGAAGGGTGCAAAATGTTCACTTCAACAATACTAATAAGAGTCCAAATCTGGAGATAGCTCAGATGTTTATCAGTAGTAGAATGGATACATGAATTGTGGTATTTACACACAATAGAAGAGTTAGAAAAACTACAGATACTTGTAAAAACATGGAAAAATATGGTAAATAACGTGTAAAGGGAAACAAGTCAAGCACGAAAGGATCATACTGCATGAATCCATTTAAAGTTCCAAACCAGACAACCTACTCTATTGTGAGTACGGATGGGTTAAACTATGAGTTGATTACTCTGAAAATCTGGATTGGAGGGCGAGACTTTTGGAGGGCTGACAATAATGCATTTCATGATCTGACATCGGTGTTTGCCTTGTGATAATTCATCACACAATTTTGTTTGTGAACTTCTTTTCTGTACATGTGTTATCTTTCCCAGTATAAAGGGTTAAGCCATTTGATTTGATGAGAAAGGGAGAGAATAAAGCAAGGAGGACATATTTTTCTTAGGGGTAGGAAGGCCCTACCTTATGTTATGTCTTGTAAATCTATTCTCCCATTCTATGTCTTACATCTTAGACCTCTTAATGGTATCTTTTGATAAACAGAAGTTCTTAATATAATATAGCCAAATTTATCTTTTTATGATGATATTTTTGTATCAAACTGCTTCCTTTGCCATTTTACAGGCTCAAATCAAAAGGGACAAGGGCCACTAGGGGAGGACTCGCTCTTTGGTGCCAAGATATCCGCCTTATTGTTTCAGATATCTTCGTTATGGGAAGGAAAATCTCTTTTTAACTTCCTTTTGACAGAAAAAGGCCTCTGTACTCTCTTAGGCTGTACTAGGTCTAGTAGTATTCTGCACCTTTTATATTGCATAATTCTTTTTTTTTTTTCCGGCACGCGGGCCTCTCACTGTTGTGGCCTCTCCCGTTGCGGAGCACAGGCTCCGGACGCGCAGGCTCAGCGGCCATGGCTCACGGGTCCAGCCGCTCCGCGGCACGTGGGATCCTCCCGGACCGGGGCACGAACCCGTGTCCCCTGCATCGGCAGGCGGACTCCCAACCACTGCGCCACCAGGGAAGCCCTGCATAATTCTTTATTTAGAATCATTTTTTTGTAAACCTCCTGGATACAAAAGCTAGTTTTTTTGTTGGCTTGCTTCAAAAATGTGAATGAGGGAATTCTATCATTCTTGGTATAGATCTTCAAGGTGTCTGGGAGTAAACTCAATATTAACGTCAATCTACAAGACAAAATTATTTAGGTTCTCATTCTTCAGAGATTTGTTCTTTTTCTTTTTGTCCCCAGTTACCACAGGTACAACAATTTTTACCCATGGAAGTTAGAGAAGGAGCATAAAGCCTGCAAGTGGATACTCCCTGGATTTCCACTAAATGAGAAAATGCCCAGAGAGGGGAGACACAAATGAGATTTCATTCTAACCAATGAATACTCTTTCTCGAGGTTAAAAATTTATGCTGGGAAGTGGAATACTACTGGGCAATAGTATTTCCAGTGATTCCAAAGATACAGTTTCCACCTACCCTTTTCTCTGGCAAAAAAGACTGTCTGCTCTCTCTCTCTCTCTCTCTCTCTCTGTGTGTGTGTGTGTGAGAGAGAGACAGAAGGAGAAAGAGTTGTTGAGAAGAGAGAGGGGATAAACACCAGCCATTGATTCACTTTCCTGTTAGAATGCTCAAACTATATCATTTTTAGAAAGGAGCAATGGTTGCCTGCAGGACTTTTGATTGAAAATAGGAATGATTGATGATGATCATGATGATGAAAGTATACTTCTTTATGTCTTTAGCTGAAGTTATCTGCAAATACATGACTTTTTTATTTTGCTGGAATGACCTCAACATATCTGTATGCTTTTACAGTAAACTCTCTTAAAACCCACATACGGAATCCAGACCATACTTCAGGGAATGGGATGGGAATGAGGGCTTTGCCTGGCACACAGCATCAATATGTTAGCTATAATGATTAGTAGTACTGATTTTATCCCTCAGGGGAACTACTGGGCTTAGCCATTGCATTGTATAAAGTGTCCTGCAGACCACACCCAATGTGTGACCCAGGCCAGTACTGCTCTTTATTGGGTCTTAATTTTGACGTCAGAAAAATGAAGAACTTGGATTCTGTAAGCTCTTTGACTCAAAGATTTCCTGCCTCAGTGGAGTACTCCAGGTTTCTCACAGGCTGGGGGTGAGCAAACCCTGGGTGTCAGCAGTGGTTGGTGCCAAGGGGTGTGTGTGTGTGTGTGTGTGTGTGTGTGTGTGTGTGAACACACAGATATGGAGGAGGGGATTTTGCCAGTTTCTTCAGGAGGCAGTGTTTGCCTTTCCCTGGGCAGAGGTTGTGAAGGTTAAGAAAACCTGGTGTAACAGATGCCAGGGACAGAATGTTAACCTAATTTGGTCAAAGAACAAAGAGTGTGTGAAACATGTGAAAATCCCAAATAGTGCAGTGGTATGGGGACACTTCCAGAAGAGCAGAAACAGAATTACTACCCAAGAATTCAGAGTAGGGTTGCCTTATCTCAGAGGGTGAGCCTAATGTAATTACCACTTCAAACAGTCTGGATGGTGAGGATGGAATCTTCTGGGTTGGAAGCCTGACTGCACTATTACTAGCCCTATGTTGTACCAGGTACTCCATGACACTGAGCCCCAATTTCCTTGACTGTAAAATGGGGTAAACATCTAACTTACAAGGCTGTTGTGAGGTGGAGCAGTACTAGGCAGAGTGGGGACTCAGCAAATGAGAGCTACTCTTATCAGAAGAAAATTAATAATTTTTCTAATTCCCAAGATAACGTCAGGTTTACTCATACCTTACTAAGAATCCTCAAACATCTCAGTAGTTTTCTACACTGACTGTACTCCCTGGTCCCCGTCCACCCCTTCCCCACACCCGTGTGTTTAGCTGCGGAGTGGAAGGAAGAAGAGACACGTGGGGTAAAGACTGGGACAAACCTGGCCCCCTGGTCCCCTGGCCTCCAGGCACGGTGGGGCCTGTCATGGCGGCCCGGCGACAGCTTAGGTGATCTCACACAGCAGAGCAGGAAGAATGAAAGAGTCTGGGGGTCAGGGCTGCCCAGACCCCTGCCCCGCCCGCGGTCGGCCAGGCCAGCCCTGCGCGAGCGCCGGCTCACACGGGTCCCACCTC
>NW_020185336.1:2267955-2311566 GCF_003031525.2 Neophocaena asiaeorientalis asiaeorientalis
CCCGGCCGAGCGTCTGAGCCGCCCCGGCCCGGAGCGCAGGCGGCGAGGCCACCGCACCTGCAGCGTGCTCGGGCTGCCGAGCCGGCACCTCGCCTCCCGCCGCCCGACCTCCTTCTCCCCACGCGCCGGGTCTCCCATGACGCCCGAGCTTCCCGGCCGGCGACAATGACCACTTCCCTGCAAGATGGGCAGAGCGCCGCGGGTCGGGCGGCTGCCCGGGACTCGCCGCTGGCCGCCCAGGTGTGCGGCGCTGCCCAGGGGAGGGGCGACGCCCGCGACCTGGTGCCGGCACCCTGGCTGCACGCGCGGGCGCTCCTGCCCCCTCCGGACGGGACCCGCGGCTGTGCTGCAGACAGGTAGGCAGCCCTCGGAGGGCGCGGGGGAGTGTCCTGGGTTGGCAGCCGGCGAAGGGGTGAGGAGGCGGTCCTAGGGGGCAAGCCATGTGCCCAGAGCGGGGCCAAGTTTGTGAAACTCTCTGAAGACAATTGCCTTTGAGCTGGCTCCTACCGGATCAGCAGGACATTGCGATCTCTCGGCGCCTTATAAATAGCATCACCGTTTCATTGAGAGCTTCGGATCTCTCTCGCCTCTGCCCGTCGGTGTGAACTAGGAGGCCGAGCCCCAGGCTGGCCAGCCCCCTTCCTTCTTGCTTCGTGGTCCTGCATTAAAAAAAAAAAATCCTTTTCTTTCATATATTTAAAAAATCATAGAATAAATGAGTTCACCTCCCACATAGAGTCTTACAGCGACCCTGGAGAGGCAAAGCACGGATTGACATTTGAGCAGTCTTGCTGTTCAGCAGGAAAGAATAGAGGCTTTAAAAGGTTTCCCAGTCTCCATAGCATTCAGCACTAAGTGCCTGTAGAGTTCACAATTTCGCACATACTTCAGGAAAGAAAAAGGATGCAACAATACAAAAATCTGTAGTCCTTTATATTCATACATTTAAGTGGTGCTTTTTTTTTTCTTCTTCAGATTTTCAAAGTGCTTCAACTTCACTGAAGTTAAAATTACTCCGCAGTGGACTCGAGTACATTAACACTAGCAAGTTCTATTCACTTAACCTTCTCAAAAACACTGCCTTGCAGTTTAGTATCTATAAGCACTTGAAAAATCAACAGACTGTGTGTGGGCAACATTGTGAATGAAATTTGAAGTGCAATGAACCACCGCTATAATTAATAAACCATAACTTCCAAAAGTGATTAGTAAAATAGCATAAGGATGAATTCAGTAAATGTTTGTAGACTTTGTCAATTTAGTGGATGCAAAACAGTGTCTAGCTCCTCAGGATGATTTTTGCATCAATAATTCTGCAGTCTGTATTTCAGCTTCAGGAAAATTATCAGAAGTGCTGGAAATGGGGTTTCCAGGCCTGGTGATTTTTTTTTAAAGGCCCCCAAAAAAGGAATACAAAAGAAGATTGATTTATATCAATTAACTAACTTATTTTGACCCATAGAAAGTACACCACAGACCTTTGCCATATACTTTATATAATATTAGTGTTGTCACAGAGTGGTGCATGCTGGCCTTAACTTTTTAATCCTGACAGCAATTATATTTTACATTCTGTTTTATGTAAATTACATTCTATGTTCTCTTGGTGTAGGAGAAAAAAGAAAGATCTTGATGTTCTGGAAATGCCATCTATTCCAAACCCTTTTCCTGAGCTATGCTGCTCTCCATTTACATCTGTGTTGTCAGCAGGCCTGTTTCCCAAAGCAAATTCAAGGAAAAAACAGGTATGCATTTAAAAGTGTTCTAATTCAAAAATCTTAGGAGTTCTACATCCATTTAGTCTTTAAGATACTCTTACACTATTAACAAAGTATTAGCATGGCCTATTTTAAATAACTCTATTGACTGATATAGTTCGTAGCCATTAGTTTCCTTCAGGGTCTCAGTTTTCACATCTGTATAATGGGAACTTTAAAACTTACATGTCAGGCTTTTGGGATGCGTTAAATGAAAGAATATATATAAAGTACAGAGCCTGGGAGCTATTATTATTCACATTGTAGGTGGGAGAATTATATATGATAACAGCTGAACGATTTTAAGTCAGAAATTGGAAGGGCTGGCAGTGGTGTTGGGGTGAGAAGGGGATTGACTGGTTCTTTTAATACCTTCTTTAATCTTTCACCTTTTCAACCCAAGCCAATGTTATTTACTAAAGGAAAGTGATAATGGTGAACTGTGGTGAAAGGTAATAGGAGTTTTGGACTCCGCAGGTTTTCTTTCATTTCAGCGAATTCCTCAGTTTGGAGGCTACTGGCTGCAGAAGGCAGATGACTTATAAGTGATGATTAGTTTATGAACTTAATTTTTATGATTTTCTTTCTTCTCAAGTTTCTATTTTGGGACTGACTTGAGCAAATTAAACATCAAGGACCAAACAACTATGGGGAGGTCCAAAACAATTATACAGTTTTTGAAAAAAAAATTAGTGTATCCTAGGATAATCCCATCTCTTTTGAATATGCTTTCTCCCAATTTTGAATCAACAAAACAAAGAGAAGCTTCACTATGTAAAATGTACCTTGTTCTTGCAAGGGTAGAAACAATAAATTTAAATAGTCAGATGCTTGCAACAAGGAGAGGGATAATGAACAGAGAGGAGAAGACAGTCAATTATTTTCCCCCATCTGTTGTTCTCTTTTGTTTTTTCAGCACTTTTACTACCTGTGATGGGTTTAATAATGTGTGTTTATAGTTTTAGGAATGAAGGAAATGCCCCAGGAAATAGATGAATTCTTGATAACATACAGTAATAATAGAGACAGTAGAGAAGCATTCCATGGGATGTTGTATTTTGATGGATGTCTGGTATAATAAGGCTTATATACTTGTTTTTTGGGGGGGAGGGAGGGGTTTGCAGTTTAATTGGTACATGTGCTTTTTGGATAAGGATTGGAGAAAGTGGGAGTAAATATTCCCAGAGCAGAGGTATGTTCTGAATTAGAGTCTTTGATGGGGGAGGCAAGTCCTTCAGTATGTGGGACTGAGACTTTGGATGGGGAGATGATCAGGGAGGAGACTCTTTCAAGAGCTGTAAAGACAGAGCCCAAGGAAAAAACAGCCCTGCTGAAATGTCTGGGCCTTTTAAGAGCTTGGCTTTGGGGTTAAGATATAAGATGGGAATGTAGATGATAGATTTGTCTGTGCGTTATGGTGGTGGAAAAGATCGATTCTGGACTGTCCCTATGATCCAGAATGGGAAAAGGAAATATCTGATGGTGGCGTAATAGGCATTTGGGGAATTTAATACATTGTTTCCCTATTTATGGAGGGCCTGCTATGTTCCTTGCACCATCCTAGGCACTGAGGCACTGAGCTGGGCAAAAATGCCATTCGAAGGGTGTTTATCAAGGTGTGACTTTGATTCGGGGTTGGGTTAAGACTTAGGAGTTGAACAGAGGAAGGAGAGAGGACGGGGTCTACTCCGACTTTAATTTTGTGAATGAGCACTGGGAGAATGCCTCATCTACCAGATGTGTCCAAGGGGCAGCGTTTGTTTTGAATAGGGAGAGAATGTTTTATGCTTGAGTTAATAGAGGGAGAAACATGAGAAAGAGAGTGGGTGTGAGTGTTAGGGTCAGGTAAAGGTTGTGGCCTAAGTATGGGTAGTCATCAGCCTAGAGTAAGACGTCTGATCTTGGGGAATAACATTTCTTCAGATCAGGTTTAGCAAATCGGCAACATGGGAAAAAGGGTGCTATGCTACCCTTGACTCTGACCAGTTTCCTGCTTCGGCCTTGTGTCCTGTTTCCACGGTGACCTTTTCAGAGAGCACTGCACCCACACAGACAGCTGTGCTGTTGCAGGAGCAGAGTTCTGGCCTGACTCCTGGAGACCAGTCCCAAAGGGGTGTTTCCACCTGAGAGGTGCCTTTCCTGCTCCCTCTGTCTTCCTTGGCCCAAAGGTTGGGGGTCCCCATGAAGAGAAGGTTATCCCAGAGTTGGGGAAGAGGAAGGTTCCTTTTTGCATTCTTTTATGTTCCCTTTTCCCCACCTGGACTTTGCATTTAGAACTGATCCTTTGTTTTTATTCCTTTGTATATGCTCAGTTCTTTGGAATGAGGGAGGTTTTGGGAACAGATGACTCTCAGTAATTCTCCCAAGCTCAGTGTCTTTGTGACACAGATTACCCTTTTACAAGATGATATTTCAGGCCCAATTATCTCTGACCTTTGGTTGAGATGAGGTAAATGACTATATGTGCTAGGTTTCTATTGACTATTATTTATGACTGAAACATTATAGGAGACGATGTCTCATTTCTTTATAGTCTGTCTTTCATTTGTTTTGTTTAACCATTCCAGTCATTTTAGCAATTCTTTTCTCCCCATAGAAAAAGTGAAGAATTGCACTTGTTACTTATAAATAAATGACCAGAAAGTTTGAAAGAATCCAGACTGGAAACGTTAAATTTCATGTGGCCTTTCAAAACCACAGTCAAAAATCATTTTACAGGCCATAAATATTTTTTTTTTTTTACAATTTGAGATGTCTCCATAATGCATGAGTGGTAAAATGCATTGAAGCTGCAAATAGGATATGCTTTATCTCTTTTTGCAAATAAAATGTCTCACAGTATACAATACTGTATGCTTGCAGTATTTTTATTTTAAAATAAGAACTAGATTGAGATAAAATCTGGATTCTTTATTCCCTCTCCCCACTTTTTTTTAATAGTACTGACCAGATATATTTTTAAAGCATATTTCTTTGTGTTTATCAATGAAGCAGATTTAAAGTGTATGTTCCATATACATGGTTCAGAAAAGTTACCTGCAATTTAAACTTTATATGAAAAGTGGCTTAACCTATGAATTTAGGTGTCTTACTTTTTTTTCTGATTGAAATTTACCAGGAAATCATGCTTTAGCGCTTATTATTTGAAGAAAGGGAAAGAATAAGATATATTTACCCCTTGCAAAAGAATCAGTTCTTTTCTCGAGTTTGTCTCCCCCCAGGTTATTTTTGTGCTTGGACTCAGTTTGTGTAGTAGCTCTGCTTAATTGCTTTCCCGGATTTATGTAGGATAACTAATTCAAAATAAAGCTACTGAAGATTTTAAAGATAAAAAATCACCTGTGAAAAACAGTGTGTCATGGAATGTTCAAGCTGGAAGAGATCTTTGAGATGATCTAGGTGAAGCACTCTTCTTTTACAGATGAGTAAGTTGAGGCTAAGAAATGCTATGTGGCTGATGGTGTCACAGCTAGGACCTGAAAATCAGATTTCTTTTTTTTTTTAATTTTTAAAATTTCTATTAAAATTATTTTTAAATTGAGATATATAAAGTGAGATATAACATTATATTAATTTCAGGTATACAAGATAATGATTTGATATTTGTATATATTCTGAAATGATCACAATAAGTCTAGTTAACATCTATCCATACATAGTTACAAATTTTTTTTTCTGGTGATGAGAACTTTTAAGATCTACTCTTTTAGCAACTTTCAAATATAATTTCTTGAGGCTTTGATGGCCCTTTCTTAGGAAGGTATAATTTCCACAGAAATTGAGAACCATAAGAGTAGCACAGTAATAAACCTGTATCAATTGTTGTTAGTTACAACTCTGCCCATAATACAAAAGCAGAGGCAACAAATGCCATTTGATAAGTTCCACCTAAGGACCTGGATTCCTTTTTTTTTTTTTTCCTTCCTCAAATATAACTGTCTCTTTGTGTTTTTTTCCTCTAGCTTTCTTCTATCTTCTCCCTAAAATTGATATGAAAAATCTATCAAATAATTGATCTATCAACAAGTAAGGTTTATTAGTTTTATTAATAACCAGATTTTGTGTGTAGTTTACAGTCCACAGTCACACTAAAGCCAGGAAGTGGGTCTGTCATCCACATTTTAAGATTATTTTTTTAAAGTACATAAACAGGAAGTGATTTGCCCATGCTTCCACAGTTTAGACAAAGGGAGATAAAAAAGAATGTCATTTCTGAATGTGTTTGCCCCTCACCACACTGGTTTTGGTTTATTCCATATTGAGTTAAACCTTTTTGTATATCTCAGGAAAGTAAAAACTATCTTCCAAATAATTAAGAAATTATTTTCCACATGCTCTGCCTTTGATTTCGTTTTCATCTCACATGTCAGGTACTATCAAAAAATAAGTTCATCTCTGTCCCCAAATTAAACAGCCTCTGATGTCATTCCTTCATGATGTCAGTAACAATCTTAATTTGTACCGTGCGAAACTTGTATGTGTGGTTCTTGTGTGGCTGTTGCATTATCCAAACTCAAATACTCGTTTCTCCAATATACACAGAAGTAGAAAGCAATGAACTATGCCCTTATATTCTCGTTTTCCAGATTCAGCATTTATCAAGATTTTGTCTCATTTACTTCATCTATTCCTTTTTGAAATTTTTATTGTATTTGTTGAAGTACAATAAATAAATTACTTAAAAAAAAGTAAAACCTGGACATCCTGTCACTGAATCCCTACCTAGTTTTGTATGCATTGCTGAAAAGTACATTTTTTCATTTAACCAACATGCCATTATTCCCTAACAAAAATAAAAATTCCTTGGTATCATTTAAAATCATTCATAATCAAATTGTCTTAGTTGGAATGATACATGAAATCCTCAAATTACAAGCTGGTTATGTTTCAAAATCTTTTTAAATTAGGTCTTTGGCAACTTAAATTTATGTAAACAGCATATCAATTGTATTTAGGTCCCCTTGGCCATTTTACAAAATCCTGTATAATGTAAAATGAAACGTAAATTTCATATATTTGCAGAAAATATAAGATACTTTCTCCACTCTCTCTCTTTTGTTTTCCCATAAAAACAGCACATAGTCTCTGCTTCTTTTTCTAAATCCATTTCATCCTCCGACATTTCTCTACAGTCTTGCTTGTCTTGATTGTATGTCACTGCCTGTGGCCCCCAGTGGCCACCCTGGTTGGAGTAAATATCTCCTCCTATTACTGGTTTAGCATGTGGTAACTGACTGGAATCTATCTTTGGAGAGAGCTGTTAGCCCAGTGTGTTCCGCTCTTATTCAGTCAGCTTTGGCCAAGGGGACACAGGGACCTGGACCGATGCTCACTCAGCAAGCGTTATGGAACAAATTCTGTGAGTAGGAAGTGCGAGTTCAGTAGGTATGATGTATGGAGGTGGAGAGGAAACAATGGACAACTAGTACCCTAGGGAAAAAAAGCTGAAGCAAAAAACAGTTGACATACAAACAAATTCTTATAATATATGAATGATAGATGGTAACCCACTGATTAATTTGGCTGACTTAGCCTCCACAGTTCACAGTATCCAACTCCTTTGCCTCAAAGCATTTAATTCACGTGAAGGGCATTTATTTGACAGTGGTTTCAGTTGATGCCACCCTACAGTGATGGTCATCTTCCTTGGTCCTTGTCCTGAGCCTGCATCTTATTGAGGTCCCTTAGCCTCTGATGACAGGAGCTATCAACTCAGGATCCTCCCTACTTCATGCTAGTTACCTTTGTCTGTAACAGAGACAGCTGTCTCTTCCTATTTTAAAACTTAACTCGCCTAGCAGATCTTCTGCTCATTAAGGTTTTATTTCCAGTTTGAAGGTTGCCTCTAATTTTTAGTTAATTTGCAGGATACACTTGCAGTCCAACCTTTATCTGTAACATAACTTTTATTTTTTAACTTCTTTGAAAGCTCAGCTTCTGGTTGGTTTTTCCCTAGGGGCATATATTATGTTCTATCAGGAGAAGGAAAATTGGAGTCATTCATGGTTCAATATAAATGTGGATCTTAATATAAAAAAGCTTTCTGCAGTTTTATGGTTGTTGCTTTGAATCATGTCAGCTTATATGGCACAGTAATAAACTCCAATAAACAGTGATTTGAGTAAGGATAAGCAGACTTGGGAATTGTCCTTTTGGTACTCTAGGTAAGGGATGGCTCAATGGAGAACCTAGGAAATGGCCACAAGTCTTTGCCAATGAAAGGGAGCGGAAGGGAAGCTTCCAGAATCAGTTTAGAAGACAAATGGGTGAGCTGACATAGGGAGAGCATCTTTTACTTCTTGTCCTCCCCTTTGCTTCCACTCATTGAGTAGTTTTCAAAGCCACAGAGAAAATAAACACAAACAGGAGGATTAACATTCTTAACTAGTTTACAAACGCTTCTGTCTGTTCCAAAAGATCCTTTTTAAGTTGGTTGTTGATTCACATGTATTTTTCCATAGATGTAATGTTAGATGTGGTGGTTAGGTTGTTAGGGCAGGCAGTAAAAGTTTTTTTAACCCAGGATAGCTCCCCCAGATGGTAGATTTACAACATCCTGTGTGCCAGTTTTTTAATACAGTTTCTATGGAAAGATGTGGGGCCATATGATGTAATTGAAAGATGTTGGACTAGGAATCCACAAACTTAGTTTTTAATATGGTCCTGCCACTGCTGAGTGATGTAATATGAGCCTATTAACCACACTTTCTGGGCCTGAGAGTGCTACAATTTTATTCTATTCCTAAAGCAAGTGATTCTAATGGCTCTTGAAGTACTAATGATTCCATAGTAGACGGGAGGCTTTTTTGGTCCCATTGTCCCCAGCAGTTCCCTCTCAGTCTTTGTTCAGATCTTCTCACGTGGTTACCACACCTCTATTGATGAAGAGAACATTTGGGTGCCATGGGGCAAGGTGAACAGGAGCCACCTTTATGGAGATGATGTGGGTAGGAAGGGGTTGGTTAAACTCGAAATTGTGCATCAAAGTCTAGGTCCAAATAATAGAGAGTCAGAAAAAGTATTGTATCTGGGAGGGGCCAGGTTGGGTGGTGAAACTGTATTTAAACTTAGAAATAAGGGTGTGAGATTAGATATGAACATCGGAGGCTGGCATAGGTTCAGTATGCACCTGGTTGTGCTTGGCTTACAGGGTTTGAGGTAGTTATAGCTTCTAAGTCCTTCTCTAAAATCTCTTGCTCAAGTCATCCATTTGATGGCTCAAGTCACCCACTTGATCACTCAAGCCAAAAACCAAGGAGTCCTCTTTCTGGCCTTCTGTCAAGTACTGCTACATCTTTCATCACAATATACTTGAATCCATAAACTTCTCTCTGTCTCCACCGCTACCATCCCAACTTGAGCTACTGTCTTCTGACATTTAGATACCTTATAAATGGCCTCCTTGCTTCTATTGATACTTTAGTTTATTTTGGTCCATTTTTCATACACTTGCTAGAAATGCACTTTTAGAAATGTAGATCACATTATCTCACTCCCTAGTTGAAAACTTTTTGATAGCTTAGGATAAAATTCAAAATTCTACCTTGGCCTACAGGATTCTATGTGGTTTGGCTTCTGTCTATGTCTTAAACTGTACTTGCATTCTACTCTTTATTCGTTATACTCCAGCCACAGTAGAAGGACAGTCCTACCTGAATGTGAACTTGGCAAGCTTTTTTCTACCTCAGAGCCTTGAGCTTGGCTGTTTCCTCCATCTGGAACCTTTTTTCCTGGTTCTTTACAAAGCTGACTCTTCTTTATTCTTTAGATATCAGCATAAGATCATCTCATCAAGGAGGCCTTTTTTGACTAAAGTATCCGTCTACACAGTTTTTTCTTTTTTTTCCATCCTATCACATTTCCTAGTATATTTCCTTGGTTGTACTTACCATAATCTGAATTGTCTCATTTATTTATTTGCTCTAATTACTGTTTTTCTTTCCAAATAAAATACTTTGGTTTTGTTGTTCTTGGGTTCTTTCCTTAAAAGAATTAATGAGTAAATGGATTAATGAAGATAAGTAGTTAAAACCAATTTAACAAATTATATTTTGACATATTTATTCTAATCATGATTAATCATCTTCCTCCTCTTCATCAAATTTTAAAACATATTTCTAATTTTGTGAAAAGATTCTATTAACAAAAACAAAGTTATATACTAGGCTCCTGGACCAGTGAGATTTTAGCAGTATATGTCTTTTGCTTCCGTTACACGCATAGGAAATTTTGATTATGTGCAATGACATTAACGGATATATTTCTGATTTTAATCATTATTCTTATCTAATGGAATTGTAAGTGAAAAGTGCATGGTGAATTGTTATACTTCCAGCGTATAGTGTTAAAAATCCACACATTTAGAAAAAATTAAGTGGAATATCAATTGGGTTTATAATACGGGTCTCTTAGAGCAAGGAGTAGATGTTAGCAAATGTTTTAATTGTTACCTGTTAACGTCATTGGTAAATGATTTAGGCCAGTGCTCATGCTGTAGAAATGGGGAGACATATACACCATGGATATACATGAAGACTTTCCAAGAGATTTACAAACTCAAATATTTAAGATAACCAGTTTTCAGATCCTCATCTTCCATTTGTACTTTGTCCTAAAACCCACCTGTGTTCACAGTAACCTTCTCACTTGGTGCATTACCCCGGGACATGTAAACCTCTAGGGCATCACACACAGGGAAGGCTTCCTTTAATGATTAATCAAAGTACCATGAATCAGAAGGGGTTCCTGTCTATTTATGCCTTATATTTCTGTTAAGGGAAGACGTAGTTAGAAATAAGGATTTTGGCTAGTGTTGAAACATTCTGAATTCAGATATATGATGATGTGATGGGAGTAATGACAATTTTCATTTTTCATTTTTCAATGTTCATTTACTGACTTCAGTTCTTCCCTCTACTGACTATTGTCAAACATATGTAGCCTTTGAGGGAGAGTTTCCTAAGAACAAAGCAGGTAGCGCACCAGTGGGAAACACTGAATGCTGAAAATGGCCTTTTGTGATGTATTTTCCACTATTCTCACCACTTGAGACGCATCCACAGCTGAAAAAAAATGCGCCTACAAACATCTGATGTTATATATAGGTTAGTGCTGTGGGTGAGGGAAGTTCTCTGGGAAGCTGACTTGGAGCCTAGTTTGCCTGCAGGAAGTTTACTGGGGCTCAGAGCCCTTGGAAACAATGCCTATGGGATGGACACAGGGACAAGTTGGGCTGCAGTGCAGCCACAAGAGGCATCAGCTGATCCCCTAGGAGCTCAAGCTGGGATGGCCTTACAGAATTGTTCAGAATTAGGGCACAGAGGCTGGGCTGCCCTGCAAGGACCTGATCTTGGGTATGGTGGCTCTCTTCAGCTGAGAGCAATGGCAGGCAGGGAGGACTTGGCTGGGTCTTAGTGACTGACACACTAAAAGCTGGGAGAATTAGTGCTTCACTCCTGAAGGGGGCAGGCTTGGACGGCATGCTGCAGCATCTACAATAGTTAGTAGTTCGGATTATTTTAAATGTAACAGAAATCCTGTTTGAGGCTACCAAATTTTTGAAGATAAATTGGATAAAACTCAAGGATATAATTTATACATAATTTCTTTCAGATCTTGTGTCTTAATATTGTCCTGTTTTATCAAATCATATAATGAAATTTTAATTCCAGTCAGTTCCCATCCTTTTTTATCATAAAATATGTTAACATTTTCCACTTTCCATTAATAAAATATACTAGCTGCTAGACTAATTTTTAAAAGTATATACCATTTGCTTTCATTAAAACCATAAGAAAATTTTATCATGATGAATACTACAATTAATGAAGCTGTTTCTAATTTTATACTTAATTGTTAAAAATTATATCCAAAAGCTGAAAATCAAGGTAGAAATGTACACTCACACAATTGCCAAAGGAACTCCATGGCCTTCCTAGCACTTTGTCATACTCCTCAGAACTCTTAATTCTGTATTATTTTAATTTTGAGAGCTTTCAGCTATTTCTTTTAAAAGATATATTCCATAATGAATTTTTAGTGGTCTCCAAAATCTTTTTTCTTAGAATACTTATTGATAACTCTGTTTGAATTGAAAAGTAAAGTTGGACTGTATTTGATAGAACATTAATCTGATTTGGCTGATTGATTTGAGAGTGAGGACTAACTTTTCCAATTATATGGTTGACATTTTTCTTAAACTGAATGAACTAAATTTACAGTCCTAAACTTTTTTTTTAATGTTTAACTTAGAAGGATTAAAAAAATATTTTTATTGAAGTATAGTTGATTTACAATGTTGTGTTAGTTTCTGGTGTACAACAAAGTGATTCAGTTTTATATATATGTATATATTTTTTCATATTCTTTTCCACTATGGCTTATTACAGGATACTGAGTATATAGTAGTTTGTACCTGCTAATCCCAAACTCCTAATTTATCCCTCCCCTATTCCCTTTTCCCTTTGGTAACTATAAGTTTGTTTCTATGTCTGTGAGTCTGTTTCTGTTTTGTGGATAAGTTCATTTGTATCGTATTTTAGATTCCACATATAAGTGATATCATATATTTGTCTTTCTGTATCTGGCGTACTTCACTTAGTATGATAATCTCTAGGTCTTCCCATGTTGCTGCAAATGGCATTATTTCATTCTTTTTATGGCTGAGTAATATTCCATTTCTATATACATATCACATCTTCTTTATCCATTCATCTGTTGGTTGCTTCCATGTCTTGGCTACTGTAGATAGTATACATCCCTAAACTTTTGATGAAAATACATTTAAAGCACATTATAAGACAAAAGCATTTTATCAAGAAAATTAGAAATAATGCAAAACCCTCATCAGTATGTTGGTTTAGCCAAAGTGTGATAAAATTAACACTTTTCCCTCATATTTTTCTGAGTGTTTTACTTTGAACAAAGTATATTTAAGTGAAAGAGTACCATATTGTTAATGGTAAAACCTTGTTGATAAATTGTCCAGAAATTGAGAAAATGAGTGAATACGATTGGGTAACAAAACTTTTCCAAGTCAGGTGGTTTACATTCATTGTTTTCAGTTACATTATAAGAAACCTTAGTTGGTTTACTGGATGATGGGTCATTAGAAACTATTTTTAGCTCAGATGGAGTTCAAAGATTGTCATTGCCTTCTACTACCTCTGCACTCTTTTCTCCCTGACTCAGCTTAGTTTTTCTCTCTAGCACTTACTGTAATCTGGCATATTACATGTTCACACATGTATCTGTTTATTCTTCCATTGCCTTTTCCCACGAGAACATGAGCCCTGTGAGGGCAGGGACTTTGTTTTATATACTACTCAATCTCCAGCAGATAGAGCAATGCCTGGCATTTAATAGGCCCTCAGTAAATTTTACTGAATGAAAGAATAAATGAATGAATTAATGCATGGGGAAGGAGCAGAGGAAGTAGTTATTATTAAGGGAAAGAATGAGGGAATATTTGAGAATGTACTGATAGTTTAATATAAATGATAAAGAGTTTGGAAGGAAACTTAGGAATGTGAATTTTGTTTAGTTACTGGGAGAAGTCTGACATTGCTAGATGTTAAAAGAGATCCTCATCAGGATAAACATTTGAGTATTGATTTACCACTATTAGCACATTCTAAATTTGGATAACCCCTGCTTAGAATAAATACTGTTCTTTGCCTCTTTGGTCTCCTTATAAGCGTTTTCAGTCTTACCAGCCCAGGAGTGCCAGTTAAAAAGCATGTATGCTTTATGGGACTAAGCCCAGTAAAAGCTTTTCAATCAACCCACATTCACAGTGGAAGATTACTTTCATTCTTGGGAAGGATGACACATGCGTGTGAAGCCAGTATTCAGATGAAAGGGGTACTTTCATATTATTTAACTGTGTATTGGCAAGACTCGGGCCAGTATCTAGTTTCTCTTTAGAGACATTTTGCGTTATATTACAGTACTCGTACTGTGCTGTGCCAGGGAAATTAAGATCAGCTGGAACACTCTGTAGGTCATTGGCTTAGACTCTTAGGGCACTGGGAACTTGATGTTTTGTTTTCATGACCTCATTTAGGCTGAACCTGTCTTTGTCTCAAAGGCATAAGGGCCCCTTTACCAAACCATGTCTGTACCTTGGGAAATGTATGGGAAAGCTTTAGAGAAAAGCGATTTGAAAGTATTGGGTCAACCTCCATGTAAAGAGTACTTGATAAATTAGGACTTTTTAGTCAAGAAAGATGAGGAGGTGGTATAATTAAAGTCCCCTCAACATGGATGTAGCCATCCAATTCCATGAAATCTGAAAGATACTTTGAAGGTTAAAGAAGATAGTTTTAAGAAAAATGAAAGGAAGACATGTTTACAGGTCATGTTGCAGTTCACGGGCCTTATGCTCTGGCAGATGCTTTCTGCAGAGATTTCCAGAGGACGTCACTCTTGTGGAATGAAGCACCTCCTCCATGTTTCTCAAAGTGGGAGTATATGGCGTGTATATGCATATGGGGTGTGTGAGGATTGTGGGAGGGCCATATGGGAAGTTGCACAATAAACACGGAACACTTTTCTAGAACAATCATTTTAATTGAAAATAGGAGAAAACAGTTTTATATTAAAATAAGCATTCCTGTTTTTATGAATAGAATGCATAATTTACATGGATTTTTAAGGACAAATTATATACCTTAGAGTTATTGCCTACCCTGAGATGGCAAGGGCTGTGTAATGACTTTCTTTTGCATTTTTGGTAGTTCTGATGGAAAAATTTGAGAAACACTAGTGTGGTTTTCAGGTCTGTGGGAAGTGGCTTTTTGTAATCCTCAGGGGGATAGGTTATCATCTCTCATTTCCGTCTCAGTTCTTCTTTCTTGCTAAAGCTTCTCTGATTTTATTGGTACCTATATCATTAATATCGAGGATATTGGGTTATTAAACAGTTGAAGAGTTTTTCCTACTCGGCTTTCCTGCAGCTTGGCGGGAAATTGATCTCACTAAAATCTCTAAAGACCACCATATTCCTGAAGACCTACTCCAGTGCTTATTTTGATATCTCAGCAGTTTGGGGCATTTTTGACTACTCTTTCCTTCTTGAAACATTCCCTTGGCTTCTACTTCTTATAGTCTCTGTTGGAGGATCTTAGTGTTGGTGTTCCTTAGGGTTTTATGCTACAGCTTTTTGTTTTCATTTTATTTTCGTTTTACTGCCAGAATGATCTCATCTACTCCCATGGCCTCAATTACAGTCTACATATAAGTCTAGACTAGGTTATCCTGGGCTGCTTGCAAAATATCTTCATTTGTACAGTTCATAGACATTGCATGCTCAGCATATTCCAAACCGAATTAATACTTTCCCTCTAAAACTTACTTCTTCTCCTGTGTTGCCCTTCATTGGGAACGGCATGCTCTCTAATTACACTAGAAAATCAGAAACCTTGGTTCTCTTTTGGCTGCTCTCTATTCCTCTGTCTCCTCATTCAATTGGTTACAAAGTCCTCTTGGAAAAACAACTGTTGAATGTATCCATTTTTTACAACCTCTCTGCCATTGTCAGAGTTCAGACTGAATCATCTCATAATTACTTTGACAGTCTCCTCACTGATTACTCTGTTTTTAGTCTTGTTCTACTCCTAGAAGTGTAACATGCTTAAAAGGGCAATTTTTTTAAAATTGAGGAGCTAACATTCATGTAACATAAAATTAACCATTTTAAAGCATACAATTCAGTGGCATTTAGTACTTTTACAGTTACTTTTACAGTGTTGTGCAAGTTACCTTTATTTAATTCCATCACCCCAAATAGAAAGCCTGTATCCATTAGTCACTCCCTACCCCTGCCTTCCCCCAGCCCCTGGCAACCATTAATTTGCTTCCTGTCTCTATGCATTTAGCTAATTCTAGATATTTCATATAAATGGAATCATATAATACATAACCTTTTGTGTCTGGTTTCTTTCACTTAGCATGTTTTCAAAGTTCATCCATGTTGTAGCGTGTAATAATATGCTTTCAACCGTGAAATAATTCCAAACATGTAGAGAATTTCATATTTTTTCTTTTGAAGAAACAGGAGGTTGCTCATACATGGTAGCGCCCCTCTTTGTTCCTTTGTTCTCAAGCTTGTTTTGTCTCTCCTTTCCCCCTGCTATGAGGGAACCACTGTTCTGAGGTTGGTGAGTATCCTTTCCTTCCATGTTTTTATACTTTTGCAATATATAGCACCGTACTGTGTTTTAGTGATTTATGTAAAAATGTATATTGAATGTATATCTCTGCAACTTGCTGTTTCATTCAACAATTTTGATTAATCCATGTCAGTAAATGTAGATCTAGTTTATTTTATTTCCTTGTAAGTATATATTACAGTTTATTTATCCTTTCCCCATGGAAGAAAATCGAGAAGCTTCTTAATTTCTGTCATTAAAAAACACACCAAAGTGTAAGGGCTTCTCTACTGTATGTATTTATAAGTGGGATTATTTGCTTTTAGAGCAGGTACACGACCAGTTTTACTAGATATTGCCAAATTGTTCTCCAAGTGGTTGTACCCACCAGCACTATATGTGTCTCCATTTCCACACTTTCTCATCAACAGCACTTTCAGATTTCAAAGTTTTTGCCAATGTGATGAGTGTAATGAAATTTAATTACGGCGTTAATTTGCTTTAGCTTGACTACTTGTAAGGTTGAGCATCTTTTCGTTTGCTTCTGGCCATTCATATTTCTTCTTTGTGAATTATCTATATTTTTCTATTGTGTTTGTCTTTCTTATTAATTTGTAAGAGTCCTTTACGTAGTATGGATACTAATCTTTTTGTAATTAGAAACACTACAGTAATCTTTTCTCAGTAATTGTGGCTTGTCTTAACTTTGTTTACACTGTCTTGTGAAATAAAATATTTTTGTCTTAATTTAGTTAAATCTAGTTTTGTACTTGTGTCCATCTTACTTAATAAATTTTTTCCTCCTTCTGTGTCATGAACATATTTTCATCTAGTCATTTTAACATTTTACTTCTCATACTTGAGTCTTTAACACAGCATGACTTGTTTTTATGAATGATGGGATTCTAATTTTTTTCCAAATGGGTATTTACTCATACAAATACCATTTATTAACCACCTCTTAATTCCCAAAGCATTTTAGCATTTCTTTGATCATGTATCAAGTTCTCTTTTTTATAGTGAAGTGATGGTTTTAAAGGGCAAATCAGATAATTTCATTCTTCTCTTAAACCATTCCTCAGATCTCCATCATTCTTCGCATACTGATTTTAATAGGGCTCTTGGGGTACTACATAGCTGGACCACCTTTCTAATCCTGTCACCAACCCTTTCCTCCTTATACTCTACTCTGTGCTTTAGCCACACTGAACTCCTTTTAGTTTTCTAGTATATCATTCTTTTGCTTATCTGACCCAGTGAGGATCAGGTCTTTATGTAAGATGTTCGATCTTCCTGCATTTCTCTTCTCCTTAATCTTTAAAAAGCTAACTTCCAATACCTCTCTTCGAACACTTAGCTGAGTGAGTCTTCTCTTCCTCTCCCAGATCTGTGGTAGGTGCCCTGCTACTAGGTCAGTTATGTTGCATCATCCGTCTGTTGACATAAGGGTGTTCCACTATCCAGGAAGCTCTCTGGGGACAGCAGGAACCAAATTTGCCTTAGACATCAATGCATTTCCAGACCCTAGCATTGTGCCTGGCACATTGTAGGCCCTCTATAAATACTTACTGAATTGAACAGATGGTGCAGATAACATTTTTTACCTAAAGTAGCATTTGTCTTTGAAATATCTGATAGATGATCTATATAGTCTCCTTAAACATTTTCAGTGATGAACTTAATTTTCTTGTGACCAGTAGAATCGTAATAAAAATGCTTTCTTATGAACTGCATGTAAACCAAGATTGTGTATAATTTTTAGAAAATAATTTAATTACAATGTTTTGTAGGATTTTACCTTTCCCTATTTAAATTTGAATTTTGATCTATTCTTCCAGGATATTATTGAGTTGCATTCTTTCTTTACAGTAATTGGCCCTCTCAGTTTTGCTTCATATGCATATAGGTATCGATGACATTAGTGTCTTCATTCAAGAGTGAAAAACAGGGCTTTCCTGGTGGTGCAGTGGTTGAGAGTCCACCTGCCGATGCAGGGGGCACGGGTTTGTGCCCCGGTCCGGGAAGATCCCACATGCCGCGGAACAGCTGGGCCCGTGAGCCATGGCTGCTGAGCCTGCGCGTCCAGAGCCTGTGCTCTGCAACGGGAGAGGCCACAACAGTGAGAGGCCCGCGTACCACAAAAAAAAAAAAAGAGTGAAAAACAAAGCTTGCTACTCTAGCCTGCTTCAAAGGTGATGCTAATGGAGTAGCCAACACTTTTTTTCTCAACATGTTGCTAATCCATTCAACCAATATTTATTGTGTCTGCTTTGTACTAGTCATTGTGTTTGGTATATGTATAATTGTGTCATCATTCTGGTCTTATTCCTGTTTGGTCTATCAGGAGTGTCATGAGATATTCCTCAGTTATTCTTTAGAAATTAAGATATTTTAGTCCTGGATAGTTCTTTGACCTATCAGTCTAGAGGCTTATTTAAAGATAATAACTTAGCAGTTATTACTGTTATCAGTAATATTTATTCAGTCCTTACAATGCACCAGGTGTTGTGCTAAGAAGATAAGTTTTATAACATCTACTTTTTCCAATAGCTCAGTGAAGTAGATGCTGTCATCATATCCATCGTATAGGAAAGGATGTTTAAGAAAGATTGTATTGTTTGATCACAATTTTACACAGACGGGAAGCGACAGGGGCAGGATCTGAACTCAGACTCCCCTGTATTAGTGACATTTGCAGACACCTGATGACCCTTCCTTTCTTCCTCCCTTCCTCCATTCTTTTTTTTTTTCCCTTTAAAAATTTTTTAAAAACAAAAAGGAATGTTTTAAATAGACCACTCCCCTACTATGAATAGTTTTGCAAGGTAGAATTCTAGAGGTGGGCATTGCTGAGACATCTCTCATACATGGTGTAACCCGTGTGCCCGATGGAACAGAGCCAGTTTTAGATTTACCCAGAGGTTCCTTTCACTCAACATTAGCTTGAACTTGATCAGTTTACCTCTAGATATATGAAATTTAGTAATTGTACAGAGTTTAAATATTAAAATGCTTTTTGCTTCTTTGAGAAGATTGACTTTTCAAAACTATTGACTCCTAGATTGTGGAGGTCCAAGCAGTTTAGAGCAGCGTGACTTCTCTTCTGCTGGTTCCTAAGGGTACATACAGCCTCCTGCCTCTGTGTTAGTGACGATACAGTTTCCAAGGTACTTTCAAATACGTTATCATTTTTATCCTTTTAACATCTGAATGTTGTCAGTAGGAGAGTTAGTGTTATCTCAGTTTTACAGATGGAAAGAAGCAGGGTCAAAGATCAAGGGTTAAATCCTATAATATTGCATAGCAAGGACTTGAACCCATATTTTCAGATTTCAGTGCCAGCCCCGAGTGCCTAACACAAAATTGATAGGTGGCATTCTACTTAAAAACTACATATAAAATTCCTCCTTTGTGCTTTCAATATCACCAGTGTTTATGTAGTGGGACATAGATTGTGACAGTCATAAAGAGTTGTCCTTTAAATTTCACGTGAAACCCAACCTTACTATATTCTGATCTCCTTCTACCTCCAGTGCTTTTAATTTTTATGGTATTGGTATATTGCTTTCAGTAAATATAAAAAAAATCCTTTTTATTGTGGTTTCAGGAAGTGTTAGAAGTCCTTATTATTTTTTAAAGTAGGATTTTGGATGATTTTTTGGAAACTACCAGGGAAATTGGATCATTCTCAAATCAGGATATATTCTGAGAGAGCTTAGCTGTGCTCTGGGGTGTTAAATTAATTTTTCATTGACAACCTTTGCCTGGAATTTAACTGAGGTTTAAGTTAGTAAAAATCCTGCCCTGTGACCTAGAGAACAATTGGATGAAGTAGATGAAGTGGAGAACAGTGTATTTTCTCACTCTTTTTGTTGCATTGGACAGAACCCAGGTCATCTGCAGAGATAGTAGAGATTTGGTATGGACCTGTCCTGCCACTACATCGTCACCTTTAGCAAGTCAAATACCCATTATTAGACTAAATGTAGGGCTGTAAATATCAGTGCAGAGAATACTGGTCTTTAAAGCATGGGATCAAAAATGGTATAAGTGTTCAGAGATTGAATTAAATTCCATTAAAAAGAGAAGTTAGGGCTTCCCTGGTGGCGCAGTGGTTGAGAGTCCGCCTGCCGATGCAGGGGACGCGGGTTTGTGACCCGGTCTGGGAAGATCCCACATGCCGCGGAGCCTGGGCCCATGAGCCTTGGCCGCTGAGCCTGCGTGTCTGGAGCCTGTGCTCCGCAACGGGCGAGGCCACAGCAGTGAGAGGCCCACGTACTGCAAAAAAAAAAGAGAAGTTAGTATCCTTCATTTATTAATATGATTACCCTCCAATCCCAGAAAAGTTGTTTTATATGTGTAATGCATTAGGGTGGCTATTCTCAAAGCTCATCAGGCATGTTACATACCTAGAGTGTTTGATATAAGTGAAGATTCTTGGGTCATATCCCTGGGGAGTCTATTTCCATATGTCTGGAGTGGGGCTGAGGTATTAGAACTTCTTTTTTTTATTTTTTGCTGTACACGGGCCTCTCACTGTTGTGGCTTCTCCCATTGTGGAGCACAGGCTCCGGATGTGCAGGCTCAGCAGCCATGGCTCATGGGCCCAGCCGCTCCGCGGCACGTGGGATCTTCCCGGACCAGGGCACGAACCCGTGTCCCCTGCATCGACAGGCGGACTCTCAACCACTGCGCCACCAGGGAAGCCCAATTAGAAATTTTAAGAAACACCTATTAGGAGATTCTTATGATCCTGATGCAGATTGTCTGTAGACCACTTTTGAGGAAAACTTGGGATCATCTGATTGAATCAAGTGTTGAAAGAATGGCGTTTTCATTACAGAGGAAGAATTAGGCAATCTGCCATTAGTATGGAAGTGTTACTCCATGTGTACATCCACATGCTTTAGATGCATTTGTGGTTCTGTAATATAATTTCTAGAGGATAACACTTGTCTAAATATTTTTACTTCCTCTCCAAGCTGATTTGAAATCACATTACCTTTAAAAGTAAGGTGTATTTGTGGTTTAATAAAGAACTTCTATGGCCATGGGAATTGGCACAGCTCTGTGACTGGTGAAGTGGTTGCTGAAATAGATCACACAGGAGGGTGCTGTTAAGATATGGTTTTGTCTGTAGTTAGTTCCGAAAACAGACAGCAGAGGGGGCATGCTTTAAATGACCCAGAGAACCTGTGACCGGATTATTTTAATATGAATTATTCTAGATTGCATCATTAATTCATTTCATTTCGACCATTAGAAAAGTATCATTTTTGAAACAAATGGTCTATTTAAAGAAAGACCATGTGATCAGACATTTTTATCAGTTATTTGAGGAAACATATTTTATATGTATATTTAAGTAATTCTGGTTTCTTTTCACTTATGTTGTGAACACTGGTTCTTGCTAGCATCTCTTACAGCTAGGGTTTTTTATTTTTAGTTGTAAGAGTTAAGAGTCTGATAAGTGGTTACTTGATTATAAAATTAGAATTGACAGATACCTCCTACAGATTATTTGTTGAATAAAGTTTTGTAGGATTTGCCTAGGAATTGAAGATACATATCCTTCAGACTATATTATATCATTAAAAAATTGGAAATGAATCCCATATCCTAAAACTTTTTTCTTTCCTTCCAGACTTAGTGCATATGTAGACTCTTTGTTCATAACTTGGTGTTTTTTTTTTTAATGTGGCATTTTCCAATACATGCTTTTATCAGTTATTAATTAATGTTCTATTATTAACAATAGAATAAATCAACTTGAGTTAGGTAACTAAGCAGAAAAGGAATGCTTCCTTTGCCGTTCTTTTTGTCATATTGTGACCTTTTTGAAGCCAGGGACTGTTTGTTCCTTTTTATCTTTTTAGTTTCTACTGTGAAACATTGGACAGAGTAATGAGTGTCACTGTTGGTGTTAATTCCTAGATACAGGCTATGCTGGATTAAAAATGCCTATCGATTCTTTGCTACAGCCCCCATTGAGAGATGGTATCTGTATCTTGTCCTCTAGAATCTTTGAGGGATCTGATTATTTGGCCAGTGTAATACAGTGGAAGTGATACTGTGACAGTTTTGGGTCCAAGGCTTTGAGAGACTGGTAGCTTCCATTTACTGTTTCTTGGCATACTCTCTTTGGGAGCCCCCAGCATTCTTATCTGAGACCAGTCTGACTTTATTGAGATCACCATGTTGGAGAGGCTCCAACAAGCTTCTCTGATTGATAGTCTCAGCTAAGCCCAGCTTTTCAGGCATCCCTGCCAAGGTGCTAGACACGAGAGTGAAGCAGTCTTGAATCTTCCAGACCCACCCATCCTCCAGCTGATTACCTGTGACCTCTATTGACATCATATAGAACTGAAGAATTGCTTAGCCAAGTCCTGTCCTGATCCACAAAATCATGAGATACGATAAAAGCATTCTTGTTTTAAGTCACTGTGTCTTGGGACAGCTTGTTATGCAGCAAGAGGATGACCAGAGCACAAGCAAAGTTCCTGAGAGAGCAATAGATGGTGGTAAGTGGAAGGAACTTTGGAGAATATCTTATCTAACCATTCCCTTTTGTAGGGAAAAACTGCATTCCAGAGACATGAAGTGACACGTTCCTTTCAAGTCATGCAGATAGTCATGGTCACGGTCAAACTCTAATCTGACTTTGTTTCATTTGCTGCTGGAAGACCCTCTATCATTAATTTTGCACTTTACAACTGGTAAGCGAAGACACATGGATATAGCCTAGAGACACCTAAAAAAATAGTAACATGAGAGAAAGAACTTTTGCAGCCTTGAAAAGGATCCCAAAACAGTCTCTGTTCCAGGAATACCCAGGCCAGCCATTTTGTATGACTTAACTACTATTAAAAAAAGTTACATTCCAGTGTAAATGGATGTTTCACTTACTATTCAAAGATAGTAAGTAGGGCTTCCCTGGTGGCGCAGTGGTTGAGAGTCCGCCTGCCGATGCAGGGGACACGGGTTCGTGCCCTGGTCTGGGAAGATCCCACATGCCGCGGAGCAACTAAGCCCGTGAGCCATGGCCGCTGGGCCTGTGCGTCCGGAGCTTGTGCTCCGCAACGGGAGAGGCCGCAACAGTGAGAGCCCCGCGTCCCACAAAAAAAAAAAAAAAAAAAGATAGTAAGTAATGTTAGAAAAATAAGCATGCACACAAATGATGGCTGCTGATTTCCTATATAAGCAATCTCAACATTTATGCAATTTGTATTCCAGAAACTCCTTGGTAAATCTGGAAACTTTGAATGCATTTTTCCATGGAAACAATGATAATCAAATTTCAATTTAACATATAATATGCCTAATGTATAGTACTTTAAATAATCACCGTATTTATTAATTTTCTATGGGATGATGCTTTTCAAATTCCAGCTTGGTATCTGTGAACCCGTAAGTCCAACCTCCCCTTTATTTGACTTTGACAGAGGAACTGGGCTCCACTCTTCCCATTAGCAGTGGGAGTGAGCACCTTACCTTGCTCTTAGCATCCTCAGGTGGCAGATGTCTTATGCTTAAGGAGGAAGAGTTCTGGGGGCCCTATGCAGGTGGGGAGTGTGCTCTACTTGGTGATAAGGAGAAGAACGGGAGCAACAGCATAGCTCAGGACCTCTTGCTGTTTAAATTTCTTAGTTCAGATCAGCTCCTAGTGCTTTTCCTCCCCTCTTTCTTCTAAGAATCCTAGAGACTGATTTACTTGCTTTCTATTACATCATTCCCGATAGCTTCCAGTGCTGGAGAGGGTGTGGAGAAAAGGGAACCCTCCTACGCTATTGGTCGGAATGTAAATTGGTACAGCTACTATGGAGAACAGTATAGAGGTTCCTTAAAAAACTAAAAAGGATATGATCCACCTATCCCACTCCAGGTCGTGTATCTGGGGAAAACCATAATTTGAAAGGATGCATGCACCCCAATGTTCATTGTAGCACTGCTTACAATAGCCAGGACATGGAAGCAACCTAAATGTCCGTCAACAGAGGAATGGATACAGAAGATGTGGTACATACTACACACAATAGAATATTACTCAGCCATAAAAAGAAACAAAATATTGCCATTTGCAAGCAACATGGATGGACCTAGAGATTGTCATACAGAGTGAAGTAAGTCAGAAAGACAAATATAGTATAATATCATTTATATGTGGAATCTAGAAAAATGGTACAGATAAACTTATTTGCAAAGCAGAAATAGAGTCGCAGATGTAGAAAACAAACTTTGGTTACCAAGGGTGGGTGGGACGAATTGGGAGTTTGGGAATGACATATATACACTACTGACACTATGTATAAAATAGATAACTGATGAGAACCTACTGTATAGCACAGGGAACTCTACTCAGTGCTCTGTGGTGACCTAAATGGGAAGGGAATCTAAAAAAGAGTGGATATATGTATATGTATAACCGATTCAATTTGCTGTACAGCAGAAACTAACACAACATTGTAAAGCAACTATACTGCAATAAAAATTAATTAAAAAAACAAGGTATCAATTCTTAAACTCACTAGAGACGGGATGAAGTCTTTCCATTTTTCTATACTTTTCTATTTCTAAAGGTAGGACAGTGATTTTTCTATTCTTTTCTTCCCTTCCCTTCTCTTCCCTTCCTTTCCCTTCTCTTCCCTTCTCCTTTCCCCTCCCCTTCCCCCCCTCTTCTCTTCTCTCTCCTCGCTCTCTTCTTTCCCTCCACTCCCTCCTGCCTCCCTCCCTTCCTTCCTTCCTCTCCACTGATTGTCTTATTTCTCTTAAAATCAACCTAATTTCTTTTATGCCCTGGGAATTGTTATCTGATATAGTTAATTAAATACTTCAGTTTATTTTTAGTTTTAGGGAAGGTGAGTGGCACCTTTACTGCTTATATAACTAAGACAAATTATAGGTGCTTCTACTAAGTTATAAGCCCTTGATAGGAGGGACTACATCTAATTTTTCTCAGTAATCCCTTTTCACACAATATTGAAATACTCATCAATATCTACTATGTACATGAATAAAGATTAAAGATCACAGTTCTGACCTCTCTATGGTTATATATCTGTGCAGTCAAAGAGGGTGAAATGCCCTGAAACTTATTTTAAAAATCCCATGAATGCTTGTATATTGCCCACATTCCTAGCCTGCGTATTTAATGCAAGTGTATGTGAAGATTTAAAGTCAAATTTTGCCTTTGGTTTTCTCTTTTACCTTTATTACTGCTTGACTTTCTTGTTACGATATCATCAAACAGTGGAACCATGTAAAGCCATAAGTGAGGTGTGGTTACTTTAGTAATAATAAGGGCAATATCTGACATTAAATCCTTCTATTCCTTAGAGTAAGATTAAATAAATGAAGGTTGTATACATTAGTTCAAGGATTATAGACTACAACTAGGAATCGTGTATTTTTTTTTCAGCTGGTTTTTTGACAAATGAACTATAGTTCTTTACTCAGAACAGAATAATTTGCACTATGTCAGTTCTAGCTTTCCTCAAGGATAAGACAGAAATTGTGCAGAAAAGTTCAAGGTAATTTTTTTGTTTTATGTTTCCTTGAGCCTGGTTTGAAGTGTAAAAATAAGATGCCAGGAAGCCCCAAAGTGAAGAACATATTATTCTACAAAATGTTATCTTCAGGTATTTATCAGTTTTGGGCCCTAGCCATTCTAAACTATTTGCTATTTTTTTATCTTCTTAGACCAAATGTCCTTTAAATAATTCTTCAAGTTATCGAAAATACAACTGTGAGAGAATCCTAAATAGTAATTTTGAGAGAAAGTTAGAATAATATGTAAGGAAACATTTTATTAAAGATCTTGGTTAATTCTAGTCCTTTTTCTTTTTTTTTAAAGAAAGCTGGCATTTTAATAACTTGAGCGGTATTAATTATCTACTTCTTATGTTACGGTTCAGGATTCTTTAAACATCCATTAGGGCACAAATTATTTAGACACTCAGTATTTCAAAAGAGGAACTTAGCTCTATTTGCTTTATTAAAACTCGACTCATTTTTGTCATAGATTTTATAAAAATTCTTGTGTCCCTTCTATCACTGTTGGATCAGTTATGTTTGGGAAAAATTTGTTTGTAATTGTGCTTGGAGTGGAATACCTATAGTACAGGTTCCCAGGTACTAATTCCCAAATACTAGTGCCCAAGTTGGAAGTTTATATGTAGGTGCCAAATATAGAATGCAGCTTTTGCCTGCATTTTCCCTGAGCATATTTTAATTAGACTCGTGACCTTATTCTGCACTACGGCAATAGTCCCTAAATGCCATCTAGTAGTCTCCCAGACCATACCTTTCTCTCTTTTGTTGCTAATGCTAGAGTACACTTTCTAAGAACATAAATCTGAACATGACATTCTTCTATGTTAATCCTTGAATGAATCTCCAATGGTGGAGATTGTTGTTGAGAGTTCCAGTTCATTCAAAATTTCAGTCCTTTGTGACCTGTTTGTTCCTCTTGGGAGGCTTTTAGGATAGTCTCTTTATCACAGATGTTCTAGAATTTCATGATGAAATGTCATGATGTGGGATTTATTAAAAAAAAATCATTGCGTAGGGTACTTTGTAATCTGGAGTTCGTCCTTCTGTTCTGCATTTTTTTCTGTAGTATTACTGTGTTATATTCCTACTCCCTGTTTTCTCTATTTTAGAATTAAACAAATCTGAGTTCGTTCACTTTATTTTGTTCATGTATATTTTTCTATTTTCTGAAATAATATATATTTTTCCTTTAAAAGTGGGAATGCATTTAGAAATATCATCTCTCAAGTAAAAAAAAAAATTCTACCAACATATTATTTTTGTGTATCTGTATCTTAAATGTCCCATAAAATGTCTTCATATTCTAAAAAAAAAAAAGCCTATTTAAGTATTCTAATTTTTAAATCATTTCTTCCCTCTCATCCTTCTTTTGGTCTTTTTTGTTCCACTTTCTGGGTGATTTTCTCAATTTATGTTTCCATTTTGAAATAACCATTTTTTTTAGTAATTATATCTTTAATGTCTAAGAACCCTTTTCTAAGTATTCCTTTTTAATTTTTGTAGTATCTTGATGCAATTTCTGCCATCTCTGGATATTATTCTTAGTTTCTTTGAAGTTATCGTCTGTCTCAGTCATTGTGTCTGATTTTTTTCTTTGTTTACTTGTTGTGCTCCTTTCTTATGTGCTGGAGATACTTATCAAATGTCTGTTGACTTTTGGCTGCCCATTCATATTAAAAAATGAGGTTATAAAATGATTATTGAAAACTCTGTTTGTTGGCTAGTAGTTTTCATGGTAGAGCAGTATTAATCAAACTTACTGGGAAATACACATGACTGTGTACGTCTTATATCTGAGGCCATTTAGTTCATCCAGACAGGGATTCTCCAACATTTTTGCTTGGGGATATAAGTGTGGCAGGCAGTGTAGGAGGTAGGTGAGGATAGAGTGCTTGGAGAGTGGATGTCCTACTATTTGGGATGTAGATTTTCACCCCCAGCCTCCTCTGACCCTGGAGCCAATTCCATTTCTCTTAAGACTATATCTCCCTTGGGGCTTGGTAGAAGTAGTGGCCTGACTCTGCAGCGTGCAGAGGGAGGATGTAGGAGTGTAAAGGCGCTTTATACAAAATTTCAGGCCATGACCTTTTTTTAAATGTCTAATAACAGCACCTCTTCTGTACATGCCTTATATTTTTAGTTTCTGAACATATCAGGGGTTTGCAGGACATAATAGATTGCTTTTCGTTGCTTCTGCTCTCAGGTTTGACCTCCCTCTGTTCTCCTAAGTCATGTACTATTCTTTCAGCCATTTTGTGTTTTCATATTTTAAAGTTTGTAGTTAAATCTTCTCCTTGATCTCTTTGTAGCCAGAGTATTTTTGTTTATTGTGCTTGTTTGGGGGAATTTGAAAAGGAGGAGAAAATGCATTACACTACAGTCTTGAAACTTTAAATCCATTGAAAATGCATTCATGCATTTATTCATTTAATTTTTAATTTTATTCTCTTGAGTAGCTATAACATACATATACTTCACGATATAAAAATATATTCAAACTATTCATCGAGAAGTCTTGCTCTCGTTCTTGAATCCATTGGTTTAGGACATCTCCCCCAAGCCCTACAGGGATTCACTTTTATTAATATCTTTTATATATCCCCTGTATTTATTTATGTAAATATTAATAACTATAAATATATATTTATTTATAGGCATACCCTATTTACTTTGCCTTTTGGCTTAACAGTTTCTCTGGATATCTTTACCTGAAAACACTTTAAAAGCTACAAACCACTATATATCATAAAGTGATTTGTATTAATTTAGAGTTTAGAATTAGTTCTTAAACACTTGCAATCACATTTTTATGAAATTCAAGGATTATCCTGGGGATTGTGCAGAAGATTGGGGAATAAAAGATCAAAGAGGCAGGGGCATGGAGGCAGAGTTGAGATGTGTCAAGAGAAGCAGCACAGTGTTGAAAGGAAATGAGGAAAATAGAGGTGGGTATTTAGGCCGACTTTCATAAACTGACGAGTATTTCCACACATGGAAAAATTAGTCTAGGTAGTATAGTGTTCAACTACATACAAAACACATACAAAGTAAGCAAAGTAAGTATATGGTGAGTTTTACCATATGCTTCCCGAAATATCTAGTAAATAGCAAAGTTTGCATCAGAAAGTCTTGGCACTTCTAAAAGAGAACACACATCTGTACACGTCTTGAAAAGTTTTGGTAGCCTCAAGACCATTAAAGGATTTCTGTGGCTTTTATGTAATACATGTATATTCAGCAATAAATATTCATTCAGTGATTCAAAATGAGGATGATGCCTTCAAGGAATTTATTTTCTGAACATCTATATCAACATTATACAAAAGCAATTACTCAAAGACTTTGCTGGTTGTAATTCAGTTAGTAATGCTGAGTAAATAGTTCCATCATGCTTCATGTATGTGTAAATGAGAAAGCTCTACTAAAACAGCTTCCTGGTCTACACAACAGAAAAAACAACGCAAAAAATATTTGGTGATTTGGAAAAATCCTGCCTGACTGATCTTAAGCATCAGTCTTTAGTTGGGAAGTAATATAACTTTATTTTATATTTTAAAGTTAAAAGAAGTATTTAAATTTAAGTAATTTATTTAAATTATTAAATATTGTGGAAGACTATAACCTCTATACAAACAAAAGATAAAACCACTGAACAAAAATAAAAGTACAATCCCATTGCTTAGAAATAACTCGTGCTAAAATCTTGGGTACCTTGTCTCTTTCTACCTCATTAATGCATCTAAACATACTTTAAAGTTTTTCAGTCAAATACTGTATATTGATCTAGAGTCATAAGCTTTTAGCAGGAGGGGTCCTATTAATAATTTTTTTCTTATTTTACATATGTACCGACTGAGACCCAAGTGAATTAAATTACTCTCCAGTACTGGGCTCTGATCCTTTATCAAGTGAAGTGGAGGCAAGAGGAGACCTCAGGTTTTCTGATGATCTTTCTGCAGTGTCACTAAACTGCAAGTCACACTATTCCTTTAATTTTTCAGATTGTTAGCAGGTTGCCATGCACACGAATGCCAGACAGTGAAGAGTCAGGCTGCTTGAACACAGTGTGCCGATGCCAGCCACCTGCCTCCCAGCCTGGTGGTGCCAAGAGGCAGGGCCTCCAGGTCAGAGCTGGCCTGTTCAGGGTTGGGTCCCAAAGGCCTCACTGAGATCAGTAGCCTACGAAGGCTATGAAGTGGCCTATGAAGAGCAGAGGCCCTGAGCCAAGCTTTTACCAAGCGTGTCTGCTCAGCCGCCCAGAACAATGGATAGTGCTTTGGAGAAGGCAGTGGGATCAGGAAATAGTTTCTGAGGATTAGTGGGGAATGATAGGGAGTAACCTGCCCTAAGGCCTTTGGAAACCTCTGGTTTCCAGACCAACAGCCCAGGGGGCTGGAGGAAACCAGGCCTTCCTGTGTCTGTCCTCTAATTCTCTGAAAATTAGCAAAATAACAGCATGGTATTTCAGGACTCATTTGGACTTGGGCAGAATAGCCTTTTCTCTTCCCCTTTTTTATTGAAGAATGTAAGTACAATTAAGGCACTCAGGACCTAAGCCTCTACTGAAGGTATTAGCGATGTGGGGTGGGGGGGTGGGTAGGTGGGGAAAGGAAAAGGAAGGGAAGGAGGAAAAGGTGGGGGTTGTTTTTTTTTAACTTTTGAAACATTCTAAGACTTTTGCCACTCAGTAGACACTTTCAATGCAATGTTTTGGTCAAAACTGCTTACTTTATGGTCTGGGGTGGAAGGCACCTTAGTGAGATACTGACAATAGAAGTGAATGCTAGTATAATCTTCCCCTGTACTCTTTTTCCATCTCTAGTCTTGGAAAGTCTACATTCTACACAGAAGACTGATGTGGAAGAGTATTTTTAAGTGCCAGTTTATCCCAGCAACTGCTGGGTTTTAGAGGAACTCTCAATTAAATACATAGAAAATTCTATGTATTATTTCTCATCAGCTTAATATTAGAACTGAAAGCAATTTTCTAGGGCTGATAGAAATTCATTAGGCCAAATAATTGTACTGCGTTAACAAACTGCATAGTTGATACAGGATTATAGCCAAGTATTGTCGTGTTATTACGTACGTGTTGTAGCTGTTTACAGAATAAATCGAGTGGCAGTTTTACAAATATGGATTAGAATAGAACCAGTGCAGTTGTACATTTAGAGCACTTGTAATACCAAAATAATGGATTGGATATTTTCTTTTCATATATTGCAGAATATGATTATGTCTTGTTTGTTTAAAAAAAGTGAAACGACTTCTACAAAGCACTATAAAAGTAGTTTCAGCCATAGGTTCAGATGAAATAATACTCTAGAAAAGACATGTATAGTCTTGTAGGATTCATCCAATGCCTGGGTGCTAGGTACTACATATAGAGCATAAATTAAGTGTCAATTTGCATTAGATTATAATCTAAATAATAGTTTTGTTGTTTTGTCCCCCTCCAAACTATTGGATTTATCTCCAATTGAGTGTGGCTTAAGGTCATGCAATTTATTTATTTTATTCTGGAATTGATACATCCGAATGAGTGAAGTCTCATTCAAGATAAACACTGATGTATCTTGAATGAGATGACATTGATTCTCGTGATGGTGTTACTGCTCAAAAGTTTGTAACAACTGACTTGCTTCTAGAGCTTTATAACAATCTTTTAACCATTCCCACCGGTGACTGATCTTAATTCCTCTAGACTGTTTGATTTTGAGAACTAGCAAAAAGTTGTTTTGAATCAATTCTGGAGAATGATGTGAACACTCAAACTAGGAAATACATAAAGAAGTTAATGAGGCTCTGAGTTTCTTGCTTGACCTGAACACCTTGGTATTTCTTAGGAAGAATGTAAAAATTGCTCGTGAAAAAAAACATTGTTAGAATAAGGGTATAGGATGTCTAAAACTTCTTCTGTGACATTTTCTTTGGAATTGCAAAGTAGAATATTTAAACTAGGATAGTATTTTTTTTCCAAGGGCAGGGTATTATTATAGTTGTAATTTGAACTAAATACATCCTAGTAGGACAGTACTGTGAAAGTAAAAACACAATAACCATAAATCATTATAAATAGCAGTGGAATACAGTGACTATAAAATGTACACACTGAATCCAGCAAAGACCCTCTATGTACTGTGATGTATACATTCAACCTACCAAAAGGGCAATTCTACCTCATCAATTTTGTCACGCAACTAATATGTACCATTAAATGAATGCTATTCAGAGAAAATTTTTGGAATGATTTATCTGAATTGGGAATTTTAATAAACATGTATGGGAGGTTTAAACAGAAACCATCTTCTTCTCAAAATAGCTTTCCCAGCAGCAAACTGAACATTCAAAACTACCGCATTGACTTTAGAACCATGTTACTTAAAATAGCTTACAACTCCTCCCCATTTATGCCAGAAAATAATGGTCCCTTCTTAATAAACTGTTTCGTGGATAAAGGTGGCTGAAAATAAAAATATAGGTTTATTTTAGACAATTTAGAATGAAGCTCCATGTGATGAGATCTACCTGAAGAACTTGTGAGGATTTCACTCATTTGCCGCATCTATATGTTCTGGTATATTTGTTAAATCAGGATCATTTTCACATAGTCACACCTCATAAATATTTGAACTTGCAGTCAAGAGAATGCATATTCTCTCACAATTATTTAAAAGTTAAGAATACTTTTCTCTCTCCACCTACATACAACTCTATAATGATGTCCGCATTTGCTTTCTCAAAGTTTCTGCTGTGACCACTGGCAGAAACAGCATAGCAGACCAGATGGTCTGTTGATTTGAGTCGAGAAATTCTTTGGCCCTTATTTAATTCAGTAGTTCTACTCAATCTGCTCAGGAGAGTTTACTGAGAGAACATAAGGATGCTGCTGTTAAGATGAGGTACATTGGCAATGTTTCTGCATTTCTTTCCTACCCTTGGCTGGGCATTGTCGTTAGTTCTCTTATCTTTGTAAACCGTTAAATGAATCATTTAAATAATAAAATCGTTTCTCCATGTGGCATAATATTTTAAAAGATGGCTCTATGATTAAATCCTGTTACCTACAGAAAGTTTGTGAAGATCGGAAACAGATTTATCTGTTAACAACTGATGAGAAGTTGACCATTTCATTTGGCTTCTGAAATATTTTGGTGACCCCTGTGGATCTAATGTGGAAGGGTTGGAATGAGTAGGAGCAAAGTCCTAAACAAATGCACGGACTGTCTTTGGAACTGGATGTTTATATCAGAAGTTGCCGTGACAAACACCATCTCTGAAGAGCTCCTTCGTGAGCTCACCTCCTTCTAGTGTTGCCTGCAGCAATTCCATGGTACCCCCATTTTGTATGAGAAAACTTTTATGACAGGTACAGTTTTCTTCACAGTCGGTCCTGATATCTAGAATGAAACTTGGAAGATAATCCTAAATAGAGTTTCTCTTTGGTAAGGTTAGCAGACTCTGAATTGGAGAAAATAAAAATGAGTAAAGATATTTGCCTTGAATTATTTGTTGGAATTTCAACTTACTGACTCCCTGGGTCTCCTTCCTTTTCTTTATTGTCATTAGTTATTTGTTATTTGTCTGTCTGTGGTATGAGAGTTGGTACATATAAACAATATTACATTATTGTGTCAATCCCAGTATTAAAAAATACCTCATTTATAGAAATATTGGAGTTAAGCCTGTTTGGAGAATATGGTGTTCTAATAAACTGAAATTTTTTATTAACTGTAAGAAAACTCTTTCATGTAGAAAAACTGTCTTGGACAGAGTAGTTCACCTGAAATAATGAATGCCTGGCACCACACCTGAAACAGAAAGGGTATTCATCTATAATTAATAGCGAAAGGGGCCCTATTTTTTTTTTTTTTTTTTTTTTTTTGGGGGAGGGGAAACGGCGCATGAACCCGTGTCCCCTGCATCAGCAGGCGGACTCTCAACCACGGCGCCACCAGGGAAGCCCTGGGCCCTATTTTTAAGGATGTCTTCATTTGACCCTCACTCTTGTTTAACAATTTGGCTAGGTATAGAATTCTAAGTTCAAAATAATTTTACTCTCAGAACTTTGAATATATTAATCTATTGTGGTAGACTAGTGGTATATTCAAAGCATGGACTATTTCTCTTATTGTTGGGGTTATGATATTTCACTAAAATATGTTTTAAAATTGTCTTAAAAACCCCACTATTCCTGCTCTGTACTTGGTAGGTTCATTTAATCTCAAGTTCACAGTCTTTTCTTCAGCTAAGAGAACATAACGTGTTTCATTATTTCCTCTCTTCTGTTTTTCCCTTCTGGGCCCAAATTTTGCCAAGCATTATGTCAGCCTTGTGGTTTTGGGCTAGTTAACCTCTAACATCTTTGATCATCAATTGCATTATTATAAAGTGGAAATTATAATCCCCAGGAGGCTAGTACCCAAAATGGTAATTATCTTTTCTCCTGCAGATACCTTGTTCCTCTGAGCTTATCATTTTGATCAAGGCACTTGAATCTAAATATAGACTTCTGGCTCTTAAAGTGATGTCTGGGCTGTTTTTAGCATGAAGGTTATTGGACATGACTCTGGTCTTCCTCAAGGTAGCACTGGCTCATTTCTGAAGGCTTCTTTGGATACCGTAGCTGTGTTATATGGCAAATACAGAGAAAAGAGTCAAAGTATATGTTGAAATGGGAGATAGAATGTTAAATAACAAGGTGACCCCATTTGTTATAAGGTAGAAGTCTATACAAGAAAGCTGTGGGATCTATAGTATTTCTGTATGGATTCAGCTGATGAATGCCTGCCAGATTAATCTTCCCAGAAGAAGAGCTCTGGTCATGTCACCGCTTCTTAAAAATCTTCAATGGATCCCCATTGCCTACAAAGTTAACATCAAGTTCTTAAACTTAATTTTCAAGTTGTCCAAAACACTGGCTCCAGTGAAACTTTCCAATCTTATATCCTACTATTCTCTACATACTCATTCTAATTAAAATACATTATTCTGTTTCCCAAATCTATCCCATGCTGTTCCCTTTGCCTAGAATTCTCCCTGCCTCCTATTTATTCTAGTGAAATCCTTCTCTTTTACGGTCCAACTCCAGAGCTTCTTCCTTTGCAAAGCCTCTGGCAATCTCTGCACAGAATTTGTACATCTCTTATAGCACCTAACATACTGCAGTGAAGTGACTTTAGGTAGAAACTACGTCATATTCATCTGTGATTTACTAAGGTCTAACGATGCCTCTTTTGTAACCTGTGTTTGGTAAATATGGTTGAATGATTAAAAGAATGGATGCATTATAGTAATGCTGCATTGTAATGTTTTACATGGAGGAAAATAGATTTGGAGATTGTTTTGTTTTCTTTTGTTTTTTGATGGAGCTGACTGGTGACCAAAATTGTGCCTTGTTGACTATTTTGATTAGAGATTTTTTAAAAAATCATTTATATGATCACTTCTTGATTTTTATAAATAGCTATATGCGCTTGCTAATGAGACAGGAATACGGTCAGATATTTGGGAAATATTTACTCAGCTTTTAATCCTTCTCCTTTTAAAAGTCTTTATGAAGAAAAATGAAAATCAGATATAATACTGCTTGTGACTGAAAATATTGTGCATTTTAATGAAATTTCTTATACCATCTAACTTGTTTTGCCTGTGGACATAGTTTGGAACTAAACTGACTTGTTGCTTGGGATTAACCATAATAAATCTGCTGAGAGTTGCGTTCTATTTCAAAATGCATCCTCTCTTCTAACTTCTTTTCCACTGATGAAATTGAAGATATGAAATATCTTATTCTTTAAGTTGCAGCATTCCCTGTAACTGAGTATGTAACTTTTATAAATGCACTAGCAGTTTCTTGATGGCTGTGAAGAAGCAGAGTAGAGCAAGACATTACATGGTAATTTGTTATGTGTGACTTATAATATTTGGAGAAAGAGCAGCTATAATTTTGTGTCTTCAGTCAGCAGGGTGGCCTTGATTTGTGGCAAGTCAACATATTCCTCTGAATTTTTGCGATGATGACAGTATTTAAGAGGAAAACACTTAAGTCTTCTGGAAAGAACTTTTAAATTGTAGGGACTTACATCTAATCATCCCTCTGATATCGTACAAATATTTTTGTTTCTTTCAGGAAATGAGTGTGTTTTCAAGTTTATGTTAGTTTTTCCCCCCTTGTAAATGGAAAAATACTTAAAGACCATTTTATACAACTACCTCGCTTTGCAGAGAAGGATAGATGCTCTGAGAGTTGGTAGAGGACCTGGGACCAAAACTCAAGTCTTCCAACTTAATGCTAACAGTATTAACAACAACACATAATAGCAGCTAATATGTATAATATTTTCATATACTCTTATTATAAGGAAACTGAGGCACCGAGAAATAGCTTGCTCGAGATCACACTATCAGGGCTTCTCTGGTGGCGCAGTGGTTGAGAATCTGCCTGCCAATGCAGGGGACACGGGTTCGAGCCGTGGTCGGAAGATCCCACGTGCTGCAGAGCAACTAAGCCCGAGCGCCACAACTACTGAACCTGCGCTTTAGAGCCGCGAGCCACAACTACTGAAGCCCACGCACCTGGAGACAGTGCTCCACGACAAGAGAAGCCACCGCAATGAGAAGCCCGTGCACCACAACAAAGAGTAGCCCCTGTTCACTGCGACTAGAGAAAGCCCGTGCACAGCAACGAAGACCCAACGCAGCCAAAAATAAATAAATAAATAAATTTACTAAAAAAAAAAAAAATTATAACCTGTGACTTCAAGAAAAAAAAAAAGGTCACTATCAAGTGGTAGAGTTGGGGTTCACAAATAGGTTGTCTTCCTTTGAGTTTCTCAGTATAACCCAGAGATGTGGTAATATGTGGTTTCACTTTTTAAAGGAAGCTTTTGAGTGCATTTAAGTGCCCTAAGAAAATTAGGATTAACTTTAAACCTAATATCACAACATGAGTATTAGTAATAGTTTTGTAAATGTCAGTTCATCTAATTGCAGAGCATACCTAAGTTATAATTCATAGATAGAAAAAAATTCTATTATTGGGCTGAATAAAAATTTCTTATTTAAAATAAAAATATGATGGAAATTGAAATTGGGTTAAACCTTTCATAGTTTATAAATTGAATTCAATGTAATTCATTTCAAACTCTGGGTACTAATATAGAATTGATTATAATGCATAAGTACATATGAGATCACCTAATCATGTATATTCACAGGGAGGCAAAACAAGTATGATTTTCAGCACCAGTAAAGAAGGAAACTCCCTGAAATAAGAAAAGCTCCACTTTATTCAATTTATCTAAAATGTTTACAGTCAGAAAATCTATTAAGAAGTTGTCAATTTTAATGTTTTTTACATTTACATTTTACTATTTGTCCCACCTATTTTATGTTCCTTATTTCTTGTTTCCTGCCTTCTTTTGGACTAATGAAGTATTTTTAAATTATGTAACTATTTCACTCTATTAGCTTGTAGGTTTACACTATTTTACTATTCCTTTTGTGATTATCCTAGACTTTGTAACATGCATCCTTGACTCCTTGAAGTGGTACTGTTATCACTACTCAGACCAGTTGACTCTATTATTGCCCTTCCATCCTTTGTGTTAATGTTGTCATATATTTTAATTCTACACATATTTTAAACTTCATAAGGCATTAATATGTTTATTCAAAATTCATTTTGAATTACCAGTATATTTACCTTTTTCATTTCTCTTCCTTGCATTCTGCATTTAAAAAAAAATCTGGAATCAGTTTTCTTTTGCCTGAAGAATTCCCTCTTGTACTTATTTTAAAGCTGTTCTGCTAGTGACAGATTATCTCTGGTTTTCTTCCTGTGTCTCTGTTTTGAAGGGTATTTTCACTGGGTGTAACATGCTAGGTTGGCTTTACTTTCTATTAACATTTTACAGTTGTCTTTTCATTGTATTCTGACTTCTATCATTTCTGTTAAAACATTATCTGTCAATCTTATTACTGATTTTTCAAAGATAGTTTGCTCTCTCAGGCTGCTTCTAAGATTTTCCTTTGTCTTTAGGTGAGCCTAGTTATTATTATTATTTTAAAATATTTATCTGCTTGGCATGCGTAGTGCTTCTTAATTCTTTGACTTAATGGCGTTCCTCAGTTTTGGAGTATCTTGACCATATGAAGAAAGTTATTTAAATATTGCTTTTTCCCAGTTCTTTCTCTGCTGACCTCATGATCTTTTTTCTTTGCCTCATATATACCTTTTGCTCTTTTTTCCTTTTTCTTTGCTCTTCTTATATCAATCTGAATGTTTTTACTGTGATATTCCAGTTCACTAATCTTCTCTTTGGCTATATCCAACCTGCTATTAAAGCCATATTTTGAGGTTTTTGTTTTATTATTGTACTTTTCACTTCTAGAATATCTATTTTATTTATTTTTATAGATCTGAGTTCTTTTGTGAATTCTCCATTTTGTCATTTATTTTCTTGAACACATTAGTTACAATTATTTTGAAGTCCATATCTGATCCAATATCTAGATCTTTTTGTATGGTCTTTCCTCCCCTCTCCCTCTGCCCTGTTTTTTTTTGTATGCCAGTTGATTTTTTAAATCAAATGTTGGAAATTGCATACAAAAATTGAAGAAGTTTTAAAGAAGTCACCTTCGTCCTGAGGCTGTTCACTCTAGTCTCTGATTGGATGGATAACCTCAATCCATTCATAAGAGTATCTGAGATGACCAAAGACAACTGCCACAAGGAGGAATAATGGGTGGTATAGTTTAATGGTAGAAGATTTAAAGCTAGGAAAATTTAGAAAAGAGGAAGGAAGATATATCTAAAAATAGCAATGAGGGTCAAGAAGAACCTCTGCCCACCTCTGGGCCATGGGAAGTGTGGAACAGTGATCTTCAGTGATAGTGAGAGTTCAGTTAGAATGAAGGCAAAGTTGAGAGAAGAGATTAAATTTTGTGGGATTTTGTTCATGATTAATTGTGAGATCCAGAGGCATAGTAAAAGGATTTCAGCAGTTGGGAAAGTGTGGGGTGACAAGGAGGTGATGTACTGATCCAGAGAATATGGGGCCTGAGGATGGATGACCTGGGAGTTCTGGGCTTGGAGTAGCTGACGTAAACAGGGAAAAGTGCATAAAGAGATTATTTTGAGGAACTCTCAGACAGATACTCATGGTGAAACTGTAAGGAGGGAGAATCTTTCTACCAGGACACAAATTTCTGTATTCTCCTATTAGCTATTCTGATAACAGTGTGGAAGAGGAGGTGTGTGAAGATCTGAAGCTTCCGCTTAATTCCTAGAATGAACTATAAGAGAAGAAAATAAGTGGATTGATTTTGGAGATATTTGCAAAGTAAAATTAGCAAGACTTGGTGATAGAATGGATATGAGGTGTGAACAATGAGGCATGTCCAAAATTACACCCAAATTTCTGGCTGTTGCAGCTGAATAGATGGATGGTAGTGCCATTCACTGAGCTAGAAACACTAGAAGAAGACCAGATTTTGGTGTCAGATGGTGACATTGTGAGTTTGATTTGGACTTTTTGAGTTTAAGGTGCATTTGAGTCATCCAAATGGGGATATCGAATATCCAATTAAATACATGTGTCTGTTGCTTCACAGAGATATCTGACCAGGAGATGTGAGTTTGTTGGCATCTGCTTATACGGTGGTAATTGAAGTTTTTGGACAGAGTGAGCTGGCCAAATGAGAGTCAACAGGGAGAAGCTAGCCAAGAATGTTCACATATGCTGAAGGGCAAATAGAAAGGAGGATGAAAATGTTCATTTTACTTAGCTTCAAGGAGATCATTGGTAAGAGGGTTGGATTAAGTCCTTCAGAGTAGAAGCCTTAGATTATAGTTGGAGAAGTTTGTTGTTAAAAGAAAAAATGATATTTTAGCTGGAGAGACATTTTAGTATCTTTTATTTTTAAATCTAGGGGCTTCAGTATGTTTAAAAGCCAGTGAGAGAAATCTGGTTGAAAAAAGATTAAATATACAGAAGAAAGAAAAGAGCTCTTAGGAAACTGGAGAGAAAGGGGGATGTATTAGTTTCCTATTGTTGCTGTGACAAACTACAGCAAAAATTAGTAGATCAAAACAAGACACATTTATTAACTTACAATTTTGGAAATCTGAAACCAGGTCATTGGGCTAAAATCAAGGTGTCAGCCTTTTTCCTTCTGGAGACTCCATCTACTTGCCTTTTCTAGCATCTGGCTCTTGGTCCCACATCACTGACCCCTGCTTCTGTTTTTACATCTCTTTATTTCTGTTTCCGTTGGCACATCACTTTTTCTGACTTTGACCCTCCCTGCCTTCGCCTTGTAAGAACCCTTGTGAATATCTTGAGACCACCTGTATAATTCAGGATGATCTTCGGTTATCAAGATCTTTAACTTAATCACATCTGCAAAGCCCTTTTTATCATGTAAGGTAATATATACAGAGCCACAGATTCTGGGGATTAGGATGTGGACTTTTTTTTTTTTTCATGGAGGGTAGCGTTATTCAGCCTGCCAAGGATAGAAAGGAGCATTTTCTAATTTAATTGGAAACAAGGAAGGTAGAACATGTGCAAGACATGGGTATGTCTGTAAAAATATATTTTGGGGCTCATATTACATATTTTCTCTTTAAAATGGAGTTGTTGCACTTGCTTGAGGGGAGAGGCAGACAGGAAATTCAGGGAAGAAAGTCCTAACTTAACAACTAGAGCACTCCTTCATTTAGCCAATAGTTAACAAGAACCTGCTGGGAACCTGATGGGTACAGGGGTACAAAGTTATAAACACACAGCAGTTATTATCTTTCTATACACAGTTAGAGGTTTTCAAGGTGTGCTAAATGACCATTTGACCAGAGGTGTTTAAAAAGGATTCCTGGGTACTAAGTTACAGATGACCTCACAGATAATGCTAATATTTACTGATTGTTATCAGTAATGTGTACTTCCTAAAAACAATATATTTTAAAGAAATGGGTAACATATCATAGAATGCATTAAATGCTAATACCAGAGATAATTGCTCAGAAGTAAGGAGTGTAGTAAGTATTAAGGAGTCCTTGTCAATATTTGAGCAGTCAGAGCCATGACACTCTACTTTTACTAAGTACTTGAACTTTAACTTGAATAGTCTTATAGTTCTTTGCATTTTAAGTTTTACATGAATAATACATGAACTATAAATATTATAAAAAAATAAATACATTAAAAATAACCACTTGGTGATCACAGGTCTCCTCAATCTCACTTTCTTCCCTAGAGATCAAGATTGTTAAAAATTTGGCATGGATTCTTTTAGGTTTTTTTTTTTCTTATGGGTTTACTGACACACGTGTATATATGAAACTATATTTTCTTTGTTTTTTACACAAATGGGGTCATACTAAATTATTGCTCTATAGTTAAAAAAATTCAACATTATGTTTTTGCAATCTTTTTTGTTAATCGTATGTTAGTTCTGTCAGTTGCTACCTACTAGTCCATAGACTGAATGCATTATATTTTATTAATATGTAACCATTTTCAATACATCAATTGTTTCCAGATTTTTCTCTTGTAAGCAATGATACAGTGAGCATTCTTCCAGATGCCTTTCTAATGTTTATGCTAGTTAGTCTAGAGAATCAGGAAAGGAGTAGTTATATCAAAAGGCGTGGCTTCTCAAGGTTTTTATAGACGCTGCCAGATTTCATTCCTTAAAGTCTATTCCCATTTATTCTACTTTCTTTTATGTCTGACAGTACCACTTTCTTCCTAACACTTGTGCCAGCATTTGACATTCTCAATATTTAAAAGTTTTTCCAGTAGTGAAAGTGCCTTATTTTAATGTATGTTTCTTTTGTTACTAGTGAGACTGAATATTTTTTTCAAGTTTTTATATTCAGTGGTGTAATATGTTTGTTCATATGTATGTGAATTGTGTGTTCATATCTGCCTTTTGGTTCATTTTTATTTTGAGAGGTATATATTTTTTCTGTTAATTTTTAGGAACTCTTTGTATATTCTAAGTATTAGTCCTCTCTTAAATATGTTGTACACATATTCTCTCAATCTGTGCCTGGTGTTCGAATTTTATATATGGAATCTATCATACTATAAACATTAAAATATTTATAAGTTTAATTTGTTGAATTTTTTTATGGCTTCTAGGTCTAGATTATTAAAATTCTTTGGTTATTTTTTCTAATGTATGTAAATTAGTTAAATTAGTTAAATTTGGGGAATTTCTTTTTAGTTTTCTAATTTTGGAGTCCATTTTAGTATCAGGTTAAAGAATATCCTTTGTGTACTCAAATGGGTAGAGTCAGTCTTTTTTGAGTATCTCATCCTTTCTCCCTTGATTTTCAGTACCAACTGTTGCATATACACATGGATCTGTAGGTAACTTTTTAAAAATTGGATGGCTGCCTTTTTATATTATGTTAGGTATGTCAGGTATAGAAAGACACTCCTCATTGATCTTGTTCTTCTAACTTTCTTGGCTATAATTACATATTTTCTTTACTCTGAAACAGTTTGGAAAGCAGAGACATCATCTGTTCCTTAAAGAGTATGTAGAATTTCTCTGTAAAACAAACTATCTGTACTGGCCCACCTTTTTGGGGAATAGCTCTTTGACAACTTGCTCTCTTTCTTCTATCGTAATTAATGTCTTTGAATTTTCTGTTTGCTGGATTCAATATGTATAAATTATATTGTCCTACAGAATTATCATTTTCATCCAGATTTTATTTACATAAAGTTGTGGGAAGTATTTTCTTAATATTCTTTTAATTGCTTCTTCATTTCTCTAGTATTATTTCTTGTATTATATATTGTTACTTTCCCTTTTTTCGCCCTTGATTTGTTTCACAATTTATCTATTTTATTTTTTTCCCCCAAACATCAGATCTTGGATTTATTTATTAGTTCTACATTTTGCTTTTTTTCCAAGTTTTAATTTCTACTTTTATTTTTACTAAATTTCTTCTTTCTGCTTTCCTCAGATTTTACTTAATGATATTTTCTAAATTTTGGATACCAATGAATTTATTTTCATTCTTGTTTATTAATAGATATGTGTTTAAGGCTATGAATTATAACGTGAGCACTGTTAGCTGTAAAAGATGTGATGTGTAGTGTTTTCATTAAATTCATTATTCTTATTTGTAGTAGTATTATTATGTAGATATTCTGCAATTTCAACTTTTATTTTTTTCTTTGGAGAGTTATGTAAAGAGTCTTAAAATTTTTCCTAACCCCAGATTTTATTAGTAATTTTTCATTTTATTGTACTATGATCAGAAACTGTTGTCTGCATTCTTTCCACTATTAGAATTTATTGGGATTTTATCTGTGACTTAAAATGTGACCAAGTTTTTTTTTTAACCTTTTAATTTAAAAAAAAATTTATTTATTTTATTTTTGGCTGCATTGGGTCTTCGTTGCTGCTCACGGACTTTTCTCTAGTTTCAGCGAGCAGGGGCTACTCTTCATTGCGGTGTGCGGGCTTCTCATTGCAGTGACTTCTCTTGTGCGGAGCACAGGCTCTAGGCACGTGGGCTTCAGTAGTTTGTAGCACGCAGGCTCAGTAGCTGTGGCTCGCGGGCTCTAGAGCGCAGGCTCAGTAGTTGTGGTGCACGGGCTTAGTTGCTCCGCGGCATGTGGGATCTTCCCAGACCAGGGCTTGAACCCGTGTCCACTGCATTGGCAGGTGGATTCTTAACCACTGCGCCACCAGGGAAGCCCTAAGCATTTTCTTAAAGAGAAGTTATATTCTCTGACTTAACATTAGAATTCGAAATGTAACAGTTAAATCTATTTTGTTGTTTATATTAGCCTATTTATATTTTTCATATTTATATCTACTTTTTAATACACCTGTTCATCATGGTTTGAGAGGGTTGGATAGTAGTCTATTAATAGTGTGTCTATATCTGATTTTCCTTATATTTCCTATACCTATGTGTATTGTATGACACCTAGACATTCATAACCAATATATTTTTTATTGTGAATCACATCTTTTAGTATTAAAGTTTTCTTCATTGCTTGTTTAGTGCTTTTCTGTCCTGAGTTCAGTCTTGCATGATATTGACCACTGTATTCTTTCCTTCCCTCCTTCCCTCTGTTCTTTCTCCGTCCCTCCTTTCTTTTTTTTCTTTCTCGCCCCCC
>NW_020185336.1:2311667-2444160 GCF_003031525.2 Neophocaena asiaeorientalis asiaeorientalis
GCCCCCACCCCATTCTTTGTTTTCAAACTTTCTCAGTCACTGGGTTATAGGAGTCTCTTTCCCACCGAATAGAGTGGAATCTGCTTTATGATTCATACGGAAAGTTTGTTTTCTTTCAGTAGGTAAGTTTGGCTCTCTAACATTTATTGAGATAACATAAAAGTTTGGTGTTAATACTGTTATACTATTTTATATTATGTTTTAAAATTTATAGGTTTTGAAGAAAATTTACAAGGTGTTCTGCCTTCTTAGCGTTGTGTTCTTTTAATTAGAAAGGTTTATATTTCTGTTACCATTATGGCTATAACTACATGGAAACCCTTAAACCTCTTATTTCTTTAAACCTTATCTGTTAATCCTCTCTAAGGAGCAATAATAAAATTAATATTTTTCTTCTTCCTCCTCCATTTTCTACCAGCTGATTTTAGCATTACAAAATGATTTAGTTAAATTCTCCTGTGATTTATCAGTTTTAAAATAATATCTTTTGATCTCAGTAACATTCCATGTTTTTCCTCCTTCAGCTTTTATCTTTCCATGTTTCTTTTATCATTTCTGCATGTTAAGGCTTATATTACTTATACTTTATTATAGCAGCATAATTACATAGGGATTTAGTCCCATAATTAGTTTTAGTATTTATTATAGTCCTTTTACTTTCAATTTTCCAGCTGGCTCTCGGATGATTGCAATTTAATTCCTAGTAAATTCCTCAAGAAGGTTCCACGGGAACAAGATTTTATGTGCTTTCATATGTTCAAAACTTTTGAATATTGTCTGTTACCTTTACAGTCAATGAGTTTTGCTAGATTTAAAAATCTCATTTCTATTTTCTTTCCCCAAGGATTTCATGAGCATTACTCCATCCAGTGGAGTAACTAAAAGACAGTGGGGTCCACTGAAACTTGTTGAATGTTATTGTGGAGAAATACTGCAACAGATTGATTTCTCCCTTATGAGCTACTGGGGCTTTTTTGCCTTGATGTCCAAAGCATTCTGTAAATTTCAAGTCCAGTAAAGTAGGGCATTTTACCGTTGACTATTAAAATAAGTTTCTCTGGGGATGTGTGCCCTTCAATATGTATTTTATTTTATTTTTTAAGCATTAAAATAGTGTTTCAGATTTATTAGCAGTAAATTTGGACTAGGGAAATCAATATAGACCATAAGGAAAACTTGAACTTTCTATTCGTTTCCCAGCTACCCACTCACTTTTCATACAAAACAGACCTTGACTCCCACATCTGAGTGAAATGGGTCTGCAGAATCTTTCGGGGAATGATAGGGTACCAGTGGCCAGCCTCAAACCTTGTCAGGTCTGAAAATAAGATTACAAGAAGGAAATAACATTTCAGTCTTGTCTTGAGAGACATAACCTAGGTTCAGTTACGACTACGTTTGCCATGTGAGGGTAAAGAGCTCAATGTCCATTTATTGGTCAGTGTGGCAGAAAAGATATGCAAGATGGAGCCAATTGTTTGAGCTAAATTAATACAGTTTTTTTTTTTTTAACTCATTGTTACCTATTTTGTAACTTACTCATTCTTCTGTAGGGGAAAGAAAGACGGTGGAAGAGTATGAAGAGATTAACTGAGTGTAGTAAAATATGCATCCCTCAATAGAAATGTAAGGAATGGAATGATAATTGTCACCCTTTCCCTAAAATCTTGTTTGAAATTTCCCTACTGTTACACTACAACTGAAGCTTTCACACGACTCTATACGGACTTCTACATTCTGTATTTTATAGTTAGAAATACACTAATAAATTTTTACAAAATATCACATATGCTTACTATTGTTCCTAGTGTATTGCTAAATACCTATTAAGCTATGGACAAATTATCAATGAACATTACACAAGTAGCTTAATTCTCCATGTTGGGATTATAGACCAACCCACTACACAACTCTATTCTTATTTTCAGACAGTGGAACTCTTATATTGCTTTTCCCTAAAGTATACTGATGTGTTTTATTTTAGTCATAATCATATCTACACAGAAAGTATGAAGATGTCCTTCTCTCAAGAGAGTATGAAACACACCTTTAGTGGAATGTTGAACCCTCATTTCAGAGCAAAATAATATATTGCTATCAGAGCCTATTAAGAGAAAAATACTTAAATTCTTTTAGAAGTAAACTTTGTATGGAATGAGTTTCTGATGTGCCCCTCTAATCTTTTTTTTTTAATTGAGATATAGTTGATTCACAATGTTGTGTAAGTTTCAGGTGTACAGCAAAGTGATTTCAGTTATACATATATATCTATATATCTATTTCAGATTTGAGTAGGTATTTTATTATTAAAAGTTTTCTTATATTTTATTTTTATATATTTATTCCTTTCCATTATTTCAATTTTCTTCTGGGGAGATTCCAGTTACACATGTAGAGATCTCCTTTACTTGTCTTTAGTTCTCTGTTTCTAATACTTCTTAAATTTAAAACAGTTTTCTTCTCTCTTTGGTTGCATTTTTTGTATCTGTCATCTATTACCTCGACTTTGATAGATTTCAATACATAGCATTTAAATCTCTGGAGCTCTGCTAGCTAATGTTTCATCTCCTCTTACTGTCTTGGTGTTTCTTCTCTATCCTTTTAATTGTCTGCTTTGTGTGTGAACAGGTACGATTTTGCTTCATTATTTTTTATTCTTGGTTTAATGTATGATCTTAAATTTTATCTGTTCTTTGGCATTACTTTTCTTGCAAGTAGTCCTCATCTGCCATTTGTTGTTCCTGTGTCTTTTCTCCTTTCTTCCCATTCGTAGTATGTTTGTACAGATTCGATGATGGTTCTGTTTTGTTATTCATCTTCAAAGCAGTGGGTTTTTCTTGGAACATATTTATGGGAGATTCATGAGGAAGACAGTCACAGTTTAAGTACTAAGTTAAAAAGACTTTTCCTTTTTTGTGTTTGAATTTTGTTTTCAGCCTTTAATTCTTCTAAGCTAAGGGATATGGGAAGGTGTGAAATTTTTCTTAATATAATGACTTCCCACTGCTACAGAGGTATGGTGTTCCTGCAAAAATGGATTTCTGACCTCCTTTTGTTTCCGTTACTTTTAAAGGATTTTTGTGCCTATGTTCATGGGGGATATTGAGAAACTGGATAATATTTTGATGCCAGTCTGATTCTCATACCTTGCAGGTAAACGATAATTCCTCTCTCATGAAGTGTTAGGAATTTTATCTTTTCTCTTTGAATTTATCACATTTCCCACTATTTGTCTAACATGACTACTTTTTTGTTCAAATTAGCCATTGGGGGGCACTTTTAGTTTAAAATTTGTAACTTTATTCAGCTCAGGGAACTTCTGTCTTTTCTTTCTTTTTTCTTGTGCTTTCTTTTTTTACTCTTTCTGTAACTCATATTCTATGTGTGTTGATCTTTCTAGATTGTTCCTCCATGGTTTCTTTTTCTTTTCATTTCTTTGACTTTTCCCTTCACATTGTGAGAGACATTTTCTCAACTTTATCTTCTATACTGTTTATTAGTTGTTAGCTTTGTTTATTACAGTAATGTTTGGAAGTTCTGGGTTTCCTCATCCTCTACATTCCTTTCCTCTTAAGTATTTATATAGTATTTAAGATGACCTTATATTTTCTCTAAATATACTCTAAACCTAAGTTCTCTGGATCTGTCTTCACCATCTTTTCTCTTATACACAAATTCTGGCTATAATTTCTTGTGCTCTTATCAGTCTAATACCAGTGATTTCTAGCTTCTAGAAATTCTTTTAATTTATGGTATACTGAAGGTACCTTTCTTATATCCCAGCATGGCAAAAAAAAGAAATTATTTCTTCTTTCTTAGCAAGGAAATTATCTCTTTATTTTCTCTCTCTTCCTCCTTCTTCTCCTTCTTGTCATTTTAAGGTTTTGGGGGCATGAAGAAAGTTAGGTGCTTGTTTTCTGTCTGCTTTCTTGATCTAACTATTTTTCTTAAGAGAACCTTAAAGTATATGAAATTTGAAGAGTGTAGATAAGACATTTATCTTTTTATAGCCTATACTTTTGTTAATTTATGTTGGAAGCTCAAATACAGGGAAAAATTATAATTTTATTTATATTTGTTAATGTATTTGACCACTTGAACCTGTGTTTCTACTTCCTTGTCATCTTTGAAATCTTGACTTCCTTCTAATCTGGTAATTTCCATTTCTCTCTAAGACTCATTTCTCTGTTTCTGTTTTCCTTGCTTCTAGTCACTATTCCATAGTTTGTCTTTCACACTGAGGTAAAATTCACATCTTATCAAATATTACTACCCTTGAGGATGAGAGTCAAATTTCTGAGTATGACATAGAAGGACCATTCTTGTCTGGAAGCTCCTTCCGTGTTTTTCATCTTTGTATATATTTCCATTACTTGGAATTACTTTCATTCTTGGATCTTTTGTCCACTTAGGGAACTTGTCTGCTATCTCATGGTGAAATTAAGCTCTTTCTTTTTTATGGTTCTAGAACTTTATTTATACTCAGTTAAAGAACTTAACATATAGTTGTAGTTATTTCTAAGTGTCCATCTGCCCTCCTGTAGACAGTACAATACATTATGCCTCCTTGATAGGCAGCCATAATGCTCCTAGAAAACTATGTCAGGCGAAGAATACATAGGCACTTTTAAAATACTTGACTGAACTGTAGATTGGTTATATTTGTCATGACTAAGGCTTATAAGTCATTCAGTAATTTCTTTAAAAGAAGAAACTTTCAGAGTTTAAATCAGTAAGAAATCCTAGGGGACTTCCTGGTGGCGCAGTGGTTAAGACTCCACACTCCCAATGCAGAGGGCCCGGGTTCAATCCCTGGTCAGGGAACTAGATCCCACATGCACGCCCCAACTAAAAGTTTGCATGCCGCAACTAAGGAGCCCTCGAGCCACAGCTAAGGAGCTCACCTGCCGCAACTAAGACCTAGCGCAACCAAATAAATAAATTAAATAAATAAATATGAAAAAAAAGAAATCCTAGACATTTTTGATGGAAGGAGGGAACTGTCAGAGTAGAGGGGGAGAAATAGGATAGAGGAAGATCAGATCAGGCCCATCAAGTGTAAAGAATGATGGCCTGTCGTATACCTAGAGAAGCAAAAGGTCTTTGAGTAATATGAGCTGATAGAACTAGAGGTACTGAGTTTGTGTCTAAAGATCTAGACTGTTTATTGCTATTAAATGCTATAACCAAATATTTTAAGATTTTTCTAAAACGGGTGTTTTTAGGACAACAGTTAAATTTAGTGTCGACACTACTGACCACTAACAGAACTATGTCAGATAGCAAAAGAATATCCAAATGATCCTGTGAAGAAGACTGTGTGCTTTTGTTCAGAATAAATCATAAGACTAGCAACTGTTAAGACGAGAAAGGGGGCTTGTCCACCATGTAACCGGAGTGACTAATCTTTCCACATTGATTGTGAGTGAACGTGATGCCTACTGTGTACAGAGAGCATCCTGCTAGGTATTCTGGGAGCAGCACAGGAGATGAAATCCTGGGTCCCACACTTAAGGATTATAGTCTCCTTAGGCAAACAACTGGGGCCTATGAAAGGATTTATTAGTTATCAAAGCAGTGTATTAGTGTGTGCAGAGAAAGGTATGAGGAATGGAAAAGTTTAAGTCCTAAAAAAAAAAGTACAAAACAAGGAATGATATAATTTAGATGGAGGAATGACTTCTTGGAGGGGTCAATTTTGATCTGTATCTTTGAGGGAGTTAATGAATATGGAGGGGCAGTGAGCTACCCACAATGGGTAGCACAATAGCACAATATACAGGAGGATAATGGAGGGGCAAACCAAGTTGTGTTTTGTGTAAAGCAGGAGGCTGGTCGATTGGTTGGCTGAAGAAGTATTTGTAGGAATTAGTAATCAAGAAGCATTCTTGTGCCTTACAGCATTTTCCCCCCATGTATAAAGCCACTTGGGGTGACAGAGTGATGGTTAAAGGGAAATTACACATGTCCCTACTTTCAGGGAGCCTACATTCTAAATGATATAAGGTACTCACACATAGAAAACAGTAGCTGAAGCTTGACTAAACTGGTATATGATGAAGGGTAAAGAGATAGTCTGGAAAAAATGGATATGGTTTGAATCTGTAAAATGGGAGCAAATGATGCCTGCTTTACAGGTTTGTTAGAATAAAATGAAATACCATATGTAAAGTGCCTAACACTTGACAGGCACTCTGTGTTTGTTGTCGCTCCCTCCTTTTCTACCTCTCAGTTCTAAAGTAATATGTGCCAAAAAAAAAAAAAGAAAGAAAAAAAAAGGAGAGATGCTTGAAGGATGAGAGATCAGTGAAACTTTCAGAAGAGGTGGGACTGGTCTTGGGCCTTAAAAGGTTTGTGGGTTTTAGAGAGTGAACGTTACGAAAAAAGAGGTGGGACTCAAACGTGCTTCAGGGAGCTCCAAGGAGCTTTTGTTCATGTTGAGTGGGAGAAGAGGTCTGAAAGGCAGGCTTGGAACCTAGACGTTGGCTGGTGCTTAGGTTGCATTCTTCTGCCCAGATTCCACCTTGTACACTGCTTTGACCAAGTGTTGACATGTTGCCATGTGTCAGCTCCTCTGATACGCAGGAGTTATCAACTTTGAATTCCCCATAGCAAATAGCATAGTACTTTACACATACTAAGGCCCTCTGCGCATATTTATTAGGTGAGTTAGTAAAACAAATGCTTAGGAACATCAGAAACAAGGGTGGTATGAAGATGACATTTTATGCTAATACTACATCAAATTACACAGTACAATGTGGGAGAGAATATTGTAGAGTAGAATAGTAGAGTATCTTGGAGAGGGCCAGATGTGGTTTTCACCTTGGCTGATTGACTTATGTACTTCGTGGACAAGTTTTTGCAATATATACTTGTATCTGAGACCATTTTTAGCCCTCTGCTCTTCTGGCCTCAGTTTCCTCATCTGTTGAATAGCTAGTACCTGCTTCATAGAGTTGTCATGAGGATTCAATGAAAACTAGCTCAATGCCTGGCTCGTACTGGGTGCTCACTTAAATATTATTAATTATCATCATAATACTTATTATATATTATTTTTTGTGTTATTCTTAATTCACATTGAAACTTCGATATGCATATTTTGAGTGACAAAATTCACTCTTGTTCTATCAAAGTGCTGAGCAAAGAACAAGATAATGTACAGTGCTATTCTATAGTATTGCACTGTTGACCTTGCTATATTGTTTGCAACCCTGTTATATCAAAATTTAATTTGTAGGACTTCCCTGGTGGTGCAATGGTTGGGGGTCCGTCTGCCGGTGCAGGGGACGCGGGTTCGTGCCCCGGTCCGGGAAGATCCCACATGCCACGGAGCGGCTGGGCCCGTGAGCCATGGCCGCTGAGCCTGCGCGCCCGGAGCCTGTGCTCCGCAACGGGAGAGGCCACAACAGTGAGAGGCCTGCGTACTGCAAAAAAAAAAAAAAAAAAAAATTAATTAATTTGTAAATAATGATCTGTGACACAGTCTGAGGAGAATGCATCTTAGGCCCAGTCCTCTGCAGGAGCAGTTCATGGAGTATTTTTCATCACCTGCCTTGGGCTCTTCCAGACCATACACAAAACGGATATCCTTGATCCTCATAGCAATCCCCCAATTGTTGGCCATAGCTTTTTAATCCCCATTTAGCAGCAGCTGAAGAAATTAAGGCTCAGGTGACAAGGTTAGTGAGTGGTACAAGCCATTTATAATAATGGTAAAAAAAAAAAAAAAAAGCATGGGCTCAAGTTAAATTTTGAATCAGTGTCTACAATAACTAGGAAGTGAGATAAAGCACAGTCACTAGGAACACGTGGAAAAGATCGCTGAAAAATGAGACTCTGCCTGTTATTAAGTGTGAGTGTTGTCTCATTAGTCTTTCAGCCTGCTGACTGTGAAAAGTGTATTTGAGTTTTTTTCAAAGACCTTTTTGGCAACATAGAGTCACAAAATGCCACATTTTGCTCTTATGGTTTTCACTGAAAATTTATAAACTTCAACTTTCACGAGTTCCAAAGAGATGACCTATCATACTTCAGCAGTTCATTGTAGAATAGTTTTTAAGGACAGGTATGTTGCACTGTAATGAATATAGAGCCTGGACATTGTTTTGACTTGAAGGATGCATTTTAGTGTTTAAAAAGCTCTATCATGTGATGTAAAACAGCGTCTCTGACTCCCCATTCGCCTAGACTTCAAAACTTGCAGTCAGCTTTGAGAACCTCACTCTGTATCTCCATCAGTTATCAAGTTCTGCATATTCTTTTCTCTTACTCACTTTTCAAAGCAAATGTCGTTTCCTCCTTGAAGCCTGCCATGATCTCACCTCTGATGTGTAGTTTCTTCTAACTTGGTGCACCCCTGGTACTTGGCATTTAATCACAGTGAGACTCAGCCCTTTACTGAATGTGATTTTTAATTTAAAAATGAGTATCTCTATTCCACTATGAGGCAGTGACCATATCTTACTCATTAGCATGTACTTATCACCTAACACACTGCCTGGCACATAGTGGGTTCTTTGCCTCATGATTTAGTGGAATGAATTGCTTTGATTGTGGTGGAACCCTTTCTGAGACCAGAGATAACACTTCTTTGTAATATTCAAAGCCTAAATTGAGAAAAGAAGAAAGAAAAATTGTAGATAATAAACTTGAAATTATGTAGTAACCATGGGCTTTGTTATTGTGTGCCTGCCAAAAAAGTGACTCAAGGTTAAACCAAAATCTTTTCCTTCACAAATGGTGACTCCCCTCCCAGTATTAGTAGATTTTTGTTGGTAGTTTTATTTTAAAAGACCATGATAAACCTAGTAGGATAAGAATAAAATGAATGCCCACAAATTAGATCTGCCTGTGACTTTTTTACTAAGTGAATTCCCCCCCAGCTGCCATTGTGAGCGAGCTGTGTAGGTTTTGAAATTCAAAGTAGGGAACCCTAGAGTTTGTAGTGTCTCTTTTTTTCTTTTGAGGAATATGAGATCACCGTGCATATAAAACACACCCAAATGAACTCTGCCCAGTAGCAGTCTAGATAATGAAGTGGAAAGTTTGTATCTGAGTTGCCGAGAATCTCCCATTTTGCCCTGTTACTACGACAACCACTTTGTGATCTAGAAGTGACAGGGAGCTCCCCTCAAGCTGAACGCAGCATGTCATTCTCTGTGTCCTGGCTGAAGAGCACTGAGTAGGTGCTTGTTAAGGAATCGGTCCAAAGGGATTTTATAATATAAAAACTCAGATTAGTTTTAATATTGCAATACTTTTTGTCATTTTTGTGTTTCTCTTACTCTTTATTTAGACATTATTGAAAATTTTCTCATTAACCAGAAATGGACCCTTCTCCAACCCTCGAAAATACTGGAATACAATTTTTAGTTATTGTAAGAAAAAAGGCAAAATGGTTGTTAAACTTTTGAGTATGCTTTGAGCATGATTATTTAAATGCTTTGAATTGAGTGAAATGTGCTCAATTACACAGATCTGTGCTTTTAAAAAACATTAGCATTTGCAATTCATACGTTGTAGTTTAATGCCCCATTTATATTTAACAGTATTATTTAGGTTGATTGTTAAGGTAATATTTAACAGGAATAGTTAAGTGTATAGCTTCAAGGACAGCTAAAACGTCCATAATACAGAAATTTTAGCTGTTTAGGAGACGAAGTACATAAATATATATTAAAATCCTTTTATTATGACTTGTAAAGTTTAACACTTTTGGACCAATTCTAACATCAGGATTATTTTTTGTGCCTCATATAATATGTTTCAATCTACCCATTTATCACTTTTATGAGTAGCATAAGTAAATTTAGTGCATCTGCATATTTATACACTTTAAATAGACCAATGTAAACAGTTTCTTATCTGCCATATGTTGAAATGTTTCAGTAAAGTAAAGACATAACTGCCTAGTCAACAAAGAATGGCATTGAATTGCACTGTTTTGGAAAAAAAAGTTAAGTGAACTAGATGGCTGTTAATCTGGTTCTTTAAATATCATAAACAAAAGTATCAGAATGTGTTTCCAAGGACAAAGGCGGAGTTTTCTGGGCTTTGATTGGTTGCTGCCTTGTCCTGTCCCACAGCCATCCTTAATTGGCTTTGGTAGATTGGAATCACATAAGCAGAGTGACATTTATTACTTTCCTAGTTGTTTTTTTGCACTGAGCCCCGAGATTCCTAAGGAGTAACTGTAAAAGATTTCTTTCATTTCGTCCATGATCTACGGGAGGGGATCACTCTAAGAAGAGCAGGCATGAGTTTGAGTGCAAGAAGAGTCACTCTGCCTGCAATAACGCCCATAGTTCTACAGAAAAGGGTATGTGACTTCTGCTTTTTTTCTTTTCTTTTTCTTGCTGTTTTTTAATTTCCTGTTACTGTGTTTATTAATGTGTTGGAAACTTTTGTTACATATCCTGAGAGAGGCTATAATTCATTGAGGCTATAGGTGATTAAAGGATAGATTATTGAAATTAGACTAATTGTTGAAATTAGACTATTAAAAAAAAAAGCTGGGCCAGAACATCTCTGTAGTACGAAAAGCTCCATGTGAAAGTAGTTTGGTCTCGATTTCAGGGCATTGTGATAGAGACTGTATTGAAGATTTTTCTTTCTTTTTTTTTCCCCTTCTACTGTAACTTCAGGCCTCTTTCCCTTTAGTTCAATAGGCAATCTGCTAGCTATTATGTTTTATATTTGTTTACTAAGGAGCAGATTCTTTGTTTCACTATAATTCATAATACATCCATCTTCATTGTTGAATGGACAATATAATTGTTTTACTGTTTAAAACATATGGCACCAGTTTATTTTCCTCTGGTTTTCTACCCATTTCTATTGAGTTTCTGCTTACTTGCTTAAGAAAAACTTTCCATTAAGTTGCCTTGTGAAAAGGCTTTCTGTTAATTATTAATGCAGTCAATCCTGTGTGTGAAATATTTTGTCTGTTAGTTTTTTGTAAAGTTTATTTCTATGTCTTACTTGCCACATCGTATTTTATAAGGTAATAAATACACCATGTGATGTAGCATTTAAGTAAAGCTGAATATACTAAACTTCTCTTGTAAATATACCAAATAAGAACCATGTATTGAAATCCTTAAAGAATCAAATCTGTTGTATAGAAAAGAAAAAGCGCCAAAACACATTTTGACACTGTGCTTTCTGAATGGTTTTGGTGACACTAGAAACTGTAATGTTTATTTCCGTACCTGACTTTTAATGGTTAACTATTAGTGTGTTTCATTAAGTCAAAGGTCATGGTTTAATTTATTTGAAAATGACAAATCTTACAATTAGGGTGCCTTTTAAAAGAAGTGTCTCTTTTCATTGTTTTTAATTTTTAGGTTTTTAATTTATTTTTTTATCCAGTTGACTACTTATTCACCAGGGACATTTTACTTGGCAGTAAAACAGTATATGATAATTTTGCCAACATTTGTTCTTATCTTTCTTGATGTCTTTCTTTCATCTTAAGCAAATTTAATTAAAAATATTTTGCATTGAGCTGGAGTCTTTTTTTGATGTAGACTTAGTAGTACATTAATAATGACCATATAGATTACCTGAGTCACTGGCAACGTGAAAAGGTATAATAGCGTATATCAAATCTATATACTTATGTTTGGATTCTTCTTTATCCAGTTAATACTGCAGTTTGGATTAACCAAGATATTTTCATCATGTGGTTTTTTTGCACAACATATTGGTGTGGTGGAAAGCATGCCACCCGGATTCTCCATTTCCTAGCTGTGTGATCTTGGGCAAGTCATTTAAACTCTCTGAGTCACTACTTTCTCACCTATAATATAATAGTGGAGAGATTTTCATTAAATGCTCTCTTCAGTCTTATTTGTGTCTATAATTCTGTGACTCAAATAACATATTTTGAATTTTCATAAGTATAATAAAATATTTAAACCGTTTCTTATTAGAGTATAAAACATTAGAAGAAGATGCTATCATTTTCAAGGATTTGGAGCAGTTAGTCTAGGGGAAATTTGTATGAGTAAAACTTAGCTAGAAAATAACACCCAGCACTGGTTGGTAAGTAGCAAAACAGGATTACTTTGGAAAGCTGTGATTATAAGTGATGTTAGGTCTGAGCTGCCAATGGATACATCATTGTGATTTCTCTTGTTTCTTTTATAATAAGCTTCTAGTCAGATTTCTATTATAATAATTAACATAAGTCAAAATTCCCTAAGCCCAAGTCCATGTTATTCCTTTCCGGTTGGTACACATATTAAATGTTCATATAATTTAGCACATCATTTGCTGAAAATACTTAATGCTATTTCTTTCTCCCGACAGTTTAATCCCCAGAGGACCCATTGTTGATAAGACTGTTCTGAAAATCTTAGTATCTCTTATTTTAGAAACTGGGTATTTTTCTGACTAAAAAATATCCATCTGCTCTGGTCACACCATGCCTTTGTTTTCCAAGATAGGAAATTATTCCACACTTGTAATTAACTTGTTTTCTATATGCACCATAGTTTAAGATGATACAAATTAATACAAGCATTTCTCAGTATTTTGGGGCAGCTTCTCATTTTCCAAAGAACCTAGGTGCTTTTTCCACAGGTTTGGCATAGAGTTGGCTGGCTCATCCTGAACGAGTGGTTCTTGCAAAATAATTTGTCAACTGGAATCCTAATCATTTGAAAGGCTGAGGGTACTTCTGAAAATGCTTAATAGTTTTAGGGAGTAATTTTCTTATCAGCAAGTATATCTGATCTAAGTGGGCATAAGATCTCCTGAGATTGGTTGGGAACTTGAACTTTAAACACGGCTCTTAACATGGTATGGGTCTTTTTCGTAGCACATCAAATATACTTTGATCTTTGAGGAGCAGACTAGTTCAGTGGACTCTCTGTCAAGTAAATTGGAAATAAATTTTTGACTTTTTCTAATTCTATCAGGATCCGATTTCCTTGATTCTAGTTAATCAAGGTTCCAGTGAAGAAAGTTTCATCATCTCTCTCAGAAATGATCGCATCCTCATCAAGTGTTCTGAATGAGCTCTTCACCTCATAGCATTTTTCTCAGATAACTAGGTTATGCCTTTTTTTTTTCAAATGAGAAGACTGAATCTCTTGGATGTTGAGTGACTTATGCAAGGTCACCCAGAAGGTCAATGGCAAAGCTAGAAATAGAATCTAGGTCTTGTGACTTCCACTGTGTTTCTCTTATTAGATATGTGTTACCTCCTGAAATTAATATGTTAATGAAATTGCCTTATGGTGTGTATAACTGCCATTCAACTTCTAGTCTGGAATTAGCTTAGGCAAATCTTTTCATCTTCCTCTGCACCTCCACCAACTCCCATATGCTCTAGTGTAGAAAACATTTTATTCAGACAGCAATTGTAAGCAACAAAGTGTGTGTGTGTGTGTATGTGTGTGTGTGTGTGTGAGAGAGAGAGAGAGAGAGAGAGAGAGAGAGTATGAGAGAGAGAGAGAGATGGAAAGACAGTTTTACCCAGCGCTCTAATTGGGTTCATTACATCAAGAAACTATTTTAAGGTCCCAGAGAGTTAACAAAAACTCAAGCATTGTAAGGCTTATACTAAGTGCAATATAAAATTCACATTCTTTTTATATAAAGGTTGGAAGGTCTGAAGGCCAGATGCCCATATACTGATTCTGTGGGTAGGAAGATTTCTACCTCTGTCAGATTAAAATTGTTCTGCGAATTGTTTCCAAGCATTTCTACATTCTTTAGCCATACTACAATTATGAGAGACTTTCATAGGCACACAGAATTCTAACGTGTCTTCCAGAATCTCAGAGAAAAAAGGAATGCTTTTTAGAATATATTTTTTATAAGATTCAAATCATTTGAAAATCCAGAATTCATGAGTATAATATGGAGCAATGCCATTTATCAAAAGATCCAATTCCCCATCTATACAAGAGAATAGTTTGTTATATTCATTTCCCTCCTCATACAATTAGAATTATTGCTGTGAATTTCTAAAAACAATTTTGTAAAGAATGAAAGAATATAGATCATCATTATATCACTATTTTGCCCAGAAGCTTTTAAATACATACAAAATCAGTCCAAGCGAATGTAGCATTCACTGTGCTTTGTGGTCTGGATGCATGGGGTTTTCCTCAGCTTCATATGAAGCCTCCACTCCAGCACATCGTTTTTCTCCTTGTGCTCCAAACAGGGTTTGCTGTTTGTCTCATTGTACTTCTGCACCCAGTTTTGTGCTCCATTACCTGTAGACAACTCCAGGATCCTGTTATTGTCTGTGTCCCAGCTCAGGCTGTGGTACCATCCTGAAACCTTCTAAGACTGTTTCTTATTACATCCGTCTTAATGGTGTCTTGACTCGAGTGTCCATGGATGCACCTTTATGACTCATTTCTCAATGCAGTAACTACTGCCATGTGACATCAATTTTGTTATTACCTTTTATGATATTTAAGTCTTATTAGCTCTCCTTAGGTGTGTATCTTAAGCTTTCTGGCTTTTCATATTTGACTTTTAGTTTTTTCTATGGACCTTGTGTATGTTTTATATATCTTGCATTATTTGGTTTTCAAAATTTGTTTTTACATTTTTAAGGGAAAGACCCTTTAAATAAAGTGCTTTGTCAGTTACAGGCTGAACTTAATTTCATGTAACCGGAAAACTCAAATGACAGCATATTAAACAGGGGAGAGATTTATTTTTCTTTCACTTTACAAGAAGAATTGGTCCCAGGCTAATGTAGCCGTCCAGCAATGTCCTCAGGCAACCAAGCTCCTTCTTGCTTTCTATTGTATCTTCCTTAGTGTGGGTCCCTTTTCCTTTTATGGAAAGATAAATGCAGATCGCTAGCCATCCGGCTCACATTCCTGGCATACAAAATGGGAAGAACCAAGGGCATACAGGCTAGTTCTGCCAGTTATTAACGTGCCACTGGGGAATAACCGGGAGCTTCTGATCATATCTTACTGGCTAGGATTGTGTCACGTGGTCTGGATCCAAGGGAAGCCAGGAAATGTAGGCCTTGACCTGCACGCACTGCCCTTCTCACCAGAATTAGGAAATGGGGAGGATGGCTTTTGGTGGGGAACTAGCTGTCTCCACTGCCAGTGACTCCTGTGTATTAGGCATGCAGAAAATGTTTGTCCCTTGGATTTTTATTATTGTCTTGCCAGGTATAGAATATAGTTATGCTTTTTGAACAAATGTATTCTATCGCTTGATTGGAGAGGGTAGAAGCTGTAGTAAGTGGGGAGAGAGCAGATTTCCTGTGTAGGGGAGGGTAATGGAATGCATAGATGGTGACCTGAGTTTAGATGGCTGGCTTGCTTGGAAAGTGGTTGTGAAGTGGGAGTGAGTACTATTATTGCTGTTTACCTGGAGCTCTCATTCTCCCTAAACCTTGATCTTTCTTCTGCCCTTTTAATTTTTATACAGGGTAACATAGTTGCATATTCACCCAGGAAGGGTACCACATAGATGAATGGATTTTGTGTTTTCACAAAATGTTTCCTTTCCCTAAAAGTGAGTTTTTACGAAGTGTGCTGTAGTGGAGATTGTTTGTGTGTTTTAGCCAGGAAACCCTGAGTTTGAGCTCAGCTCTGTCACTGATCAGTGTTGTGACTTTAGGTGTCTTCTTGTAAACCTTTCAAAAATTCAGTTTCTCTGTTTTGCGGATAATGATGCTTCCTCACAGAACAGTTGCGAGGATTAAATAGGATAAATATTTAGAAGACTTGACACGTAGTAGAAGCTCAATAAATGAGAATTTCTTTTTTCCCCCCTCATCTGGGGAATGGTGTGTGTTACTAGTTTCATAAATGGTTTAAAATCTCCCTATTACTGTGATTTAAAATTTTGGGGGGGGGTGGGGGCTCTATCCTATTAAGTATTGATAGCTATTCAAAAGTTTTCTTGTAGCAAATGAATCAAACAAAAAGTAGTTGTCCTTGATACAATGCAGCCAGGGAACGAAAGACAGTATGCCTCTCAAATTCTTGTTCCCTCTGCTTACTTTCTGTATACAGACTCTAATTTGAATTAAAAAAAAATTAATCCAACTACTATATGCTGATAAATATTTTTTAAAAAAATCTGGGAATGTAGATTTAAATAGAATAAGATAGGTGGTTAGATTACTTCTTTCACTCTCCTAGGGAATATCAGGCAGGGACTTCTGGCTTACATATTTGCAAGAGGTACAGTTGTACCTAGTGTTAAGACATTGTTTCAGTAGACAGAGGTGACATTACTGGAATGTGAGCTATATGATGGTAGGGGCTGTGTCATCTTTGATCATCATTAGACTCAAGTGCCCAGCACAGGGAATGTACAAAGTTGGGATATAATTACTATTCATTGAATAAACACAATTTTTGAAAAAACAAAATTGGGCTTTTTTGATACTGACCTGTCATTGGCATTTCCATCTCTGCATTTGTGTCTCTGTGGCGATCATTTCCTTTTTCCTGGATTGCATACCTTGTGGTAAGAAGCTGTGCACTCAGGGCCCACCTCAGCTGGTCCAACTTGCTTTTTCATGAGCTCTGTCTCCACCCCCTCCCTCCCTCCCAGCTTGTTCCTGTGAGTAATTTTGAGCACTCCCTGCCTTCCACGCCAGTAGAAATAAAAACAGCTATACTGTGTTCAGCGCTGATTACACTCTCTTTAATCCTCATAAGAACCCTACAAGATTGGTGGACAAACCCAGGCTGGGATGAGAAAAGTGAGCCCTGGAGAAGTTAAGTGTCTTACCCAAAGCACAGTGCTAATGAATGACAAGTCAGGACTGAGCCCAGGTGGGCCCCGCCCCGCACAGGGACTGCCTGTCAGAATTGATGGGCACACATGTGATGCAGAGCTGCGCTCCATTGCGTGGCTGCAGTGCCCTTGCCTTTCACCTATAGTCTACTCATCAGACAAGTCTCACCTTTTTTTTTTTTACCTGTCTGTTGCCCTCCTAGCTATTTTTTCCTCATTGTACACTCCAGTCTTACCTCACCTCAAAGATATAGTGAGTAAACCATATGTCAGAGCTCCTTGGAGCTCAATAGGAATCTCTTGGGACTTACTAATTTTGCTTTAAAAAATTTATAATAATAGTCACTATTATGAATTGAGTGCTATCAGTTTGCCATCATTTTGCCCATTTTACAGGATGAGGAATCTGAGACTCATCATTGATAAGCTAATGGTGTAGGATCTGATCCCAGAGCAGATTCTGGAGTGCACCATCGCCACAAGCACCTGGACTGAACCTCCATGAGAATGAGGGCCATGTCTCATATTAGTTTGCAAACTACAGTGTCTGGTCCACATTTGGCAATGAAGGCAGATTAAAAATAGCTGGGCTGATTAACAGTCTAAGACTCCTGCTTGGGGGGAGCAGTCTTAGGGCTGGTTCTCCTGGCGGTACCCCAGCACCCTAAGCCAAATCTAGAAAATAAGAATCTCTTTGGGCAGAAAAAAAGAAGTAAGTCTTTTGGTTATTTCAGATATTTCGGGTATTAAACCCTCTGAAAGATAAAGATTTTCTACCCCTGTATGATATTAAAAATGCTTTCTCTTAAGACAGTTTCAAAAGAGCAATTAAAAAACCATTTTGGCTGAACAGCATTGTCCTATATTCTTGACAGCCTCCTAATTGAGCCTGCGTATTTGGGCATATACATTCAGTTGTATTTGTGAAATATCAGGAATATTATTTTATAGTTTCAGAAGTCAATTGAGTTTGGGTGATTCTATCAGGATTTGAAGAAAATTTTGACATCACCATTCTAAATGCCAAGGAGGATCTCCAGCTTGAGTTGCAGGAAAGGGGACTTTATATTATATACCACCTGAAGTGACTATATATATGCCACTCCAACCCATACCCAACCCTTCTTATTAAAGATGTAGACATAATTTATCTTAAAAATTCAAATAGTTAAGAATGTTTAAAAATATATTTAATTTTTTTAGAAGCTTGCAACTATTTTAAGCAGTACGTCTATAGGGTTAACAATGTTAAAGTTGTAATTTTCAAAGCATTGTTTTCTTTCTCTATTTGCACCAAGAAATAAAGACTCCCTCTGCTGGCTGTTTCTATATATGCAATTTTTCTGGCAAGTTGTGCTAAAAAAAGTGAAACACAAAGAATAACCTTTTTTGACATTCAAAAAGCTGGGTGCTTTGGGACATACATGCAACTTTATATTTGGGTTTTTAGTTATCTAATGCTCTTATGCAAGATGTTGTGTTGAATTAGCAGCTTAAAGCTGCATGAAAATTAGGTAAGCAGAGTGGAAAGAACAGGATGAGGTAGGAGCCCAGAGACTGGGGTTCCCAGGCTGGTTCTGCCAGTGACCAGCTGGAGATCCCCCGGCAAGTCAGATCCTCTTCAGTCTCAGCTTCTTCACTTGTAGAATGAGAAGATTTCGGGAGATGTTTTCTAAGAGTCCTAACCTTTAGGATTTTATGATTCTAACAGTATTGATTCCATTTCTTTTACAGGAATATACATGTTTTACACTAATGCACATGCTTTGCACTGATATAAAATAAATATTTAGAAAAGTGAGGGAAAGGTAAAATGACAAAAATGGATATAAATCAGTTATTCCTAGTGCTATCACAGTATGGGAATGTTAGATCTAGAAAGTGATAGTTTGCATAGTAAGTTCATAAAATAATACCCCCCAGATGTACCAGAAAGACTGAATATAGCATATTTCATTGATTCTATGGCACCTTAAATTACAAGAAGCATCATTATCTTATATGCTTCCAGTTAAATTATGACATACCATTGATGGTAAGTTACAGAGAAGTTACAGAGAAGTTAAATGTGAGAAGGTGTGCTTTTAAAAATCAGTGAAACAAGGTAGTTCCTAAAAGTGCTTCAGTTGATGCCAGAGAGCTCAAGAATTAACAATAAAAAGTCTGATGTGTCCTGGACTCTGATAAATATTCTCTTTCCTCTCCTCGTGTTTTCCCCTCTCTTCTAAACACTTCTCCCTTCACCCCTCCCCAACTTGTCCTTCTTTCTCACTGTGTGAAACAGTTATTAACTTTTTCACTTAGGCATGTCTTATGGTTATTCTGGGAACAAACGACTGCTGAAAAACTGAAATGAGATACTGGAATAACATTGTGTCCAACATAAGCATGACCAGTGGTTTTCTGCTTTGAATATGAATAAGCATTAGCACTTGTGAAGGGTTTTTTTTTTTTTTAAACTTCAAAGGTGAATTAGTCAGCACTGGCATCTTCACAGGAATTACATGAGTTTTAAAAACACTGAGGCTTCAGAGAACGCTCCTTTGATGAAGTCACTGGAAATGTTAGAGTGGGATTTGTGATCTGACCCTCTTTATTATTCGCATTGGATTTAGGTCCTAAAATAACATGAATATATACATATGTATATGTGTGCGTCCATGGTTTGGGATATTTTTAGGCTTAGTTTTTAATGTTTGCTTTCTTTTATAATGAAGTTAGAGCTGTTTCTTTTGCCTTTTTTTTTTTTTTTTTTTTTTTCCTTTTAAAAGATTTTTTTTTTTTATATTAAGCACACTGAAAGGGCTTCTGATTTCTTGCTTTATAAAATTGAACACCCGCTCGAGTTAGGGTCTTTCTTGCTATCCTCTAGGGAGAAAGAAAGCCCAAGGAAGGCGCAGGCTGCCTGGCTCTTGGCCTGAGATGGAGAGCAGAGAGGGTCAAGAACAGAGTAGAGCACAGGGGCTTCAAGGAGACTTTCTGGGCCCCCCTTTGCCTGCAGACCGGCTTTCTTCTCTTGGTTGGAAGCCTAGACGTGGCATGATTTGGCAGTGTCAATGATCTAGACAGTCAGGTGGGACAGCGCTAAATCCCCTGCCGTGCCAGGTTTGGGGCATTTCCAGTAGCAAGGCCACACTGGGCCTCGTGGGCCTGATGCTGGATGGGAAGTGAATTCATACAGCATAAAGCTTCATCTTTGCATTTTGAATTCATACAGAACTTGCAGAAGATCTGTATGGATCCCCAGCCACACAGGTCCTTTAACTCTGAATTAGTTAATCTCTTTATCCCTGCATGCCCTCTAATGTTACTGCTGAAATGTAATGACCTACAAATGTGTACAAGTCCAGAGTTTTTACAGAGGTGGTGTGGGGATGATTCATCTTGTGACCTTGAGGATTGTGGAAAGAGCCTGGATCCGTGGTCATTTGATGGAACTGCCTCACCAGACCCTGAGCTATCCTTCTCTGGTTTCAAATGTGAGAAAAAAATAACCAAACCTTTAATTTGATTAATAAGCCATTGTTGGGTAGATTTTTCTATTACTTAGAGCCGAATTTGTTCCTAAATGATTAGCTCACCATGTAGTTACTTGTCATTATTTTCTTACCACTTTATAATCTTATTCTGGTAAAACTGTCTTTTTAAAATTGAATTCTTTATTTCCAACCATTGAAAAAAGGTACTTTATCATTTGTGTATCTTAAAAAGGATCCCCTCTTGAGGTGGCCTCCTTGCTAGTTTGCACCGATAGAAACCAGTGTCTAGCAGTGCTGGGCAAAGACACTTCTTCCACAGACCTTCCAGCACCTGCGCACCTGTGCTTCCTCGCCTCTTCCTCATAACTCGGTCCCTCTGATCTCAGGACAGTGGTCTGTGTGCTGTTCCATGTGTAGTTTTAGCCTCTTCAGTCCTTGGTGTCTTTGCTCATGATACTTGTTCCACACAGATGTTCTTTTTTTTTTTTTTTAATTCTCAGAGTTCCAGACTTAAAATAGGCCAGAGAAGTCACCTTATCTACCTTTGTTCAGTCCGCAGATTTCTTGAAAACTTGCCTATGTTTTCTTTTTGGTCCCATGTGTGTCCTTTCTTCCCTAGAGGTTTTTAAACTCTGTGAGGTTTCCAAGCCACTGTTTTGGAATCCCTAATATTGTCTCCTATAAGGCCATTCATGACAGTGTCAGTCGTCCCTAAAGGGATATTTACACTGTGCCAGGCCCCATGCTGACTGCTGGGGACACAATGGGAAGCACATATTGATTATTCCTGGTGTCATGCAGCATGCTGAGTAGTAGAAGCTTATGGATAATAATTATGTAGTTGCACATAGGCATACGTGAAACAAAGGGCCTGGACCTAAACTGGGAGTAGCATTGAAAACTTCCCCACAGAATGAATGGTTTATCTGAAGGATAAGAAATAGGAGGTGGGTGGACAGTATTCTAGGCAGCAGTAGTAGGTGCAAAGGCCCTGTGTCAGGAAGGAGCATAGCTATTTCAAGAAACTGAGAAAATAATATGGTCAGAGTTAGAGAATAAGGAAAGGATTATAGGGAATAAAGTTGAAAGGGGCCACATGGATATGAAATGGACCTGTTTATGTCAATCAATTCCTGTAATTCTGATATTGGTGACAATATCTATTTTGAGCTAATGAACATGCACTACTCATGCTCAAATATGTAGTTGAATATCTCTTTCAGTGGAGGTAATTTGATTCCCTATGACCTGATTTCTCTAAACTATGTGCTGTTTTGCTCTTAATAAATATTTGACAGCTAGCAAAATAATGAAGGATAGCAATATGGAAGCAACAGCTTTTCTTGAGCTGTTGGGATCTTTGGGAACAGTCTTTGTTTTTAAATATAACATTTTGTTAGAGGTTTCGAATAAATAATAATGAATATATTATTTGCCGTTTCCCTTCAGGGGAACATATTGAGTTGCTTAATTCAAAACATCTAAGACTGTCTCCTCTTATCTTAGGACACTACATTCCTCATTTAGAAGAACATAAAAATCCAGGGCTGCTCTGACCTCTATATAAAAATATTTCACTGATTTAGGTACATTGCCTATCTGTTAAAAATAATGGAGAAAAAAATCTGAAACATTAAAAGATAGCTTTATAATCTTACTGTACTTGGATGATAAAATTTTAAAGAGTGGGAGAAATAAGCTTTACTTTGGGACCTAGTTGAAATCAAATTTCTATGGGCCTTGTTTCTTATTTTCTATTAATTATATATAAACAATATATATAATTAATAGATATAATAAATGCATTTATTTTTCTGTTGAAAAGTTGTATACTTTTCATTGTGGTAAGATCTTGGTATTTAAATAATGGTGTTTAAATAATTTTTAATTAAATATTAATTAATATTTAATTAAATATTAAATGTGGTATTTAAATGTAGTTAATCTAAAGATCAAATTTAAATTCTCCCCAAATAGAAACTTTGACACCCAAGATAACCATGCCCAACCGTCTTTTTCCTTCCCTTTTGCTCTTTCTTTCTTCTTTTTCTAAAAAAATGTCTCTCACTTCATCCTGTGGATTCTTGCTCATATAGTTATGTTTAATCTGTGCTCGTTTTTTACCTGCTGAATAATTATCCCATTTTGCCTCCTTTCTTCTCTGAAGAAACAAAGGATAAGCGATTAAGTAGCTAGTTACTTACCAATGGGTCCAATGCCCCTTTCTGCTCTGTGGCATTGCCAAATGACCAGATGAGAACCCTGAGTTTTTTTACACATATTCTAGGATGAATCCAGTTTGGAAAGGAATGAGGCATCCCGTTCCATCACTTTCTTGGGTCTGCAGGAAGGAGGAGAAAGGCTGACCGCTTAGCCTCTGCCCAGTGCTTTCCTGAAGCTTTCCACATAATCTGTTCTGAGAATCAGAATTTCCGGGGATTATAGCAGATGAATACTATGTGTGCTTTGGGGAGAAAGCAATACATATTGAATTGATTTTCAAATTCAGGCTCTGTGTTTTCAGAAATGGCCTTTGTCTTATATTTTAAATAGTTCATCTCTTTTAGTCCCTTGGCTTTAGGGGCCTCAAACTTCTTTTCTGAAAAGTTAACCATTTCTTGCTCTGTGTGTTTCAACATGGTTGTGTCTACTGCTTTCAAAATGAGTTATGTTAATTTTTTAATCTCTTGCCTCCACTTACTTTTCATGGAGGGCAGCCTAGGGGACTTGAGGTATAAAGTATATAAACTGCCTTGATAAGGATGTCAGCCAAAACAGAGATCTGCTCTACCCACATTCCAGCATATTCTCTGCAGGGGCTACTGTGTCTTTATATTACATTTTCATTGCTAGATGCCATATGCTCCCGGCACAGTTTTTGAAGCTGTAAACCACTGTAAAGGCCAAGGTTGCTCTGATTGTCAGGATTACAGTGACACTGAGGGCTTCCTCAACACAGCCTGTGTGTACACTGTTGGCTGTCCTTGGGAGCTCTCTCTGTTCCTGCTGGTGGGATGTTATAGACAGATCTTATCAATGCATGTTTTTACTTGCTAATCAAGTGTGTCTGCTCATTGATGAGACAAAGAAAGTTCCTGTTCTTCTTTAGGGTCCAGGCAGGATTTCTTCCTGCTGGCATACAATTGCAGATGATCTCGTGGATCAATTGTTATGAATTCTTCTTACCCTATTTTTTACTTTATATAGCAAGGTGGGGATTTGGGCCACTGAACTGGGAATGTATAATATCCCTTTATTAAATAGCATGACTATATGACCTTCAGATGTCTTTTTACCTTTCAGTATGTAGAGTAAACAGGATACCACTATTTTACTCTAATGATTCTTAAGAGCAGCCCTGCCATTTGGTTTTTACATGATCACAAAAGTTTGTACCTGGGCTTCCCTGGTGGCACAGTGGTTGAGAGTCCGCCTGCCAATGCAGGGGACATGGGTTCGTGCCCCGGTCTGGGAAGATCCCACATGCCACGGAGCGGCTGGGCCCGTGAGCCATGGCCTCTGAGCCTGTGCGTCCAGAGCCTGTGCTCCGCAACGGGAGAGGCCACAACAGTGAGAGGCCTGCGTACCGCAAAAAAAAAAAAAAAGAAAAAAAAAAGTTTGTACCTTAGTTTTAATCCGTACTAGTCTTATATCAATATCTTTACTTATGACTTGACTTTTTTTCTTAAACAGGAAGGTTTAGTATACTAATATTTTTGGCATATTCAACTCTACTAGAGAGTTAAGGCTTAGATTATCTTTCCCTTTTCCATATATTTCAAGGAGAAATAAATAGGAATAAAAATGAGTTTTTTTAACAAAGGCTCCCCATCAGTAGTGTAAGGAATTTTTCATAAGTACTGAATAAATCTGAGAGATGACAGGGACTTACTGCTGTGGAAGATCAACCAAAATAAATTTTTATCGTTCATAGATGAATGTGTATTTTGGACAACTGTCAGCATTAAATGGGATTATTTTTTTAAGAAGAAGAGTTTGAAATGGAGCTCAAACAAAAGTATTGTTTTTTCCTAACAGGTGTTATTAATTTAAAAAATGAGTACACGCACTTATTCTAGAAATTTAAGTTAGCCTCGTCCTTCTAAATTTATATGTCTCAGTTCTTGGCAACTTATTTCTTTCCAATTTGCAGCAAAATCAACTGAAGAGATTAATGGCATTTCTAATTGGTTAGGTATCTTTTTCATTTTCCCCAACTTTACCTCTTACTCTATTCTTGCCCTCTTCTTGAATTTGGCTTAGACTTCAGAATGTCTCCAGATTTTCATTTGTTAATTCCTCTGATATAAAAACTAGAGCATGAAAAATAAGAGGCATGCTTCTGTTACCCCAGGTGATGGGCGTTTATTGTAAGAAAGCATGGGGTAGTCGGGAAGTCTCAGGAACCTGTCCCGTGGCCACCAGGTCATTCCCAACCCCCTGTTTCCTGGCGTGGAATGAGCAGTGGCCTCCGAGGGCACTGAAATGGCAGCTCATCATTGCTCCACATGAAGGAGCAGCCCCAGGGTCGGATCCTCTTTTCCTCTCAGGACTGGTTGTCTTCATGTTGCTTTTGGCAAGAGCACCCACCAGTGTTTGACCCAGTCAGTGTTAACCACAGCAGCATGGTGGACGGCATTTCTTAGCATCTCAGCAATTGTCTGGCACTTAGATTTGTCTGAAGGCACAAACTTAAAAACAATAGCCTACCCAGATGCAATCATGGGAAACACTGAGATTCCAAAGAGATCTTGGGATCTTCATGAACCACATGTGTTAACCGAAAAATGAAGGAATTGAAATGAGAGCTCAGACACTTTCACCTGATTTTGGCAGTGTATTTTCATAGCCTTTTTCATATGACTTCACAGCTGCCTCAATGACTTCAAAACTCAGAACTGCCTGCTAATGGCAATATTAAGCCAGTTCTTACCTAGGATTATTTATAAGAAAAATTGTATATCTGTTGCTCTTTGAGAAGAATTTTAATTTCCTGAGGATTAAAATTTAGTCAATCATATACTTCGTGACAGAAAAGATTTTTTAAATTAAAATTTACAAATACGTACTGAGTACCTGTTATGTGCAAAACATTTTGGTAGGCTTTGCAGGGGTACAAAGTTCATTTGTTCCAAAGATCTTTATTAAGCCATACATTGGCTTGGGCTAGGTCCCTGGGATATAATGCCAAATGGTGAGTAAATGTAGATTTTCCTTAAAGGAGCTTACTAGTGCAGTTGAGGAGAAAGATATTCAAGTAGAAAATTACAAAGCAAGAGCTCTAAGAGGGGCACATTATAAAGCTATGGGCAGTCAGGGGAGACTTTCTGGAGGAAGTGCTGTGGGAACTGGGGCCAAATGATAAGTAGGAATTTGCCAAATAAAGCATATTGTTGGTGGCTGGGGCAAAGATTTCAGGTAGAGGATACCTCATGAGCAAATAGAAAGAAGAGGTTGCAAATGTTTATCATATTTGGCTAAGGTCAGAGTGACCTGTTCCATAGGCTGATTTGCTGGGGAGTGTGCATGCTGTGTGCGTGCTGAAGAGTTTGGACTTTATTCCATGGGGTCCCACTTCCCTGGTTCTCTCTCTCTCTTTATCTTTCAGACTTTCTTGCCTCTAACTCACCATTAAATATTGCAATTTCTCAGGGTTCAGCCCTAGATTCTTTTTTTTCTCATGCTTCTTCCTTTTCTCCCTTGTCAGATATATCCATATCCACAAGTTTACCACCTATATAAGCTCAATGATTCTTAAGTCAATTCTGAGCTGAGGATCTTGCATCCCTGTTACTACGGTCATGCTTACCGCCTCATCTCCCTCAGGGCCATGCTCCCTGCTTGCTGCACTTGCCGTTCCTGACGCCTTTTTTTGTTTTGTTTTGTTTTGTTTTGTTTGCGGTACGCGGGCCTCTCACTGCTGTGGCCTCTCCCGTAGCGGAGCACAGGCTCCGGACGCGCATGCTCAGCGGCCATGGCTTACGGGCCCAGCTGCTCCGTGGCATGTGGGATCCTCCCGGAACGGGGTACGAACCCATGTCCCCTGCATCGGCAGGCGGACTCTCAACCAGTGCGCCACCAGGGAAGCCCCCTGACTCCTCTTAATCCTTAGAATCTGCCAAGTTTCTTCTTGCCCCACGGACTTTGCATGGCTTCGGTTCCCTTAGCTTGAAATGATCTTACCCTCTCTTTGCCTAGCTACTGCCCACTCCTTCTTCAGGTCTTGGCCTGAATATCACTTTTTCATGCATATCTTTCAGGTATCTCCTAACTTTGTGACAATTGTTTTTAATACTGCTTTCCCCACTATGCTTGAGCTCTCTGAGGGCAACAGCCAACTCTATGACAGCCTTATATATATATATGATTTTTTTTTTTAAAGGGAATTTTATTTTTATTTATTTATTTTTGGCTGCATTGGATCTTCGTTGCTGTGAGCGGGCTTTCTTTAGTTGAGGTGAGTGGGGGCTACTCTTCGTTGCGGTGCGCGGGCTTCTCATTGCGGCGGCTTCTCTTGTTGCAGAGCAGGGGCTCTAGGTACGCGGGCTTCAGTAGTTGCGGCACGCGGGCTCAGTAGTTGTGGCTCACGGGCTCTAGAGCACAGGCTCTGTAGTTGTGGCGCACAGGCTTAGTTGCTCTGTGGCATGTGGCATCTTCCCAGACTAGGGCTCGAACCCGTGTCCCCTGCATTGGCAGGCGGGTTCTTAACCACTGTGCTGCCAGGGAAGCCCAATGACAGCATTATACTAAAACGCTTAGCAAAGGATTATGCTTTGCATGGGGTCTTAATAAACACAATGAGCTGCTTGAGTTAGGACAACAAGGAGCCATTGAAGAATTTTAGAAGAATGACCTGATGTGACTGGCTATTAGAAAGTTTATTCCCCTAGCAGTATGGAGAAAGAGTTGGAGAAGGTCTTTGGCTAGAACAAGAGATATAAGTAGGGGGATATTACCACTAGAAACTTACAGCTTCATGGCACACATATGATTAAAAAACACAATTCAAGTATTCCCTGGTCCAGGGGCCCAGTGATATTCTCAGGACCCTTTTCATCTCTTGGCATGGTTTACTCCATGTGGGCCCCATTTTCCCACAGTCTTTCTCTTCATGAACAGTAGCAGCTTCACCCTACACCTGCCCAGTGGAAAAGAGGGCTCACTTTATGGTTATGTGAACGGATGTCTAGATTGGCCCTGACTGACTCTGATTAGGTCATGTGCCCATCTCTGAAGTAGTCACTGTTGCCAGAGGGATTCTGGGTGTTGATTGATCAATCTGGATAACAACTATGTGAAGCTGAGGCAGTCATGTACTGGTAAGCTGGCTATAAAAATAATATTTTCTTAAAAAGGCCTTATTTGTAGCATTTGCCAGTTTCTTTGGTATACTCCCACCATGGCTGATATCAAGATGCCTGGCTAGCAGAGTTCCTGAATGTTTAACAATCACCTCTTGCAAGCCAGTTCCAGCAGCTCCACTATACCATCACTGAGCTGAAAGTAGAGCTGCCAGAATCACAAAGACTAATGGTGAGGGAGGGAGTGGGTCTCTAAAAGACAATCAGAATGCTCTTAGAAGAGGGATAGGTGCCTGGTTGCCAGTCCAACAAATAAGCCTGCACTCTCCTGCGTAACTTATACTTTGGTGTTGTGATCTCATTTTACTTAGGAATTTTTTTTAAAGTTCTTATATTATTTCCTTGAATAACATTTTTAAGTACCTTATAATATTCCATTTTGTGAAAGTACTATAGTTTACCATTCTTTTGTTGTTGTATATTTAGGTTGATAGAATTATACATAATGCTTTGCTGGATAAGTCTATGCCTAAAGCTATTTTCCACATTTATGACAGATTTATTGAGATGGTTTGCCTAAGGGAAATTACTGAGTCAAAGGAATGGACCTTTTAATGCTTTTGATAAATACTTTCCAACAGGTGTACAAAATAGTTTTACCAATTTATATCACTCCTGTCATTGTAAGAGAGCAACTATTTCATTCCACTATCATTACACATAATTAGAAAAATAATCGATAGAGAATTGACACATCATTTTAATTTTCATTTGTTTGAATTACTGAAAATGTTTAAATGTCTATATTTTTATAAGGTGTACTTCTTATATTGAACTTTCTTACAATTTCCTACTTCTGTGTGTGTTGATCTTACTATACTATTTTCATAGGTATTTAACTTATTATAATTAATTTAATTTATATATGACATATCACAGTTAGTAGTGGAAATTCTAGCACATAGCATAACTTGGTAAATGTTGAAGGGAGTGTTGTATATGTAACTCTCTACTTCTGTATGATTTGGGGTGACATTAGCTGCTGTAATAGATGAAGAATCACAGTGAGTTAACAGACTAAAAGTTTATTTCTTGCTCATGTCAAAGTTACATGTGGGCATTCCTAGTTGGGCACCTTCCATGTGGTCATTCAGAGACAAAGCCTCCTTCTGTCCCATGGCTCTGCTCTCCTCTTTAGGTCTTTGTCATCATTTCCATTCAGTGAGAGGCTGGCGTAAGAGAATGGATGACAGCATATGGGAAATTTTTATGGATTAGGTCTGGAGGTGCAACACTGCATGTGCTTACATCTCATTGACTAAAACTCAATCCCATGGACACAACTAATTGCAAGGGAGAAAAGAAAAAGGATTTGGTGAACATCTAGCCAGTCTTTGCCAAAATTTCTATAACCTGAAATAGAGAAATCTTTATATTCTATTTACTGCTGTTACAACATGTATATCTGGGAATAAATCACCCATGTTACTTGGATTGTTTAAAGATTTAAATATGGAGTGGAAAATTTAAAATATTGATAAGAGATATGTAGCTTTTTAGTAGATCAGAGTGGTGGGAAATGACATTGAATGGTCATTGCATGGCCTCCAGTTTAGACACTGAAGAGAAGAGTTTGGAAGTTGTCAGATAGAGTGACTTTGACACATATTATAAACAAGTCTTGGATGGGCAACATTTACTCCATGTATAAGAAAATTAGATGTAAAACAAACTGTATAAGGAATTTGTAATTAGCTCAACTAAGTTTGATGACTTACTAGAATGATATTTTTAATAGACTATTTTAGCTCATTTTTTAATTTCTACCTACACAGGTAATTAAAGTATACAGTGAAGATGAAACCAGCAGGGCTTTAGAGGTACCCAGTGACATAACTGCCCGAGATGTTTGCCAGCTGTTGATCCTGAAGAATCATTACATTGATGACCACAGCTGGACCCTTTTTGAGCACCTGCCTCACATAGGTCTAGGTAAGGATACAAAATCATAGTCATATCATTGCTTTTCTGTCCCTTATAGTTTGATCATATGGCAAAGGTTTTCTTCACTTGTAGAAAAATAGAGGACAATTATGAATAGTCCTTTTCTTTGTTTTTTATTTTTGGGTTGGTAGTTGAGAGAAAAATAAAGTAGCACAAAATGGAAATAAGAATAGAAATATTAAAAATTTACCACCCTTCATGGTTTAAATAATGATGTGTGGAAATTTGGGAGCTAAACCATAGAGTCTAAACTGATGGGAAGATACATCTCATAATAACCTTTAGTAGCACAATTAACATTTTTTGAGAGGTCAGTAAAATATGCTGTTATTTGGACTACTTTTTTTAAAAAATAAATTTATTTATTTATTTATGGCTGTGTTGGGTCTTCGTTTCTGTGCGAGGGCTTTCTCTAGTTGTGGCAAGCAGGGGCCACTCTTCATCGCGGTGCACGGGCCTCTCACTGTCGCGGCGTCTCTTGTTGCAGAGCACAGGCTCCAGGCGTGCAGGCTCAGTAGTTGTAGCTCATGGGCCTAGCCGCTCCGCGGCATGTGGGATCTTCCCGGACCAGGGCTCGAACCCGTGTCCCCTGCATTGGCAGGCAGATTCTCAACCACTGCGCCACCAGGGAAGCCCTGGACTACTTTTTGAATTGATTGTAGTGCACACATGGGAAATATCCACAGTGGTAGTTCTCTTTATGGGACTGTACACCCTAAATTTTTCTTGAAGGATGAGTAATCCTTCACATTTTAAAGTCATAAACATAAAAAATAATCGTATTTATTTGCAGTTGGAAATATCTCTCTGTATTGTGAACTGTAGAGGCTTTTCCCCTCATATCTTTTAATAAGTTATAAAGAATTTTCATTCTTCTGCTAGCGTGGGACAGAATTTGGCGACAATTTTGTCTCCCCTTTCTTATTTTTACAAATACTGCTGTTAAAAAACATGTCCCCATAATAGGTAGATGAGAAAGGAAGGAGTTTGTTATGGCAGTGCCATTTGATTCTTTGAATTTTGTATTAGTTTCCCTTGGCTGCTGTAACAAATTAGCATAATCTCAGTGGCTTAAAACAACCAAAGTTTATTCCGTTACATTTCTGGAGGCCAGAAGTCTGAAATCAGTATCAATGGATTAAAATCAAGGTATCTTCAGGGATGAGCTTCCTCTGCAGGTTCAAGGAGAGAATCTATTTCCTGCCTCTTCTAGCTTCTTGTGGCTGCTGGCATGCCTTGGCTATGGCTGCATCACTCTAATCTCTACCTCCATGGTCACACTGTGTTCTCTTCTGTCTGTGTGCAGTCTCCCTCTACCTCTCTCTTAGAAGATAGTAGCATTTAGGCTTTATCCAGAATAATCCAGGATAATCACTTCATTTCAAGATCCCTAAATCAATGACACCTGCAAAGTTTTGTTTTGTTTTTATTTTTTTACCATGTAAGGTAACAGTCACAGGTTTCAGGGATTAAGATGTAGATATCTTTAGGGGGCTATTATTTAGCCTACCATCATCTCCTTTGCATTGTAAGTCAAACAACTTTTAGTAATAAACAACTTATTCAAAATTATTTTAAATAAGTTGTCAATGACAGGACAATTTGTCCCTTCAATTTGTTTAAAGAATTGAGAATTTTATACCTAGGCATGAGAGTCATTCACTTTCTTGCATAGCTAGCTACCAATATATAAAAATTTTCCTTCGTTTGATACATAGAGGGTTTACACCTCAGAGCAGCGTACCAAAGTAAGGTTCAGTTCGGTTGAGAAGTTTGCCTTTGTCTTATGAAATGCAATAAAGATGATGTTGGCAGAAAAGGTATGTTCTTAGGAGGATCCGTTTTTAAAAGATTCTGGAAAATGGTTCATTTAAAGTCCCTTGCATTCCCTGAACCATTCAGGAAGTGTCTATAGTACTTCCAATTTGAAGACTGCTGTCCAAGGATATGTCAGGACCTGAGGAAGAGGACAGAGGGAAGCCTGTGGAAAAGAAGTTTGGATAGTTCGACAGTCTCCACAGGGATTCTGAACCTCAACCCACCCTCCCACCCCCTGTTTGATAGTTGATGAGCTACAACATGTCAGCTGATCTCCACAGCTGAGCATGTGCCTTCCAAGAAAACTTGAATTCTGAAGGTATGCTATACTGGTCTGTGTGACTTGCTGTCTCACCCTCGTAGGGCAGAGAAAGTTCAACATATATTTTCTTCATTGCCATTTGTGACTAATTTAACTTCTGTTCATGATCATTGCTCTCAGAAATATGGTGTTAACTCTCATCAGATACCTGCCGTAATTCCAAACTATTTTGTTTGCTTATGCTTCTAGAAATATAGCTCTCAATTAGTATAATATATAATTACAGTATTCTATACTCTTAAATTTTTCTTTTAGAGAGAGTTTAAAAGTCATTAAACATCTCTTGCAGTTATAGTCACTACAATTTATCCCTAACAAAGAGCTTGAAGTTCAGTAATAAAATCTACTTTATAAATCAAGAAGCAGTGTTCACAAGAGACCACGGCAAGTCATGTGAGGAATAAAAAGATTTGTGCAAGTCTTTTAATGTAGAAGCTTAAAATGGGACGTTGAGAATTAATTTGAGCTACATGCTAAATTTAAACTTTTAGGCATTGAATAGAAATATATTTCTCCATTACTGTATTTTCTGGAAATTGCTGAAATAAAATCAAAGATGTGAGAATATTGTCTCATGGCTTCATTAACCATTCATTAGACCAAAGCTTATGAGAAAGAAATTTAGTTCCAGAGCTTTTTTTGTGTTCATTTTTTTCTCTTTGTTTTTACTCAGATAAAAACTTTATACAGTAGAAAAATTGCAGACACTAATGCTACCCAAATACTAATGTATATTAGATTTGCCACCTTCCATTCCTTTTTAAAAAAAATCTGCTGCTTTATTTCTGTAAGGATACACTGAGATGTTAGATGATAAGAGTTAATGAATATCCAACTAAACTCTTGAGAAACAGTTTTTATTCCTTTTCTTTCTTCTACTTCTTTAACAATATAACAAGAGAATAACAACTCTTAAGATGCTGTGGTCTTCCTCAGCATCAAATGTAAAACCAGTGTGTCTCTGAATTTTATTTGTGGGTGTGTAGCTTATAAATACTCTTGTAGGAGCTATTCAACCTAAGAGTAGTATTCAGGAACATCTTTGCTATTTGCATATTAAAATGAACTAAAAGAACTAGAGTGGGGTGTTTCTGCCCCTTAAATATGCTGTGCAGCTGCCGATGCCCTTTGTCAATAGAATGAAGCACTGACATATTCAACTGCAAATCTTCTTTTAGTGGTGATGACGTAAAGAACCAAAGGACAAATCATTTCCAAAACTTTGGTGACCAGCTAGTGAGCTCTGCATGTTGTTCAGGAGACATTCTTGACCTCTCTTTGATTAAAATGATGAGTTTTCAATGAATAGAATTCTAAAAGTGAAGAGGTGGTCTATTATTTTAAAAGAATATTTTTAATACAAAAATAATTCAGCTCACTGTAAATAACAGAAATAAAGATGTCAGGAATTAAACAATACTATCCATTATTTCACAATGCTGAGATAACTTTCTTTAGTTTCTCTATTTTAACATAATCTCTAGCCTATGAGTTCACTTGTGTAGATTACCTTCTTTTATATATGTGTGCATCTTTAAAAATACTGATTATTTTTAGTTTTTTTTTTTTTTTTCCTTTCCACCTTACAGATTCCACAAAAGCTAGGAACTAACTCCCCCTGCCTTTCCCTGTTGCTTTCCTCCAATAGTTCAACAAATATCTGTTGACTATTTTGCACCAAGCCTGTTTTGTGTGTGGATCCCGGGGGTACAGTATGAACACAATAGACAAAAAGCAATGCCCTCATGAGTTTGCATTCTAGTGGGAAGAGAAAGACAAGAGATACATGACTAAAATGTGCAATCTTTTAGGTGGTGATTAGCACTGGGGAGAAAAGGAAGGCCGGGAAAGGGATAGGGAGTCCAGGGCTGGTTGGGAGATGCACTTTAAGTAGATCAGGGAAGGTGTCCCTGACAGTGTGATGTTTGAGTAGAGGTCTGAAGCAGACAGGGCAGGTCTTGTACTTAAATAGAAGATTGTTCTAGAAGGAGGGAACAGCAAGCGGGAAGGCCTGGACATGGCAATGTGCTTGTGTTCAGGAAACAGGACTTAGGGAGTCAGTAAGGTGGAAAGTAATGGAAAGGGACTGCACAGAGCTACCGCAGAGCCAGCTCATGCAGGGTCTCCCAGGCCATGGAGGGGACTGGACTTTTACACTGAGTGAGGGAAAAAGTAACTGTAGGTCTCTTCGTCAGAGAGCAGTATGGTCTGACTTAGCTTTAAAGTCTACTACTAAGAAGACCCGAACGCAAGTTTTGACCATTTGGAGGCTAAGCAACTTCCTTTTGCTTTTACATCAAATTATCTGTGGCTTCCGCGCTTGATCCTTGCCCATCTCTCATTTCTGCCAGTCGCGCATGCCACATTGTACCATCTTCATGTCATGGTCTGCACATGTACAAGGCTTAGTGTTTGTGAGATCCTGAAGCCTTGTAGGCAAGAATATTGTGACTTAGGAGATAGATGAGAGTGGGGAGTTTTCTGCCTCTAGTTCACTTTAATATCCCAGATAAGCTTAGGAAAGTTTCAGAGACATGTTATGTGGTTAATAGATGTGCTACTGTTGTGTGTGATCCATTAAAACACACCACAAATTACTAAAGTCAGAAGGGGGAGCACATGACATTCAAAATATGGTTATGGAATTCAAAGTCTGTTTTCAGAATGACACTTTGTGTGGCAAAAAACCCTCCAATTTTATTGGTATTTTTAATATGAATGCATATGTATGATAGCTACTATTAACATGCATCTTATGTGTGCAGGGCCCCTACTTAGAGGTTTCACATTCATCTTGATAGACACTCTCAATATTTAGCCTCATAGCAACCCCGCAATGTACATTTATTTCATCTCCATTTTACACATAAGAATACAAAGAATCGGTGATAAAAAGTACCTGGCCCAGAGTCAGCCTTGCACAAATCTAGGTACCTGTCAGATTCTCAAGTGTATGCATTTTCTGTGGAAGAAAGTTTGTTATTTCCTCACTTCATTAGGTCAGGCCAGTGTTTTCGGGATTCTGTGGTTGGTTTGTCTCTCTCACTTTCCGTCTGCATCTCTCACGCATGCTATAAATACAAATTTAAATTCTGAAACCTCAAGAACATTTTCAGACAAACCTAGGTAGTACTGAAATTATTGGAATCAAACTGAGCCAGCCTGGTCCACTTTATAGCAGAGCCAGCTATTTATCTTGGCTGAGAAGAGGATCACTTTGGAAATGGGCTGTTGTTGAATTTATATACATTGTGAATGGTAATATGACATTTGGAGCTTTGAATATGATATCAATATTTCATATCCTCTGTCCATAGTTCTTAATATATGCTACCAAGAATTTTCATAGGTAGAGTAAATCATGGAAGGCAGCTAAATATCCTGATTTTGTTACAAATTGCTGATTTGCCTGATTTTGGGTCGTGTTATTATGAGTTTCTAGTACTACATACAGCTTTATAGACATTGGATTTAAAATACCAGTATATCACCAAATATTTCCCCTTCTCTAATGATGTAACAACCCGTTTTGTAACTGGTGTGTTTTACTTCACAGCCACTGGATGTCACTATAGTTCCCCAGATGGAGTCCCCTGCCTTTACAATTATTGTAAGAGGATGCTGGGTGGGTGGGGGGAAACTTCAGTTTTAAGTCTTCTGGAACTTAATGGGATCCATGTTTGCTTCGCTCCCATTTTGATTCCTAATTGAAGCCATGGTATGAAGCAGCGGCAATTAACACAATACCTCAAGCGCATACCTATAGATTCCTCGGGAAGTGGAATTAATTGTATTTTAGTGTCATTGCTAGGGACCGCTGAGATTTCTATTGTGAGTATCATTGTGGAGTGGCTTTAATAAGCAAAATGAATGACTGCAGGCTTTTAATGAAACCATTTTTATATGTGCAGCTATACCCACATGATCTCTTTAAGACTGAAGCAATGCACAGCAGCGGTGAGGGAACACTTCACAGCCGCCTGCTTTGAAGCTGCTCCTTCACTCTTTTCTTCTTTGCAAAAGAAACAGAAGTGTTTTTTCTGTTGTCTGGCACTGATACTGATATGTAGTTGTACTTTCTGTGCCGTTTGGAACCTACCAGCCATCAGAGTTGTGACCACCCTCGTCACCAGCGGAAATAATTGTGAAACCCTTAGGACACGTGTGCTTCCTTCTCTATCGAGACTTATGTAGCCCTGATCTGAGGGTTAAGGCGACATGTGCTCTGGTAGCACACTAAGGCTGGAGATGGGAAATGTGAAGCCAGCGAAGAGTGCTCATAACTAAATCTGCCTTGTGGTCCAGCTGATTTTTCCTTTTCAGTATTCTCATAGCCTGAGTTCAGCTCTCATCATCTCTCTTCTCAGCAATTCCTTTAGCCTTACAGTTGGTCCTTCCTCTTGCCTCTGGTCATACCAAAGTTATTCATCTGAGTGCAGACCTTGATTCACCTTGCCTTAGGGTCCAAGGTCCTTTGCAGGGCTTGTAGTACCTGTGACCTGACTACCCTTCCTACCTCAAGCCTTGTGTCTTGCACCTCCCTCCTCTAAGTTTATACATTAGAGAACTGCCTGCAGTCGCCTGCATTTCTACTCCTTGGGTTCCTTGCTCATGCTGTTAAGATTCTCAGGAAGCCCTTTCTCACCCATCTTTACCTGGCTAACTGCTATGCATCTTCCAAGGCTTACTTGGAATGTTAGTTAAAAATAGCAATAAAGTATAACTGTATAATAACTGCTAGCCATTTCCTAAAAATTCCTATGAAAACAAAGATGGAACCCCTCAGCTGTTCAAGCTGACTGACAGCTAACCTAGCGCCACGGTCTGAGGAGAGGAGAGATAGAAGAGCAGTTGGAGGCATCCCACGCTCAGTCTTATGAAGTAGAGTCACCCTTTCCATTTGAGAGCACCTGCCCTCTCATATGCCTGGGTACAGACTTTGGCTGCTCAGAAGCTAGTTGTTTTTTGAGGCAATTGGCATACTTGCTGGCACTACCTTTTCTCATACATCCATTAGGAAATTACAACCTCCCCCCAACCCCACCCCCCAAAAAAAGAGTGGTGCAGGAAGCACTAGGAGTGATAGAGGTAAATTGTGTCCTGGGAGGTGAGGCTCCCACAAGTACACACTATAGGTGGGTGTGGAGAGCAAGCAAATCTGGATAAGAAACAGATCTAAGGCTGTTCAAGCAGGATTATTTACAGTATCAATTAATGAGAAAAATAAAACCTAATGCTATTATAATAGGGGAATGTTATAAATTACAGTATATTAATAGGATGTAAGTTATGCTGCTTTTAATCATGTTTTTGGAGCTTTTCCTTTGAAAACTGATGTGGACAAATGTAAGATTGTAACAGTGATTGAATAAAGTATGTATTTTTCACAGCATTCAGGAAACATTGTATATATGTTTATATGTGTACAGTGTTTTCTAAATGCTGTGAAAAATATATACACATAAACTCACATAGTCCCAAAGAAAAAAACAATAATGTAAAGTGCTTATTCCTGACTGACAGTTTTAAAGATGGACTGTGATTGTCGGCTGTGTTTTTCAAATTTTCTATAATGGAAATGTATTATTTTAGTAATCAGGGGAAAAAAAGAAATAAACACAATTTTTAAAACTTATTAAGAGATTTTTAAAGACTTAGTTCAGACAACTTCCTGAAGCCCCAAGTTAGATCAAGTACCCATCTTCTACACTGCTATAACATTTTCTGCAACTGTCTTAATAATGATCATATTATTAAAACTAGTCCATAATTCCATAAGCAATGGAACTCTCTGTATATGTACATCTTTGTAACCCAGGGTCTAGGACAAATAAATGGCTTTTGAACTAAGGTATACTAAACTGTAAGTTGTTATATCAAGTAGTTCAAAGGATGGATTACAAAGTACATAGAAGGAAGAGACTTGAAAAAGAAGCCAAAGAAATCACATGCCATGCCCAGATGGAAATTTACTCTGAGTCCTTAAAGGGTTCATTGGATAACTTAGAATTCATGGAAGCTGTTTCTAAGCTCTTCAGGTATTAACAGTCAGCTTGAGATAATATATATGCAAACATTTTGTGGAAAAATAAGGCTTTCTATGAATACAAGTTGTGATCATTGAGTCTGAGTTAATATGAGGACTGTTTCGCTCTGTTGAAGAATGATCCACAAGGCCTTTATACCCATCAGCTTTCATGTCAAGATTTTCCTATTATTGCACTTGGGAAGCTGAATCTGGCAGTGGCAATTTTCCAGGGAATCTTGCTGGTATTAAGTAGTTTTCTTAGGTTAAGGAAACTTTTAGAAATTGAGCCTTGCTTTATTCTTTGCTTCTCCAGTTTTTGTTTTGCTTGGTCAGAGGCTGTTCATTTTTATCTGAAAATAAGATTGACAAAATGTATGTAGTTTCTACCTAGCACAGAGAAGTACAAGGACCATTTGTCTCCTGGAGTTTCCTGTAACAAAGGTATACAAAGAATTGTTTTCTGGGTGAATTAGAGCTAAAAGCCACTTTTGTTTCTTCTCTTATCAAGTGATGAGAAGAGTAGGGACTCCAGTTTCTATTTGATCCTCACGCTGTACTTTCAGTAGATTCAGTGAAGAAATCCAGGTAGAAGGTCACAGGTGAACACTTTCCATTCTGGGAGGATTGAGGTTTTTTAAAAGACTTTGAAGTTAAATCAACAGTTTCAGAAGAAACTTCTCTCTTCTATTTTTTTTTTAAAAGAAAAAGTTTTGTGAAAATTAAATAGAAAACAGAATTATGTGTAGTTATCACTGTTCGGTAGTATTTCATTCTATTAACGTAAGACTTCACTGATCTATCAGAAACAAAAATAAAACTTAAAGTGATATGAAGCTTTCGTTGTTGTTTTAAGAAAGCTTTTTTCCCACTCTTTTTGAAGGCTTTTTTTCCTCCGTTTTGGTTGCTGTCTTGAAGTGACTTAAGACAGCTTCTCTCCTATTTTTGTACCTACGTAAGAGTGATATTTGATCATTGTAATAATTCACTTTACAATCCCTGAATAATTCTTCAGAAAGCTTTTTAAATAGACTTGTATCTGTTAAATTTTAGTAATACATCTTAATATAGTATTTTAGATGAATTTATAAAGTTTTAAAAGTAAGGTTTTTTAAAGAAAAATCACGTTGAATGTATTTGAATTTTACCAGGGGTCATTTCTCAAATGGTAGCTCAAAAAGCCTCTGAGTTCATTCTGGGTGACAGCTCCTAATATTGTTTTTTCAAACATTACAGCAAAAAGCCCCTAAATATAGAATTAATAATTTTTTTGATAATTAAAAAATATAAGTTACTTAGTAGAATTACTGAGTTGGTTAAAGTCTGCTTGGTTTTAGAATGGGGCTATAGAGGAAGAGTCAAGAGAAAGTTATGGGAAGCCATCTAGACAAGGGTTTTGTTTTGTTTTGTTTTTCCTTTCTTGGGTGTTGGTGATGATGTCTTATACTACGCTTAGTCCTTGGCAAAACAAAGCTGGTCTTCAGCCGCTTTTCACCTCCCTTTTAAGCATTTTTCTTTTCCTCTCAAAGTAATCCATCTAGGCATCTTATATCCTCTTGTTGAACTTTCTCCCTGTTAAGGTCTGTATTTAGTTCAATATCTGCACTTTAAAAAAACACAAATTTTGGGACTTCCCTGGTGGCGCAGTGGTTAAGAATCTGCTTGCCAACGCAGGGGACACGGGTTCGAGCCCTAGTCTGGGAAGATCCCACATGCCACGGAACAACTAAGCCCATGCGCCACAACTACAGAGCCTGTGCTCTAGAGCCCGTGAGCCACAACTACTGAAGCCTGTGTGCCTAGAGCCCGTGCTCCGCAACAGAGAGAAGCCACCACAATGAGGAGCCCGCGCACTGCAATGAGGAGTAGCCCCCACTCACTGCAACTAGAGAAAGCCTGCGTGCAGCAACGAAGACCCAATGCAGCCAAAAATAAATAAATAAATAAGCTAATTTTTAAAAAACCACAAATTTTCTGTAAGATGTGATTAGCTGATAATCAGGCCTCTTAGGGTTCTTTATTTATTTATTTTTAATTTTTATTTTATTTATCTTTTTATACAGCAGGTTCTTATTAGTTATCCATTTTATACATATTAGAGTATACATGTCGATCCCAATCTCCCAATTCATCAAACCACCACCACCCCCTGCCACTTTCCCCACCTTGGTGTCCATATATTTGTTTTCTACATCTGTGTCTCAATTTCTGCCCTGCAAACCAATTCATCTGTACCATTTTTCTAGGTTCCACATATATGCGTTAATATACGATATTTGTTTTTCTCTTTCTGACTTACTTCACTCTGTATGACAGTCTCTAGATTCATCCACGTCTCTACAAATGACCCAATTTTGTTCCTTTTTATGGCTGAGTAATATTCCATTGTATATATGTACCACACCTCCTTTATCCATTCGTCTGTCGATAGGCATTTAGGTTGCTTCCATAACCTGGCTGTTGTAAATAGTGCTGCAGTGAACATTGGGGTGCATGTGTCTTTTTGAATTATGGTTTTCTCTGGGTATATGCCCATTAGTGGGATTGTTGGCTCATATGGTAATTCTATTTTTAGTTTTTTAAGGAACCTCCATACTGTTCTCCGTAGTGGCTGTATCAATTTACATTCCCATCAACAGTGCAAGAGGGTTCCCTTTTCTCCACACCCTCTCCAGCATTTTTTGTTCGTAGATTTTCTGATGATGCCCACTCTAACTGGTGTGAGCTGATACCTCATTGTAGTTTTGATTTGCATTTCTCTAATAACTAGTGATGTTGAGCAGCTTTTCATGTGCTTTTGGCCACCTGTCTGTCTTTTTTGGGGAAACGTCTATTTAGGTCTTCTGCCCATTTTTTGGATTGGATGGTTTGTTTTTTTGATATTGAGCTGCATGAGCTGTTTATATATTTTGGAGATTAATCCTTTGTCAGTCGATTCACTTGCAGATATTTTCTCCCATTCTGAGAGTTGTCTTTTCATCTTGTTTAGTTCTTCTCTAAATGTTTCATAGAATTCACCTGTGAAGCCATCTGGTCCTGGACTTTTGTTTGTTGGAAGATTTTTAATCACAGTTTCAATTTCATTAATCGTGATTAGTCTGTTCATATTTTCTATTCCTGGTCCAGTCTTGGAACGTTCTACCTTTCTAAGAATTTGTCCATTTCTTCCAGGTTGTCCATTTTATTGGCATAGACTTTCTTGTAGTAGTCTCTTAGAATGCTTTGTATTTTTGCTGTGTCTGTTGTAACTTCTTTTTCATTTCTAATTTTATTGATTTGAGTTCTCTCCCTCTTTTTCTTGATGAGTCTGGCTAATGGTTTATCGATTTTGATTATCTTCTCAAAGAACCAGCTTTTAGTTTTATTGATCTTTGCTATTGTTTTCTTTGTTTCTATTTCATTTATTTCCTCTCTGATCTTTATGATTTCTTTCCTTCTACTACCTTTGGGTTTTGTTTGTTCTTCTTTCTCTAGTTCCTTTAGGTGTAAGGTTAGATTGTTTGAGATTTTTCTTGTTTCTTGAGGTAGGCTTGTATTGCCATAAACTTTCCTCTTAGAACTGCTTTTGTTGCACCACATAGGTTTTGGATCATCGTGTTTTCATTGTCATTTGTCTCTAGGTATTATTTGATTTCCTCTTTGATTTGTTCAGTGATCTCTTGGTTATTTAGTAAAGTACTGTCTAGCCTCTGTGTGTTTGTGTTTTTTACATTTTTTTCCCTGTAATTGATTTCTAATCTCATAGCGTTGTGGTCAGAAAAGATGCTTGATATGATTTCAGTTTTCTTAAATTTACTGAGCTTGATTTGTGACCCAAGATGTGATCTATACTGAAGAATGTTCCATGCACACTTGAGAAGAAAGTGTAATCTTCTGTTTTTGCATGGAATGTCCTAAAAATATCAATTAATCTATCTGGTCTATTGTGTCATTTAAAGCTTGTGTTTCCTTAGTAATTTTCTGTTTGGATGATCTGTCCATTGGTGTAAGTGAGGTGTTAAAATCCTCCACTATTATTGCGTTACTGTCGATTTCCTCTTTTATACCTGTTCGCAGTTGCCTTATGTATTGAGGTGCTGCCATGTTGGGTGCATATATGTTTATAATTGTTATATCTTCGTCTTGGATTGATCCCTTGATCATTATGTAGTGTCCTTCCTTGTCTCTTGTAACATTAAAAGTCTATTTTATCTGATATGAGTATTACTACTCCAGCTTTCTTTTGATTTCCATTTGCATGGAATATCTTTTTCCATCCCCTTACTTTCAGTCTGTATGTGTCCCTCGATCTGAAGTGGGTTTCTTGTAGACAGCATATATATGGGTCTTGTTTTTGTATCCATTCAGCAAGCCTGTGTCTTTTGGTTGGAGCATTTAATTCATTCACGTTTAAGGTAATTATCGATATGTATGTTCCTGTGACCATTTTCTTAATTGTTTTGGGTTTGTTTTTGTAGGTCCTTTTTTTCTCTTGTGTTTCCCACGTAGAGAAGCTCCTGTAGCATTTGTTGTAGAGCTGGTTTGGTGGTGCTGAATTCTCTTAGCTTTTGCTTGTCTGTAAAGCTTTTGATTTCTCCATCGTGTCTGAACGAGATTGTTGCTGGGTAGAGTAATCTTGGTTGTAGGTTCTTCCCTTTCATCACTTTAAATATGTCATGCCACTCCCTTCTGGGTTGCAGAGTTTCTGCTGAGAAATCAGCTGGTAACCTTATGGGAGTTCCCTTGTATGTTATTTGTCATTTTTCCCTTGCTGCTTTCAATAATTTTTCTTTGTCTTTAATTTTTGGCAGTTTGATTACTATGTGTCTTGGCATGTTTCTCCTTGGGTTTATCCTGTATGGGACTCTCTGTGCTTCCTGGACTAGGGTGGCTATTTCCTTTCCCATGTTAGGGAAGTTTTTGACTATAATCTCTTCAAATATTTTCTTGGGTCCTTTCTCTCTCTCTTCTCCTTCTGGGACCCCTGTTGTGCGAATATTAGTGTGTTTAATGTTGCCCCAGAGGTCTCTTAGGCTGTCTTTATTTCTTTTCATTCTTTTTTCTTTATTCTGTTCCGCAGCAGTGAATTCCACCATTCTGTCTTCCAGGCCACTTATCCATTCTTCTGCCTCAGTTATTCTGCGTTGATTCCTTCTAGTGTATTTTTCATTTCAGTTATTGTATTGTTCATCTCTGTTTGTTTGTTCTTTAGTTCTTCTAGGTCTTTGTTAAACATTTCTTGCATCTTCTTGATCTTTGCCTCCATTCTTTTTCCGAGGTCCCGGATCATCTTCACTATCATTTTTCTGAATTCTTTTTCTGGAAGGTTCCCTATCTCCACTTCATTTAGTTGTTTTTCTGGTGTTGTATCTTGTTCCTTCATCTGGTACATAGCCCTCTGCCTTTTCATCTTGTCTGTCTTTCTGTGAATGTGGTTTTTGTTCCACAGGCTGCAGGATTGTAGTTCTTCTTCCTTCTGCTGTCTGCCCTCTGGTGGATGAGGCTATATATAAGAGGCTTGTGCCGGTTTCCTGATGGTGGTGGGTAGAGCTGGCTGTTGCTCTGGAGGGCAGAGCTCAGTAAAATTTTAATCTGCTTGTCTGCTGATGGGTGGGGCTGGGTTCCCTCCCTTTTGTTTGTTTGGCCTGATGCGACCCAACACTGGAGCCTACCTGGGATCTTTGGTGGGGCTAATGGCGGACTCTGGGAGGGCTCACGCCAAGGAGTACTTCCCAGAACTTCTGCTGCGAGTGTCCTTGTCCCCACGGTGAGACACAGCCACCCCTGCTTCTACAGGAGACCCTCCAACACTAGCAGGTAGGTCTGGTTCACTCTCCTGTTGGGTCACTGCTCCTTCCCCTGGGTCCCGATGCGCACACTACTTTGTGTGTGCCCTCCAAGAGTGGAGTCTCTGTTTCCCCCAGTCCTGTCGAAGTCCTGCAATCAAATCCCGCTAGCCTTCAGAGTCTGATTCTCTAGGAATTCCTCCTCCTGTTGCCGGATCCCCAGGTTGGGAAGCCTGACATGGGGCTCAGAACCTTCACTCCAGTGGGTGGACTTCTGTGGTATAAGTGTTCTCCAGTCTGTGAGTCCCCCACCCAGCAGTCATGGGATTTGATTTTACTGTGATTGCGCCCCTCCTACCGTCTCATTGCAGCTTCTCCTTTGTCTTTGGATGTGGGGTATCTTTTTGGTGAGTTCCAGTGTCTTCCTGTCAATGATTGTTCAGCAGTTAGTTGTGATTCTGGTGCTCTCTCAAGAGGGAGTGAGAGCACATCCTTGTACTCTGCCATCTTGAACCAGTCTCTCTTTGGGTTATTGTAGCATTAATCCTTTAACATAATGAGACTTGGTTGGGGGATGGTATTTATGACAGAACATCTAAATGGGGATGGTGATATATAAATGTAAAAAAATTATTTAATATTTTCAAAAGCCAGATTCTATAATAAGTAAGTTGTATCTCCATTATGAGATGAGTATAAGAGGTGAAAACCTGTAGCTGCATTTGATCCTCTGGATTTTGATTTTTACATGTTTTCTGAATTTTCAATAGAAGAGTGCCAGAAATCTTCTTTGAAGGAATGGGAAATATGTCTTTTGCTTTCCCACTTACTCTGGTTTTAGCCAGCTTTATTTGAAGACATTTTTCTGCTTAAGATTACCAGGCTATTTTCCTGATGCTAGTTATTGCATTATTGAAATATTTGGTGTTATAGTTCTATGAAATTTTCTGCAAATACTGTATCCCTTATTTTTTCATTGTAGATTGGTATGCTGGGCTTTATTTGTGTGTAGCCAACAAAACCCCAACTAGACTGCTGCTTTTTTTGTGACTACACATATTACACTAGTTTTTTTGTGACACATTTGTCATAGCTGTTCAAATGCAGCTTGGTTTTTCCATTCTTTGTTTTATTTTCTTTTTTGATGTAATCCAAATTCAAATGATTCATGTTACTTTCATGTGAGGTTAAGATTGATAATAATTTGAAATATTGCCTGTTAAATTCTTTCCCCTTACACTCAAAATGTGGTGGTTTGTTTTCAATTAATTAGCAAATAGTTATCGAACACATTTCAAGATAAAAGAATTTGAGGCAATCAAATTTTGAGAACTGAGGAATGTGAAAGAGATTTGAGCTGATACAGAAAGAATGAGTAGGGTATACACAGAGGATGCCCTTCCAGTGGGAACTGTAGTGAAGGCAGAGGCAGTGCTGTGCAGAGGAAGGAGCAGAGACTTGGGGTCAGACATGTGGCAGGCATTCAAACCCTGAGACGTTTGCTCTCTGTAAAATGGAAATAGAATTTGCTCTTTAGGTTATCCTCTTAGTTTCCTAAGGCTGCTGTAACAAATTACTGCTAGCTTAAACCAATAGAAATGTCATCTTTTAACAGTTCTGGAGGTGAGAAGTCCAAAATTAATTTCACTGGGTTGAAATCGAGGTGTTGGCAGGGCCACACTCCTTCCAGGGGCTTTATGGGGAGGCTGTTCCTTTCCCCTTTCAGCTTCTGGTGGCTGCCATTATTCCTTGGCTTGTGGTCACATCACTTGAGTCTCTGCCTCTGCTCACATTGCCCTTTCCTCTTATTTCTCTGTCAGATCTCCTTCTGTCTCCTAAAAGCATACTTGTGTTTGGATTTAGGGCCAAACTTTGTAATCCTGGATAATCTCCTCATCTTAATATCTTTCAGTTAATGACATCTGCGAATGCTTTGCCGTATAAGGTAACATTTAGATTCCAGAGATTAGGACCTGATGTCTTTGGGGCCATATTCAGCTTACTTCAGATACTATAAGAATTAAATACAGTAATGACAAAGGTCTCAGATTGAGATATGCAGAGATGTAACTTCCTTTATTTCTATAACTTGAATTAATTTCTAACTCTGAGTCTCCTGACCTCTTTTTTTTTTTTTTTTTTTTTTTTTTTTAAACATCTTTATTGGGGTATAATTGCTTTACAATGGTGTGTTAGTTTCTGCTTTATAACAAAGTGAATCAGCTATACATATACATATGTTCCCATATGTCTTCCCTCTCCTGACCTCTTAATGGCAGACAGTTTAATCTTCTGTTACTGGTTTGCTTTATGGATTGTTATAGTCTTGTTGGGGTAAATAATCAATTCAGGTTATATAAATGAGTTACATACAGGTTTAAGATACACTCAGTTGAAGGTTAAGACCTAGTTTCACTCTTCCAACACTCTGATGGGGCATTTAAGTCCCAGGAAGGGTATTTGTCTAACTTCTATCCAACTCTTCTCTTCGTGTTCTAGAAACTCTTATTTCTCTCAAGCTTATTGCCTGTATCATAAAGCCCCCTAAATTCATGGTCTTCTTTTAGCCCTTTCACACTTCTTCTGGAGAACTTGGTTCTGCAGTGCTCTTTCCTCATACTTGGATGCTACAGACTCATCTTCCTCAGCATTGCACTTAGCTATTGCTTTGCCGCCATGTTAGATGCAGGGCTTCTACTTGAGGGTAGAAGCCTCCTAAGGCTACTCTTTGGTTTGAACCACACACCACCATTAAACTTACCTGGGATTTTATTAGCATCATCTGCTCATCCTGAAAGGGTCCTAGTTCCAGAAGGGGCAGGATGTAGGGTCACTGTGACCTAAACCATCCAGTTACTATCTAGCCTCCTCTCAGGCTCCACTCCACCCTTTCCTCCACTAACCCCTTAATTCCAGATCCTTTCCCAGAGGACAGAGGGTGCATCCCTGTATGAGTCAGTGGAGGATTGGCTGGCCATTATTCTCCCCAAGTGATCATATTTGTCAAAGATTGATAAAGTCTAATTTGAAGCTCAAAAGTAAAGAAAGTGCATCTCTGTCATTTTTTCCTCTCTGTATAGTTTATCTTCAGGGCAGAACATGTGCTGTTTCCTTAGTGGTAGAGATAGGTGATGGGTACAGTGAAACACAGGTTGGTAAAACAAATAAGCAGACATATTGCTTAATACCTTGCAATTTTCTCCCACTGTGGTTGCAATAAATACAGATACAGTGTGTAGCACATAGTATATTTAATAATGTGAACCTATGCTTCATAAGGTTGAAAATATCAGTTGGAGTTGTGTGAGAAGTAAACAAAAGTAAGGATAATAAAGATTGTTAGGGATGCAACTTCCCACTCGATATCTCGGTGACTGCTGGATCTCCCTGCAAACTGCTTCTCTTACAGTCTTCTTAGCTCATTAATGGCGGTAGTCCTTCCAAATGCTTAAGCCAAGAATCTTGGTGTCTTCCTTCACTGCCCCCTCTCTTTCACTCCACATCCAATTTGTCAACAAATCCTGTTGGCTCTACCTTCAGAATACATACACACAGATTCTGTCTACTTCTTACATGCTGCCACTCTCATCCAGGCCACATCATCTCCCCTTGTTAATTGCAATATTCTGCTAGATGGTCTTCCTGTTTCTACCCTTAAGCCTTTTGAAATCAGTTATCCACTCAGCATCCAGTGTGATCCAATGAAAACGTAAGTCAGCTCATAGTAGTCTTATGTTCAAAATGGATTCCTTTCCCTTATGCCCTCCTTTTTCCCTCCTCCCTGATCCATTTTTCTCTGTAGTGTTTATTGCCACCTTTTAAGATTTACATGATTTGTTGTCCCTGTCTTCCCATTAGAATTGAAGCTCCATGAGGCAATGACTTCTGTCTTGTTCACTACAAAATTCCAAGCCCCACAATGACTGTCTGACACATGGTAGGCCTTCAATAAATATTTGTCGAATGGACAGATGAATGAATATGTTAAGACTGCCAGACTATATGGATTTATCTCATAACAAGTAGGAAGTGGACAAGTTTTTGAGTGGGGGTCACATTGATACAAATGTTTTATGAGGTTTCCTGTGATATCAGGATCCAGGTTGGATTGGAAGAATGAGAAAAACAGAGGTTTGGAGATTAGTTAGGAAAGAGTGAAGGTCTAAATGGGAATGGTGATAGTGGGAATGGGTTGGGGGTTGTTGGGTGTGTGAGAGACACTCGGACAAAGAGTCTGATATCTGGGGTAACAACTGGAGGATATTGGAGTGGACATAGAGAAAGTTGTAATGGACATTGGAAAATTTAGGAAAAAGCAGTTTGAGAGAGAAAAAGGAAGATACTTTGTTTCATTTTTTAACATTTTTTACAAATTTTGGTAGAATGCATGTAACATAAAATTTACCATTTCATTCATTTTAAGGGTAAAGCTCACTGGCATTATGTACATTTATTTATATTTATATTGTTGTACAACCATCACCCCCATCCACCTCTAGAACATTTTTATCTTCTCATACTGAAACCCTGAACCCATTAAACAATAACTCCTCATTCTTCCCACACCCCGGTCCTTGACAACCACCATTCTACTTTGTGTCTCTATGAATTTGTCTGCTCTAGGTACCTCATGTAATGGAATCATATAATGTTTTTTCTTTTGTGTCTGTCTTATTTTACATAGTATAATATCTTTAAGGTTCATCCATGTTGTAACATGTGTCAGAATTTCATTCCTTTCTAAGGCTAAATATTCCACGGAATGTCTTTACTACATTTTGTTTATCCATTCATTTGTTGATGGACATTAGGATGTTTTTACTTTCTGGCTATTGTGAATGATGCTACAATGGACATTGATGTACAAGTATCTGTTCCAGTCCCTGCTTTAACTTCTTTTGGTTATGAACTCAGAAGCGGAATTGCTGGAATTGTTTAATATTTGGAGGGACCACCATACTGAACTTTGGTTTTAGACAGATTATGTTTGAAGTGGTGGAAAGTCTAGCAGTTAGGATTGGAGTGCTAAGTGAAAGCAACTGTAGCTGGAGATTTCACTTCAGGGAACTTGACAGACATAATGGCTGAAGAGGGGAGAGTTAATTAGTTGAGAGAAGAGAGAAAAAAAGAGTCCAGCCAAGGACTGCATCTTAGGTGGGAGAAGGAGCTACCAGAGCTAGTCAATGAGACCGAAAAAGAGCAATCTGAATTAGGAACAGAACCTGGGAGTGCTGATACACACTTAGCTCCAACTCATTCTTATTCATATATTCATTCAGCACTCTTAGAAGAACTCCCTTTCAGATGAATAAGCTTCTATTTAAGTGTGACATTACTTTCAAGGGCTTGGGTGCTGCAGGTCACAGATTACTCCTGAGTGTTGAATTTCTGAGACATAGGTACTTTTCAAAAAGGTCTTAGAAGCACCTAAAAAAGCAGGGGGTTTCTATATTTCTTGTTTGGCTGTCCTCCATTTCTTATTTTGCATTAATAATTTCACAGTCACTTTTCTTTAACCTTTTATTGAAGTATGACGTACCTTAACATAAGTGAACAAAGGTGGACAACTTGGTGAATTCTCAGATATTGTTTCTACCTGAGTATCCAACACCCAGATTAACAAACAGACTATTTCTCACCCCCGGTGGTTCCCTCATGCCCCTGCTCACTCACCCACTATCCCTATTATCTTGATTTCTAACACCATAGATTTACTGTATCTGTGTTGAACTTATATAAGTGGAATCATGTAGTATGTACTCTTTGTGTCTGACTTCTTCCATTTAGTATTATGTTTGTGGAATTCATCCATGAAGTTGTGTTTTATTGTAGTATATATTCCATTGTGTCCTTTACACAGTTTATATATTCATTCTCACGTTGATAGGCATTTGGGTAGTTTCCAGTTTGGGGCTATTATGAATAGTACCGCTATGAACATCACAGTTTCTTATTAAAATAGGAAATCTGCATGGTATGTTCACCTCTTTAAAGTTGCCATTGCTTTTTTCATTTAAGTGCCTTTCCTCCTAAGTGCCTTCCCACCCTGCCTAATTATCTTCATTGGTAATACAAACTACATTTGCCTGAACACTAGTTTTGAAAGTAAAAAGTGCCACAAGAAATCAGGTTTCTTAAAAAATTGTATGTCCTTGCATTAAAATTTTCTTTTTAAAGCATTTATTTTAGTTTTTCTCAACTATCCAGGTTATGTGTCTTAAACGCATAGTGAACCTGTCAAACTTTTTCAGCTCTTAATGGGATGAATTGTTCAACCCTGAGGCAAATATTTTAATTTTGGCACCATGATGAGTCGGAGAAAAAGAATCGTTCCCATATTCTTAATGCAGTTTTGTTATCAAACTTATAATTTACATAGCAATAAAAGGAGATTGAGAATTAGTAAAAAGTGCATTGTGATATTTTATGTCATTTTTCTCTTCGGGTTACAGTCTGCTTTGGTATAAAAATCAACATTACTAATTCAAAATTAATGAAAATTTTATCAATCTGATTATTCCAGAATTGAGTTGAAATTTTCTATGTTTAATAAAGATACGTACATAATATATTTTATATATTTGTATGGATATATACGTCCCTATGTTTATTTGTCTACCTACCTGTCTATCTTTCTATCCATCCATCCATCCATCTGTTGACATGCTCACTGGAACATTCTTTACAGAAAGAACAATAGAAGACCACGAGCTGGTGATTGAAGTGCTATCTAACTGGGGAATGGAAGAAGAAAATAAGCTATACTTTAGAAAAAATTATGCCAAATATGAATTCTTTAAAAACCCAATGGTAAGTGAAATCCCTATTAATAGTTATAGAAAATGAATGAGTTTAGTTAAATTTTATTTTATTTTATGTGAAGAAAAATATCACTATGGATAAAATACAAGTCCCTATTTGGTAAACTGTAGGTAAGAATTCTGGCCCTTTAAAATTATAGTCACACTTCTTCTTACTCTAACAATGATTAGCCAACATCATCACAGAAGTTCATATACATGGTTTTGGGGAACTACTGCTTCTTTTCTTGCTTTTTAAGAAAAAAAACTACATTTGATTTGGGGAATTATTAGATATCTCCAAGCAGGTTCCAAAATATTATGGTTTAACTCTTTTCACAGAATTTAGGAAATTAAATAAGAAAAATTCTAAAGGAAAAACAGATTGATGTTTGTTGGGAGTGTTGAAACTTAGCCAGAAGTTTAGATTGACATGCATCTTGCTGTTCCAAACTATTTTGTTTTCAGTGCAATAATTGAGCTAAGTAGAAATGAGATAAAGACCAGTGCATTATCTAGTAACTAGTAAATACTACTTTCATTATAGTTCTTTTTAAAAGAAAGTAAATGTATGTCACATTCTAATGAAGACTAGTGATCTAGAGAAGTCAGAATAGCCTCTGGGCTCATTATTTTAAATTGTTTTTGACTCTGCAGCTGTAGCATATTTTTACACTAAGCTTTGGATAATTGGATTGAAATGATACTTTATGAAAAATATATGATACACACCATAATAGAATATTTTCAAACTCTGAAAGACCTCTTACGCTCTCTTTTATTTGAACTTATTAATAGAAACATAGTGGGATGATCTTTGACAAAGAAAATATGAGTCCTAATAAAAATTAAATAGAATTAGAATTAGAAAGGAAACTGTTTTCTTATTATGAATCTTTATTAAAAGCAAGAATTTAAAAGTCATAGTTAAAGACATAGGGTTTAGTGCTCAGTTTTAGTTGTTTTTTTTTTTTAATTTAAACAAGGCTGTAGATTCATTTTGTAGACTTAGAGTAGTGGTTCTCAACTGGGGGGTGATGTGGTAATGTCTGGAGACATTTTTGGTTGCCATACTGGGGGGATGGGGGTGCTGCTAGTGGGTGGAGGCCAGGAATGCTCTAAACGTCCTGCAATGCACAGGACAGTCCCCCCAACACAGCGTTATTAGACCGACGTTAATAGAACTACGCTTCAAAAACCCTGTCCTAAAGGAAGTATAGTGGCATATATTTTCCTAAACTTGCCTGATCATAAAAACGCCCTGGGGAAGGGGATAGTGGTTGTTAAAAATACAGGATCCAGGTCCTACCCTGACCTACTGAATCAGACACTCCAGGAAAGAGGCCTGGGAATTCCTATTTTTAAACAGCTTTCCTGGGTGAATTTTATGATTAAACAGGTTTGGAAAGATAGTGGGTGGAAAAGACTGTCATTTTAGCTCCCTGGCCCTCTAGTTTAACTCCTTGTTCCTCTACTCTATGGGCTGTGACCTTGGGTATATATATCCTTTACTTCTATGAGCCTTGACTTTATAAAATGGAGCTGATAGTCCTTCAGTACCTGCTAGAGTGGTTGCAGGACTCAGGGAAGACGTATGGGAGCTAGCACACTGTCAGCCTGAGGGCAGTGTTTGTAACTGGAGGTACATGGATCTCTGTGTATCAGCACCATCTGAAGGTGTTTGGCTAGTCTTTGGGCCCTGCTTCTACCTTCTCATTAAGATACCTGGGGGTAGAGTCAGGGACTGGCATGTTTAAAAGTGCTTTGGGTGAATTTTCAACACACTGATTTAAAGAGCTTTTGCTTTAGATGACTGTGTTGGTCATAGTTCAATCTTTCCTGGCATGGCTTTGGGATAATATAACATGTATCTTTTCGTCAGTATTTTTTTCCAGAGCATATGGTGTCTTTTGCAACTGAAACCAATGGTGAAATATCCCCCACACAGATTTTGCAGGTAAAATATATATTTTCATTAAAATATGTAAGTACTAAATAATGAAGGGAAACTTTAAGGTCCTTATTTACTTACTTATTTATTTTTCTAATTTTATAAGTAGATATACTCATTTATCTTGCATTTCCATGCTTTTTTTTTTTTTTTTACTTCATGAGAGTTGATAATATTCTTTTTTTAAATTGAAGTATCGTTGATTTACAATGTTGTGTTAGTTTCAGGTGTACTGCAAAGTGATAAAGTTGTACACACATATAGAGTTATTTTTTTTCAGATTCTTTTCCCTTATAGGTTATTACAAAATATTGAGTATAGTTCTTTTAGCTATACAGTAGGTCCTTGTTGGTTATCTATTTTATATATAGTAGTATGTATATATTAATCCCAGACTCTTAATTTATCCTCCCCCTTCCCCTTTGGTAACCATAAGTTTGTTTTCTATGTCTGTGGGTCTATTTCTGTTTTGTATATAAGTTCATTTGTATTTTTTTTCCTTAGATTCGAATATAAGTGATATCATATGATATTTGTCTTTCTCTGTCTGGCTTACTTCGCTTAGTAGGATAATCTCTAGGTCCAGCCATGTTGCTGAAAATGGCATTATTTCATTCATTTTTTATGGCTAAATAATATTCCATTGTATAAATATACTACATCTTCTTTATCCATTCATGTGTCAATGGACATTTAGGTTGCTTCCATGTCTTGGCTATTGTAAATAGTGCTGCAGTGAACACTGGGGTGCATGTGTCTTTTCCAGTTATGGTTTTCTCTGGATATATGCCCAGGAATGGGATTGCAGGATAATATGGTAGCTCTATTTTTAGTTTTCTGAGGAACCTCCATACTGTTCTCTATAGTGGCTGCACCATTTTACATTCCCATCAACAGTGTAGGAGGGTTCCTTTTTCTCCACACCCTCTCCAGCATTTATTATTTGTAGACTTTTTGATGATGGCCATTCTAACCAGTGTGAGGTGATACCTCATTGTAGCTTTGATTTTCATTTCTCTAATAATTAGTGATGTTGATTGAGCATCTTTTCATGTGCCATCTGTATGTCTTCTTTGGAGAAATGTCTATTTAGTGAGGTCCATATTTATACATGTCCAGATTTTGGATGGTATGCCTTGAGTGGTTAATTTTTGCTGGAGATAAAGTTGGAAAAGAGAAGAAGAGGAAAGAAAAGAAAAGAGTACAATCTAGATAAAGAATTCTGTAAATCAATAAAGACCCCTAAGTATATTATTCTTCCCAGTTTTGAACAACTGTCAAAGGATTTTAAGCATTTAAAAAATGTGTATCATGAAAGGAAACTGGCAGAATTTTGCTCTGTGATGTATTTAAAGATTGTTAGTCTTTGAAAAAAATCAAAATTTCCAGTAAATTATAGACATTTTACCAACATATATTTAATGTTAACTTTTATAATAAATGCTCTCAATCCTATTTATGATAAAATATTTAGCAATTAAATGAAATATTATCTATGATGGAAACTCTTGATTGGAACATGAAATAGCTGAATTAAGAATACTAGTTATGGGCTTCCCTGGTAGTGCAGTGGTTGGGAGTCTGCCTACCGATGCAGGGGACACAGATTCGTGCCCCGGTCCGGGAGGATCCCACATGCCACGGAGCGGCTGGGCGCGTGAGCCATGGCCGCTGAGCCTGCGTGTCCAGAGCCTGTGCTCTGCAACGGGAGAGGCCACAACAGTGAGAGGCCCGTGTACCGCAAAAAAAACTAGTTATTTAATTTAAAACTTCCTTAGTTTTGCATCTGTTGAGCTCATTTCTTACAAACTGGCAATGGCTGTAGGCTGTAATTTTCTTAAGACATTTTCATTACAATAAAAATTTTCAGTTATTTTCTGTTTGATACTATACTTGTTAACAGGTTAATGGTGAGCAATGTCTTTATAATGGTTGCTGTTTGATCTAAACCCAAGGCATCCCCGAACCCACTCAATAGTCTCTGATCTTTAATGAAGAAAACTTTTAATAGTTCCAGTATAGATATTACTTTAAATATGTTGGTATTTGAATATACTGGTAAATATATTGGGTATCACAAATTTGTTTTCTATGGGCTTTTTATTTGTAATAGGTTATATTTCATTTTTTGCTTCAAAATATTTTAGAACTATGATTAGCCTCAGGATTTCTCTAAAAGCTACTTATATGCTACCAGGCTGTCACAGACACCCTGTAGAATGTTAGGGTGAATGGCAGCAGCGGCAGTGCCCCAGCACCCCTCGCTCTCACGCCTCTTTATACTTTGCCTTTGGATTATGACAGGGCAGTGGATTGGAGTTTTTCTTCTGCCTCCTTTCCCAAATTCTCCTATAATTTAGTTATATTACTTTAATTTTAAATTATAAAAACAAGAAAAGTCATAGCTTTGGAATCATATAGTCCTGCACGTGCCCCTGACCTCTTCTCTCCACTGAGGCAATGTTTCCACTTTTTAAAACGTTCCTTCTTTTTCTAGTGTGACCTCTATGACTCCCTTTTTAAAATTTAATTGGTTTGGTTTAATAACTTGGAAAGCACTCAAACTAAAAAACCTACTTGCCTGCTTTGCATGTCAATTAATTAATATCTGTGGCTCATTAAATTAAAAGTTTTTTTATTAATTTACTTAAAAAACATTATCTACTCTCAGCATTTCCCCGAATAGCCTTTTAAAACTATGTTACGTTGGTTTAGCTAATATTTTCTCTTAGTTTCAGTTTTAACATTTTGCATTCGTTTATTCATAGGGATTTCCATTTCCTTCTTTTAGTGAGACACTAATGCGTTTCCACTGTCTTATTAAGGATGCTGAGCACAGCCACTCAGAGCTATTCCTTTTCATTCTCAATTTCCTGACCAACACATGCCTGCTGTCTCAGTTAATTATCACTGGGTAACAAACTATTCGAAATCTTAATGGCTTAAGTACCCACTTATATTTTGTCAACAGTTTTGTAGGTTGGTATTTGGGAAGGCTTTAGCTGGATGGGTCTCTGAGGCAGATTGACTCCCAAAGGGATTGTGGATCTGCTTCTTCTGAGATAGCTTTTCACTACATGTGTCTGGTACTCCTTGGCCTCTCTCTCTCTCCCCACATGGTGTGTCATTTTCCAAGGCTTTTCCAGTTGCGTTGTGCTTCTCACCACATAGCCATCTTAGGGTAGTCACGTTTCTTGTATGAAAGTTAGCTTCCAAGAGTTAAGGAGTGGAAGCCATCAGGCTAGTTAAGGGACTACAGTTAGAACGGCAGCCTGTCCCTCCTGCCATATGCTATTGGTCAGAGCAGTCACAAGCCTTGCCCAGATTCAAGGGGGTGGAGAAACTTCACCTGTTTGTTCAGTGGCAGGATCACATTTGCAGAAGAGCACGTGGAATGAAAGATATTGTTGCAGTTCTCTTTGGAAAACACAACCTGCCCATACCCACCCACAACTGAGAACCATAGAGCACAAAGACATTGTTTACTTTACCTTCATCGAGGAGGTGAACTTGGCTCAATTTCTTTGATAATTGAATAATGGAAGTCCGGATCATGGTCTTACATATACCATAATGAAGTTGAAGTTGATAGGTCAATCTATAATCTCAAGGAAAATCATAGACAGGGATGAAAAGTATCAGGACTTAACTCTGTAGACAAAGTTCAGCTTTTCAAATGGACATTCAAATAGCTTGTAATTTTGGTGTTTGACTAAGTACTGATAACTTAGAATATATATTTCATGAGCATATTTTCATTTGGAACTTGCCTCAGGTTTTCACAAGACTGATTTATTTTCTGTTATATATATCGCTATTTCTGTAATGGTGTATAAGTGGTATCAATGCTGTTTGATTTTGCACATTTCTATTTGAAATATAAAACTACAATATCATTGATTCAGAAACTGTATGAGAGTGTCTGATTTTTCTTCCAGATGTTTCTGAGTTCAAGCACGTATCCTGAAATCCATGGCTTCTTACATGCAAAAGAACAGGGAAAGAAGTCCTGGAAAAAGATTTACTTCCTTTTAAGAAGATCCGGTTTATATTTTTCTACTAAAGGGACATCCAAGGTAAATTGGAATATCAGTGATGTGCTATGAATTATATGGAAGTTGTAAGTTAAAATGGGTTTTACTTTGTTTTATTCATTATCTTATTGCATGATGTCAATAGTTGGTAATTTTTTTTAGATTCCAAACATTTGCCATAATTCATTTAAAAACTAATTATTCAGCTTTATTTCCCACTAGTTTCAATATACATCCTTTGATACCATCTGGATGCTCTTGTTTCAGTACCACATTCCTTGCCCATTTCTCCCCCACTCTGAATCTACCCCCATTCTCCTTATCAAGGCTGGGATTTTGAAGCCCAACAGAGTTCACCTCTTTACTTTTTACCCAGGTCATACTACTGACCTTGCCCACCTCTGAACTTCTGTTGATGCAGTTAGTACCACACAGCTGAGTCTGTAACTGCTTATTAATTCCTTTGTGTGTGTTAGTTTTGTCTCCTCATCTAGATTATGAATTCCTAGAGGAAGTTATCATGTTATGATCAGTGGTGGATGTATGTGTGTGCTTGCTTATGTATACCTATGTATACAGTTACATAGACATTCCTGTGCAGATGTTCATACACACATACATAATCACTTATGAATGTAATTCCCTTAGCACTAGCACTATGTAATCTGTTTCTATGTAGTCTAGTTGTTGCCTACTATGCCATATGCCTGTGTTTTATGTCTTGACATTTTATGCAATGCATTGATTTCCTTCAAGTAAAACTACTTTTGAGAGTTTTCATGAGAGTTTAATTCTATGTTCATGCATCTGTTCTGTCAGTGACAACACTGTTGCTTCTTTATGGATAATCTGTCATTTTTCTTTGGCTCTTTTTCAAATTTTATTATCATCATTGGTATTTAGTCATTTTCCTGCCGTATTTCTAGGTATGTTCAAATATATTCTGCTATACATACCTTGCTTGATTCTTAACATACACATTCAATCTTCAAATTCATATTTTTCTTTTATGCTGAAAATGTTCATTATTTATTTCTCATTCTCAATATTTGGTCCTTTAAATTTTTAGTAGGATTTTCTGTCTTGGCTAGTCATGGCCCTAGGTGTCCCTTTGCTTGTGGCTGCCTAACTCCAGTCTCTGCCTCTGTCTTCACACAGCCTTCTCCTTTCTCTGTGTGTCTCTGATAAGGACACTTGTCATGGATTTAGAGCCCACCCAGATAATCTAGGAAGATGTCATCTCTAGATCCTTAGCTCAATTACATCTGCAAAGGCCCCTTTGCAAAACAGGTCACATTCACAGTTTCTTCAGGTTAGGACATGGACAGGTCTTTTAATTTTGAGTGAGAGTGAAATGATCATGTTGTAAGAAGATGAATATGGCCACAGGGAGCTTAAAAAATCAACTAGAGAGACAGAGAATCAGAGAGGGGAAGGGAGCAGGGGAGGCAGGGGGGAAGGGATAAGTGGGCAGGAAGGGAGAGAGACTGATTGATTGAGTTGAGGCACAGATGCTAATTAGTGCTAACTAGATGATCATTTCAGTAAGCAAGGGTGGAGGCAATGGGATCTAACCTAGGATGAGCAGTGGAGAGAGAAGGGGATGGATGTAAGATTAAATGACAAATGGTCAGATTTTGTTGACTGGTTGATATGAAAGAAGAGGAAGCACTTAATGTTCTTAGAGAAAGACATAAGGAAAATAAAGAAATAGAAAATGATAGAATAGGGCTTCCCTGGTGGCACAGTGGTTCAGAGTCCACCTGTCGATGCAGGGGACACGGGTTCGTGCCCCGGTCTGGGAAGATCCCACATGCTGCGGAGCGGCTGGGCCCATGAGCCACGGCCGCTGAGCCTACGCGTCTGTGCTCCGCAACGGGAGAGGCCACAACAGTGAGAGGCCCGAGTACCGCAAAAAAAAACAAACAAACAAACAAAAAAGAAAATGATAGAATAAACAGGAATAGGAGATTTGAAGAAATCAAATCTTAGAAGAAAGATACTGATCTTAGTTCTAGATATAGTGTGTTGATGGTAAAGTATCCAAATGGAAATGCCCAGAACACAGCTAATGATAGAGACTATAGATATTTGGGCAGTGGTATGGAGATATGGAGTTGCAAAGGAGTGATACTTCCCATATTTTCCCCAACTGTTCTTACATAGTTTCCTCCCTTCCCTGATATACAGTTTTCCTTTGCTGCTATTCACACGTGTGTGCACACACATGTGCAAGTGTGTGTGTGTGTATGTGTGTTTTAGGTTTAAGTGGTAGAATACTTCATGGAAAAGGCCTCTACTTATTTAGTAATCCATTCCTTTACAGAAATCTTTTATTTTTAAGTATATATAGTTTGACTACTAGTGTTCTATCATATAGATGCATTAATTTTTCTTGAGGATTTAAACCTAGTTTTCAAATTTTTATATTATAGATAATGTTAGGATGAATAATTACCCATTTTTGTAATTAAGGTTTTAGACTTTTTCTTAACCTTTGTAATGAAGTTTCTCTTTTCCCAGTTTTCCTCATGTATGAAGTAATATACGAAGGTGGTTTTAAACAAATGTGTGCTGGATCATCTTTTTACTTTTAGCATCAGAGAAAAGTGGCTTCTAAATCCAGTAATCACATTTCTTTGACTGTCTTCCCAGTGATTCTTCACTGGAAGATACGACAATATCTCCTTAATTCCTGAATTCCTAATTCTTTAACAGGTTTCGCATGAAAATCCACAGCCCATTGTCTTTTTACTTCACCCTCCACCTCCCTTCCTTTCCCACCTATTACATAACAAGACAGCTCCTATTCCATCTACTGAAGTGATACTCTTATCCTTGCAGTGGTCCCCCCTTGGCTGGGCAACATTATAGGCATCAAAGCTCTGTTCTCAGGTCATACCTCAGCTCTCCTCAACATGGTGTCTAACTTTGCTGTGCATCGTACATAATAGTGTTCTCTCTAGCCTGTGCTGAATGAGCATGTGTTCCATAGTCTATATATATGAAAATGATTTTACATTCCCCCTTAAAAACGAAATTCAAGATATTAGATAAACTCAAGGATTATGACCTCTAAAAATCATGTAGGTTATCTAATGTCTAATATGACATTTCTACCTGGCAAAGTGACCATTTCCTGCCCTTTTTCTATGAGAAGGGTCTTGATTTATTTTACTTTCTAAAGATGTAGGCTGCATGGGAGTTAGATAAACGCTTACGCAAGCCTTGGAGGTATGGCTATGCCTTACAGAGAAACATCTAAGTACCCTGCTCTCCAACTTCCCCCTTATATACACGTTTGCATGCTTACCTTTCGCTAACCATGCCAGCTCAGCCTTAGTCTTGTACTGTCATAAGCTTTGATGTGTCTGCAGTAATGGAACAAAAATCAGTCAAGAGAAGAAACTCATCATGTCTCTTATGTCCTTCCAGTATTTCTTAAGCTGCCTTTTTCTCACGTCCAAATGACTCAGCTACATTGACTTCTACAGTATCAGTGGGCAGGGATGGTTTTATTCCATCTTCATAGAAATCAGACATTTTTAATAGCAAATCAGTTTCTATCAAGGAATAAAGTTTTAAAGGCCTTGCCAACAAGAGTACTTTTCTCCCTTCTCCTCCCTTGTTCCAAGGGCCCTAGGCTGGGTCTCTTTTTTTTTTTTTTTGCTGTACACGGGCCTCTCTCTGTTGCGGCCGAATCCGGACGCGCAGGCCCAGTGGCCATGGCTCACGGGCCCAGCCGCTCCGCGGCACGTGGGATCCTCCCAGACTGGGGCACGAACCCGTGTCCCCTGCATCGGCAGGCGGACTCTCAACCACTGCGCCACCAGGGAAGCCCTGGGTCTCTTTTAACAATTTTCTTTTCTGCCTCATTCTCCCATGGAGTTGGGAACTTTAGTCATCCATTAGATCAAAATGCCTCAAGAACAGTGACACACAGAGAAACAGTTGCATACACAGAAGCTCTTGCTCTACTAATCATCACTGATGGAATAGCCAGCCTACTGGCCAAAGACTGAAATTTGTTTGGATTTGGATTTGAATGGGTTGCTCAAATTGCTGAATGCTCTGCTTTATCTTTTTGTTTTAAGAGCACTGCTTCTCAAATTTCAGCGCGTATGCATCACCTGGGTTCTTGTTAAAATGCAGATTTTGATTTTGAATCAGCAGATCTGGGGTGGGCCATGAGATTTTGCATTTCTAATAAGCTCCCAGGTGATGCTGATACTGCTGGTGTGGGACCACGCGACTAGTAGCAAGGTTTTAAAGAACCAATGCATTGTGGTCAGTTTTGATTACACATTCAACCCCAGAATTAAGCATTTCTCCAAGTTATTAACCTATCACAGAATAATATGACCCAGTGATTTCCCATGACCAGCTCTAAATCTTATGGATTTCCCAGAGAAGAAATAGCCCTTCATGATTCCACTTTGCCTTGAAAATCAGACACATTCCATTGCCAGGTAATTTCCCTGAATGTATCTGTACAGGCTTCCTTCCTTTTGTAAAGGAAGGTGGTCATGCCGCCTGTTTCATTGCTTGCTGTGGTACGTGAGGCAGTACACAAACATGAGGGACGATCATTTCTCAATGAAGCAGGAATCATCATCTGTTTTTTTTTTTTTTTCTTTAGCTGCTATAGAAGCTCAAACCAACCTTCTTCCCTTTGTGGAACTACCATTATTTAAAACCCAAATAAGAAAACATTTTCAAAAGCCATGCTTTGCTCTCTTCTCTCCCTCAGATTCCTTGAAGTGGTGGTTAAAGCAAGTAATTTTAAAATAGGAAGATATATTTTTTTGTATATTGGAAGTTAAATTATAAACAAATCACTACTTCTCAAATTAAATAATCTCATATCCAGCTCCTGGTTATTTAAGGATATAGTGACTTAGTTTTCCTTTCCTTTTGTATCTGTGACATTATTTGGAATAATTTTTGCCAAGGTATAAGTTATGTAACATAATAAAAATACAAAAGGTAGTTCAAAAATATGTATCCATTTCAACATACATATATATTTTTTTAAGGAACCACGGCATTTGCAGTTTTTCAGCGAATTTGGCAATAGTGATATTTATGTGTCACTGGCAGGCAAAAAAAAACATGGAGCACCGACTAACTATGGATTCTGCTTTAAGGTACAGGCTTAATATTTTGCTAGATGAATAAAGCAAGCCTCAGCCTTTTAGGTAAGCTTGAGTTTCTTTTAATTTCTTTTAAAAAGAGACAGCTTTCTCTTATATATAGGAGAATTTTAGTGGCTTTTATTTCAACAGGTGTTACCTTCAAGATATGCATTAACGATAAACAATGTGCTGTGGCCTTCTAGCCTAACAAAGCAGGAGGGCCTCGAGACCTGAAAATGCTCTGTGCAGAAGAAGAGCAGAGTAGGACGTGCTGGGTGACCGCGATTAGATTGTTTAAGGTAATCTCACTGCAGGTGTGAATTTCTATTAAACATTGGGAGTACCATCAAAGTTTGAAAATACCTGTATTTCAAAATTCAGAAGACTTGCTATGAATGCATGTGGGTATGTGAGGAAGAAGAAAAATAACCACCACCAAATGCGTGTATTTTATTTTTTATCTGAAAGATAAACATTTCCAGAGTAGAGTGCAATAACCTAATACATTTATCTTGTGTGTGTGGAGTATTCCATTTTAAAAAATGTTCTGCTCTTTATTTTTTTGTAAGAGTACTACATATATAGCAAGTATAACTGATTGAAATTTCTCCTGTCCATGACTTAGTCTGCATTTTAAAAACATTGCCATCAATCCGATGTGAAGTATATTTTAAAATGTGCCCACCTGGATATGTTTAGTGCAGTTGTTTTATGTTTTATTTAAGTGTTGTGTGAATTGCTTTCTAGTTTAATGCAACTTATTTTATAAATTTTACTATAGCTGTATTATTCAAACATTTACCTTTGTGCTAAGTAAAAATTACCGCTTCCATAAGCAAAATTTATTGGTAAGCATCTTGACAAGGAGTAAGAATGTTCTAAAAGTAGGTAGGGAGAGAGAGACACAGAACTGATTTCTTCCAGGATGTATAGAAAACACATTTATTTTTAAAACTTGTATGCTAGCAAATTTAGCACAACTTTAAATTTATAATTATAAAACTTATCGACCATTTCCTTTTAAGAAGGGCAGAATAATCAGAATCAGAATTACTCATTGTCATACCAGGTTTGCAAGAAAGTTTTTGAGGTGAAATTCACATAACATAAAATTAACCAAATTAGCTTTTTTTTTTTTTTTTTTTTTTTTGTTACCTAGTCGCTCCGCGGCATGTGGGATCTTCCCGGACCAGGGCACGAACCCATGTCCCCTGCATCGGCAGGCGGACTCTCAACCACTGCGCCACCAGGGAAGCCCCAAATTAACTTTTTAATGTGAACAATTCAGAGGCATTGAGTACATTCAAAAAGTAGTGCAACTGCCACCTCTGTCTAGTTCCAAAACATTTTTTTCACCTCAAAAGGAGACTCCATACCCATTAAGCAGTTACTCCCAGCCCCTGGCAACCACTAATCCATGTTCTGTCTCTATGGATTTACCAATTTGGATATTTCATAGAAATGGAATCATACAATATGTGACATTTTGGGTCTGGTTTCTTCACTTAGCATAATAATTTGTGGTTCATCCATGTTGTAGCAGCATGTATCAGTACTTCATTCCTTTTTATGGCTGAATAATATTCCATTGTATGTGTGTTGTTTAACATATATATATGTTAAATAAACAATTTTGTTTATCCACTGATGGGTATTTGGATTGTTTCTACCTTTTTACTATTGTGAATAGTGCTGCTATGAATATGTCTATACATGTATTTGTCTGAGTAACAGCTTTCAGTTTTTTTGATATATACCTGAAAATGGAATTGCTGGTCATGTGGTAATTCTATGTTGAACTTTTTGATGAATTGCCAGAATGTTTTCCACAGAGGCTAAACCATTTTACATTCCCACCAGCAATGTATAAGAATTCCAGTTTCTCCATATCCTCACCAACACTTGTTATTTTCCACTTTTTAAAAAAATACTCATCCTAGTGCGTGTGAAGTGGTAGGAAGAAAGTTTTTTAAAGTAATTTAAAGGAAGCTTTTGGATTAACTGTGAAATTTTCTTCCTTTTGCTGTTATGGCAGAAAGTCACTATGGTTACCTTTTTATTAGAGATTTGTTTGTTTCTCAAATAGTCTACTGTCAAAATGGCTGTCATGATTTTGGTTTCAGCAAATCTTAGAAATCTTGATTCTTTGAAACCCTCATGTTAAGTAGTCACTTGTTTGCTCTCATTGTCGTAAAATGTAAAACAAACAAACAAAATGAAGAAGAGTACTTTAGAGGGTCTTGGAAACCAACCAGTCAAAGCAGTAGTAACTACGTAACTAGGGATATGCACTGGAATCACCTGAGGTGCTTTCTGAAGCTCCATGTGCCCAGCCCCATCCTGGGGGATCCCGAGTTAGTGACTTGAGCTCCAGGTGTCGGCCTGATTAAGAAATGCTGAGTTCATCCAGTGCTGGCCTTTTATAGATAAAGAAGCTGGCACTCTTTGGTAGACTTTACTCCATCACAGTTATGGTAGAGAAAATATCTTGAGGTCTCAGGTTTTCTCTCCCCTTCCATCAGAACCCTGTAAGTCCAGCTATGCTGGTGGAAGAGATATTTTCCAACCTTGTTAGCCAAGTTTTTCTCCCTTCTAAGGGCCTCAAATTCAAACACCCAACACAGAAGCAGGTGGTAAACCCACTTCCTTTAATCAGTCTTTCAGTGACTCTGACATGCCATTGATTTTACTAGGATGCTCTATTACTTTTTGTGTAATTAGATGAGAATTATGCCAATAAAATTGTGATACGATGTTTCATATCACTTATAATTTTTATTTTCATTTGAATATTTAGGTTTATTTAGGCCTATAGTCCTGATTTTCATCATTTTTGTTGATGTTATCAATTTTGTGTATACACACAGATATATATGTATGTATGTGTATATACATACATATATATGAAATAAGTTAGTTGAGGTATTCTTAAAACTTCTTCATATTCTCAATCTGGCTTTTCTGAATCATTTTCATCTCAGAGTCATGGATACTCATATTTTCCACAGATTAACCAGCTCTGTGGTTCAAGAGCTTTGGGGAGGCATCATTTCTCAGATGAGTGCTCTGCCATGGTCCATGGGGTTGTCTTTCTAGCTACTGGCATTCCTTTTGCAAGGTTTTCATGCTAATGACTTCTTAATCCCATATCAGTTTCAGGCAATGGCAAGTCACTTCATCCACAGTGAATATGAGATGCCATAGATTATAATACAGATTGTTAGTTTGAAAACAAATGTGTGTCTAAGAAATGATGAAATGTACTAAAAGCTTTCTTTGTTCTTTCTATATCCAGAATGCTCAGTTTCTGGAAGACTGTCTCCTTCTTACCTTTTTTTTCCTCTCGTTTGACTCTTCTCAAAACCTCTTTCAAGTCACAGATGCCCAGTTTAAAGATGCTCTGTTGTATTAGTTTTCTATAGCCGCTGTAACACATTACCACCAACCTAGTGGCTTAAAACACAAATTTATTATCCTATACCTCTGTCATTCAGAAGTCTGAAATGGGTCTTATTGGCCTAAAAGCAAGGTGTCAACAGGGCTCCGTTCTCTTTTGCAGTCTCTAGGGGGAAATCCATTTTCTTGCCCTTTCCAGCCTTTAGAGGCTGCTCATGGCAACTTCCTCCACCCTTAAAGCCAGCAATATCCAGCTGAGTCCTTTCCATGCTGCCATTTTTCTGGTTCTCTCTTCTGGTTCTGGATAAGGACCCTTGTGATTACATTGGATCTACCAGGATAATCCAAGATAATCACGTCATTTCAAAGTCAGCTGATTAGGGACTTCCCTGGTGGTCCGGTGGTTAAGAATGCACTTCCACTGCAGGGGGCACAGGTTTGATCCATGGTGGGGGAACTAAGATCCCTCATGCCACGCGGTGCGGCCAGAAAATAAATAAATGAAAATAAATGTAAAAAAAAAAAAAAAAGTCAGCTGATTAGCACCCTTAATTGTATCTGCAACCTTATTTCCCCTTTGCCAGGTAGCCTAATATATTCACAGGTTCTAGGGATTAGGGTGTGGACATATATGGGGACCATTATTCTGCTACCACATCTGTGTTCCCTGTTTATTTCAGTTATGGCAAAGTGTTTCCAGATGAGGCTGGAAATAGAGGCCAGCATCAGTGAGGTCCTTTATCGTGGAGCCGATGAGAAACCACCACGGTTTCAAATAGGAAAGTGATATGATCTGTTTTACACTTTAAAATAATCAGTTACAGGAAGCCTTGGCCTGCCAGCACAGACACATTTGAGGCTCTCTAATAGGGGACTGGCAGCTTGTCAGTGGGGCACTGGTTTGATCCCCCTGGCTGGTGCAGCTGGGCTCACCTGGTGTTAGAGGTAGCTTTTGCTCATCTCCTTTGGTTGTCTATCGTGTTATTTCCAGAGTTTATCATTGTACCTAGTATCGAGGAGCAGGGAAAGACTAGTCTATGTTATGTTGGCTGGACCAGAAGTGTCCTTCTTCTTTTCATTATGTATTATTTATTGGATATAGCCTCCCCCAAGAATTTGGCCCCTTGTTTTATTTTCCTTTCTTTTTCATATACACATGTAAACTCTTCATGTAGCATCAGATATATTCCCATTCTCTTTGGAGAAATTCCAGTTACATATAGAATCAGAAAAATCAGAAGACTTAGAAAAGGGGAGATTTGCTCATGTACAGTGTCCTAGTTACATGTTGTCTTTTCCCCTTCCCTTCAGTTAGAACTCTGCTAGTTTCTCTCTAACACATTTTGGTCCCTTATCTGCCCCTCCATAGGACAGGGAAATGTTAAGGTGACCCATGCCCTACCCCTTAGCCAGAGTTAACTTTCAACAGCACAGAAGCAACTTCCTAACACCACAGGTACCAGGGACAATACATCTTTGAAGGAAACAGTCTTATTAGTAGGTAGCAGGCTTTTCACTGCAGGTAAATAAAAGGTGTCCAAGCAGCATGTCCTTGTGAAATTGTGGTTGCAGGCTATTGTATATTCTCCAAATGAACTTGACTAGGAATTAAGCTCCACTGTCTTCTTTTTAAAGTTACTGTAGGCTTAGAGTTGATTTAAAATAAATTTCATTAGGTCCTATTAATGTCAATCAAACCTTAAATTAAAAAATAATTTTTATAAGTTGGGAAATAATTGGATAAAGAAGTCAACACAGAGAATTTTAAATGACTGTATTCATGTTAAAAGCAAAATCTTGAAAACAGTGACTCCCCTCACCTCCCTCTGATTTTCTGCCTAATTACCAAATATATCCACTTTGCTGCAATTGCTTTTAAGAAAATAGTTTTTAGTAGAGAAAAGCTCTGTTAGAATGTTTAAATGGAATTCATCCTAAGGGTAAGATTGGTTTCCATGGTGTCTCTTCAATCTCTTCTATATCAGACCTACTTTTAAGTTCATAATGGCTCCATGAAATGGAGAGAATTATAGAGGGCCATGGCAGTTGGCGTTCTTAATGTTTCTCAAACTAACAATCCAATTATACTCTAGACTCACTTTCCAATTGTAGCCTAGCAGTCCAGTTCTTATGATGCTACCTCTTGAAAGTAAAGCCTCTGTAGTTCTTATCTACTGCTCTTTACACTGTATGCCATGACTCTTTGTCTGAAATTAGCCTGATTCCCCACCATTTTGATTTCCCTGAATTTAAAGCCAAAAATTAAACAATGCCCTAAGAGTACTGTTACCAGAGGGTGATACAGTGCCAAGAATCTTCAAAATAGGATCAAGTTTATGGATTACAAAAGACAATGTAATTCATCAATCAGTCATTGAAGAATTATGGTAAATTTTACCCAGTTTTGCTTAGGATGTGTGTCAGATCCTCAGAGTCTTTGTACCATAAAGTCGGGCACCCTTCCCAAGTGAGCTTTCTTATTGCTAAGCTCCGAATGGTTTTGGTGCTATTGACACTAAGAATAATGAGTAGGAGTGTCAGTTCCAGATCTTTATATTGTGAGCTAGAACTTACGTGTGGGTCCAAATAAAAGACACTGTCTTTTAAACTGTACTATTTAGGACACTAAAAGTTTACCATTCAAAAGTATGGCTGCTTTACTTGTTTTAAGGAAAGCTTATAATTTTCAGTTTTTATATTGATGATGTATAATTAATGAAAGTGTTGATATTCAAAAGTTGTAGTAAAACTCTGTGTAGTAAAAGTGGCGGGAATGTGTTTTTATTATTCTGCAGTATGGCATGCAGCTGTACCAGAATTACATGCACCCATATCAAGGTAGAAGTGGCTGCAGTTCTCAGAGTATATCACCCATGGTAAGCACCAAGTTTTTGAACCTACATTTTATTTTATATTTACATTAATTTGCAATCACATTACATTATAAATGTACATTTCCATTCTTTGCTTTTGGTCAAGTAAAGTAACTTTTTGGCACCATCCTACTATCATGTTATATTGAACTTTTTTTTTTTGGATTTTATATGATTGCAGCCTATGTGATAAAATCACAATAATTGAGCACACATGAAGTATTCAGTTACAATCATGTTTTATGGTAAAGAGAAACTTTAAATATTTGAAAGAATTATGCGAGTGATTCTTTGTCATTACATTTGAGGATTAGATTTTAATAAGATAATTTATAGGACATTGTCCTTGAGATTGTAGATCTTTCTTAATTATTGATTTGATGGTGGGTTTATTTATTTATTTAAATATTCATTCTGGGATTATCATAGCCTGTGAGCTCTTTTGCAATCTGACTTTCTAACAATTAAACTTTTGAAGTTCCAGGTCCTTGAAAAGCGTACTGCTCTCCAGGAAACCCAAAAGATGCAAGCCAAAATACAGGTCGTGCATTGCGTTAAGACTAGCACCGCTTCGCAGATTTATACTAAATGCCACTTGGATATTTACAGGCAGATACATTTTTTCCCCTTTTTGGGACCTAATTTTAATTTCCTGTGCATTAACACAAGAAATTTATTTCTGAACTCCAAGTTTATGTTCTGCTATTTTTGCTTGTGCTCCTTAATATTGAGTGTATTAGGAATTCAGAAGTATGAGCCCATGTTACAGTCAGCTAACGTGCTACATTTCCACTTAGGTTAAAACATGCGTTTCATGGCTGTGACCAAAGAAGGTGCATTTCCCTACATGTAACGTAGCATATAAATGCTCAGCTCTAGGAATGAAGCATGAAATAATGTTGATTATGAAGTCTGATAGACTAATATGGAAAAAGAACTCCAATGCTGTAGTTACGTTGCTTTACGTTATGGAAGAGTAACTTTTCATCTTTGTATCATATTACATTTTAGCCCTAAAATAAGAAACTAAGGAATGTAATGAATTTTTATAAAAGCAATAGCTTTAAGGTGAGAATTTTTACCATTTGTCAGCATACTGTAATCTTTTAATTCATATATATATATATGAATAATGAATTTTATTATCTTAATCCTTTCCTAAATCCTTCTAAATTTCTTTTAAAGTCATTGGGATGAGCATGTTAATAGCAGCCATGATTTGGAGGCAGTTATTATTTGGTGTCCTCTTAATCATAGAAAAAATATGTTATAAAGTAAGTACTTTCTAGTCTCATCACTGTCATTAGTGTACAAGTATGGTATTATTCTTGCTTCTTTGCATTGCAAGTGATCCTACTGTTGATCAGTATGTCTATGGCATTTTGGTTAATGTAGCTTTACTTGTTCAGCACCTTGTATGAGAGAAGACATTCCTTGAATGAATTGGCTGTAAATAGGGATAGAAGGACAAGAGGTTTAAGTCTCTGTTTGGTGAGGAAAATGACCTGTCCTGTATGGCAGTTGACATGATCAGAGAGAATAGCATCAAGAATTCTATCTCTACTCTTCTTAATTTTCATGAAGGAAACTAAAAAGGTTGGGGAGGTATTTGCGTTTATTTTGGTGTCTATACAGAATCCCAGGATAATTTCTACATTATCATGAAAGAATCAGTGACCTATATCCTGGATGCCAGTGTCTCTCACCTGCCTCTGCTGGTTTTCATTGAGGCCCCATGTTCAAGGAACAACAGGGAAAAGTTCACATACTTAGTCATAGTTTTAAAGGAACAATATTGTCTTCTTTTCCAGGGATTCATTTTGAGAAGGGAAATGAGAAAAAAATTATCATACTATAATGAACATCATAACTATATATAGCACATAATAGCCATCCCATCAGCCTTTGAAATGAGAATCATCAGCAGATATTTCAAGAAGCCAAACGTATTTGGTCCTTTTTAGGATAATAAAAGCGATTCATTTAAAGGAGCATCTGTTAATATGGTCCTGGCCAGAACAAGGGGATGGGAAAAACAAGTCAACTGAAGTTCTTATTATTCTTCACATTTGACTCTGAGCTAGACATCCCAAACTGCACTTTCTTCCCTGTACCTCCCATTCTGTGGTACATAAAAGAACCTTAGATAGGGCCTGTTACTATCTTTACCGTAAGCGTGACCTTGATTGAGTCACTGCTGTCCTACAGTATAAAATAAGGGGGACAGTTGCGTGATCTCTAGAGTTGATTACACCTCTGATGTCCTGTGGCTCTGTATGACACTGATGAGAGAACAATGTCTGAGGAAATTCTGTGCCCTCTTACTAAGGCCCGTGCTACACGTTTATGTAGGTCTTTCAAATGGGGTGACAGGGAGTGAGTGACTACGAGTTGCTGCTTAGCTAAGCTGCCTGAAAAACATTTCATGTTCCAACCTCACTAAAAGTGTTTGGATCTGATCTCGAGGTGTGGTCTGGATAATCCAGGATATACCCAAGCCTCTTCTTTCTTAAAGAGAGGCATGCCATTAAAATCATGGACACTTTTTTAGGGCTTGCCCTATTTATCCCACCAGAAGGAAGAAGTAGAAAAAGGGACAAATATTTGAGAAATACGCTGATTCTGAATGTTATCAACATCACTTTTCTATGTGAAAGAAATTGAGCTGAAAATGACCTTTCGGTTCAAGTCAGATTTTGCTTCACTTCCATTTCTTTGTCCACCAAAGGTAAACTATTAATTTTTCATCCACCACCTGCCATTCAGTAGAAAACATTTTCTATATTCCTGTGTTTTCCCCTAGTGTAATGTAGCAAATGAAAATACTTATTTGTATCGTAGACTCCCTACTTAGGTCAAGTAATTATGTAACATGGGATCTTATTTTACATTTCAGCCTGTCATATTATAGGAGAAAAATGAAAAAAAGAATAAGAACTGGTTATGTTTTTGTTTCCTAACGGTATTTTTATGTTATCAGAACCTTGTGATTACAGAGCCCATCTTGGCATGTGAAGGCAGAGATATTATAAGGATAAAGCTATCATTATGCTTGAGATTAGTTACTCTCTGGCTTGGGCAGGTGGAAGCTTTTCATTAATGTCAGCAAAGCAAAAGTATATGCATCTGGTCCACAGCCCAGCACAGAAGATCACGGGGTGAGAAGGGCAAAGTAAGGTGTGACAGCAAATAGAGATTACAGAGACAGCATCTGTTTGGAAAGAGCAGCTGTCAGTTATGAAGCCTCCTATAACAAATGAAAGATTGCACGCCGAATCTCCAGAAATAAAGATGAACCGTAATAAGATTGTGGACCACTACAGCAAGGTTTCAAGAGGAAATAATAAATGCTAATAAAGTGGGATGTGTAATGCAGTGATAAATTATCCCCCCTCCCATTTTTGTATGAACCAGGTTTTGTTTCAAGCAGACTTTTGTTTGTTTGTTTGTTTGCGGTACGCGGGCCTCTCACTGCTGTGGCTTCTCCCGTTGCGGAGCACAGGCTCCGGACAGCGCAGGCTCAGCAGCCATGGCTCACGGGCCCAGCTGCTCCACGGCATGTGGGATCCTCCCGGACCGGGGCACGAACCCGTGTCGCCTGCATCGGCAGGCGGACTCTCAACCACTAGCGCCACCAGGGAAGCCCCTCAAGCAGACATTTGACTAGAGTCTGTTAGACCGAGCAGGGTATGGCTGAATCCATGTGGAGAGAGAGAAAATGGTCTTAAGCCAGGAGACTCCAGGTGTATCTTGGCTGATCCTTTACAATGAGAACTCCGGTTTTTGTGTTGCTCTTCTATTAATGACGAGTGGGGAAAAACTATTAAACATTGTTCATGCTGGTTTTGGATGTTTTGTCTTTTAAGAGTTTTAATTCTTATAAATTGAGTGACACTTTTTTTAAAAAAAAATCTTTATTGGAGTATAATTGCTTTACAATGGTGTGTTTCTGCTTTATAACAAAGTGAATCGGCTATACATTTATATGTATCCCCACATCCCCTCCTTCTTGCATCTCCCTCCTACCCTATCCCACCCCTCTAGGTGGTCACAAAGCACCGAGCTGATCTCCCTGTGCTATGCGGCTGCTTCCCACTAGCTATCTATTTTACATTTGGTAGTGTATATATGTCCATTCCACTCTCTCACTTCGTCCCAGCTTACCCTTCTCCCTCCCCATGCTGAGTGACACTCATAACTGAAGATTCCGACAACTGTTTTTTTTTTTAGAATGCATGACTTGGGTTGGCACACTTTTTAAAAGATGGTTACAAAGTAGAGCCCTAAACAAAGAAAAAAATAAAAATAAGGTCCAGGTTTTGGATGTTTTATTTTCACCTTCAGAGACTATGAATACAAAAAGTAATTCGTGAAAAAGATGACTTTATTACTTGTTTAAAATCATGTTTGTTTACAGAGTATGTCTTCCTTTTATATCAGTTCTTCTTTTGTCATTCAGACTTATTTTTGAAGCTCTCATTTTGCCATGTTCATGCTCACAAGATGAAAAAACATTCACGTATTAAATCATAGAAATTTTAGTATTATGGAGTTACCTGAATTATTTCACTAAAATTCGTTTTCTAAGTTAGAGAAAAGTTGATGTGATAAACTTTTAAAATACATACTGTTGGTTATAAAATATGGGTACTATTTGTTTCTAAAGAAGTGATGTAAGTCAGTCTGTTACAGCTTTAGTGTATCTTGAATCTTAATAAGTAGATAGATTTGACATTTAAATGATCATTGATGAATCTCAAAGCATAATAGAGAGGTGAGTTTGGAAGTGATGGATCTTCTTAGCCACAGGAAAGGTTATTCTTTTCTAAATATGAAGAGATAGGGTTGCTTTAGAAGAAAGACATGCTTACCTTGAAAGCTTTTAATCTCTTTATTCAACACTTAATTCAATGACCTTAACAAATAACTGTATAACTTATTTAACCAAAATATTTTATAGCACCATTTTCTGTTGAATATGTATTGTTAACTTTTTAATTTCCTGCTAGCCACCTCTGGAACCACATCCTAAAATGGAAACGTACTGCCAGCAAAGCACTGAAAGGTAACTTCAAAGATGTTTTCAAGGTAAAAAATGTGCTTTTTTTTCCAGAGAAGTATATCAGAGAATTCCCTGGTAGCAATGGACTTCTCAGGCCAGAAAAGCAGAGTTATAGAAAATCCCACTGAAGCCCTTTCAGTTGCAGTTGAAGAAGGACTAGCTTGGAGGGTACAAATTAGCTTCATGTTCTTCAAAATATTTATGATTTGAATTTGTTTCTCCCCGAAAGTTAAAATTTGTTTCCCACTTCCTCGCACAGAAAAAAGGATGTTTACGCCTAGGCACTCATGGTAGCCCCACTGCATCTTCACAGAGCTGTGCCACGAACATGGGTATGTCTCTGCATGTTCAGTGTGACTAACTGGGTGGCAAGATGTACATTTAGATGTAGTCATTGAGGGGTTAGGGTAGAAAGTACACATAATTAAATTGTGATCATTTCAAACAAATCTTTGTATTCCTCCACTTTATCTCTTCAGCTATCCACCGGTCCCAACCATGGTTTCACCACAAAATTTCTAGAGAGGAAGCTCAGCGATTGATCATTCAGCAAGGTCTAGTGGATGGGTAAGTTTGATTTTGAGTAGCACTGATTTTGATTTCTCCTATAATCAGTAATGACTTATTCAACACACACAGAGAGTTTTGACTTCAGCTTATTAAAACAGAAGTGACTTTATTCTATAAGGATGGTTGTCATTGAATCCTAGCAATACCTATACAGTTCCTGTTACATAGTGTGTGCTTAGCATTTGCGCATAAGGAGAAGATAGCGGAACAGGATGCTCTGCTCTTAACCAGTGATCACTAATATTACCCATTCTGTGCATCTCAGGTATTAATTGATGGGGGGAAAACTGAACTTGTTTTGGCGTGTCAACATTTTGATTTGAACGAATAATATGTTTGCAAAGTATGGTTTGTGTCATGACACTATCTTACGTATTATACATTTTTTTAGGTTTGATGCAGGGTGTGTTAAAGTAAAAAGCTGTTTCTTACATATTTAGACTGTCTTATTTTTTTCTTTCTGTTTACATCCCTATTTTCTTTTCTCTAAATTTTAACAGTTTAAAGGAATATAAACCTATGAAACCAGTACTTTTGGACTCTTCTCATGTTATCTTTTAGTGGGATACCACAGAAGAGACAGGAGAAACAGAAAATTTATTATGCAAGATTTATGATCTAAAGAATTTTCTTTTTCTCAGATTACTCAGTATTTCAGATATCAATACTTCCTATAATACTAGCTGAATTCTCTTCCCAAATGCAATACAAGTTATGGAGCTTGTATTGAGGTTTGGATGAGAAATAAAACCAGCATCAATTTAAACAAGTGGTAATGGGATCTTATATCTTCATGGGTTGGCTTAAGATGATGGCAAAATTTCAAGGTGATTTAATACTAACATTTGGATAAAAATGCACCTTCACGTGGAAGATTATTAATAGCAAGTCGGCATTTCAGTAGACTCTAAATAAGAAAAGATTTCAATATACTTCTCTGCATGGAACACGGTCTTTTCAGATATAAATCTGAGCAATCAGCAGAATTACCATCTAAGACCAAGAAAAGAAATAAATCACAAAGAATTGTCAAAATGTTTTGGAGAATTATAATTTCCCTTACTTCTGAGCCCATTTTTTGTAAATTGAATGAAATAATTGCATAAAGAATGGCAGTATCTTTATTTTTTTTAATTTTTAATTAAAAAATGGGTTATTTGGGGTATTCTTTTGGAAAGATGTGATGATGCCAGGCAATCCACTAGGTGGTAGTGGTGATCTACTCAGGAATGGGGAGAGAATTAAGCTTGATTGACCAGTGAAACTCCCTTTTGTCCCATCTCCTAGAGATGTAATGTCGGAATCTCACACAGCACAGATGAAATGGATAATCTCATCAGACATCTGTGATGGCTCAGATTTGGCAGTCTCTTCGCCCAGGCACAGTGAGATTAGTATTGGAGTCACCAGTGGGGACTGTTTGCACAGTCTGTTTGCCAACAATTAATATAAAGCTGGTTATGCACTGAATTGCCAGTTAATAAGAATCTACACCTGGCAGCATTTTTCTCAGGCCATTAGGCCATGTCTTGTTTTTCTAGCCTGTTATAGAGGCTTTTCTGCTGCATTCTTCAAGGTTGAAGTATATGTTGTTTGAGTGTTTCTTTTACTTAAAATATTTTGCTCAAACATTTAATAAATGATTTCAGGATTGATTTTTTAGAATATATTAATTTCTCACTTTCTGTTGTGTATGTAATAGTAGGAACCAGAATCAAAAGAAAGGACCCAGTGTAGAAGAGGGGGTTAAAAATTATTTCACTCTAAATAATTTTCTTTTTTTAGGGCCTAACATGACCCAGAAGTTAAAATAACAATATGCTAATGCCTTATTCCCTGTACCAAAGAGTTACATGTGAATACCCAGCTTTCCCAGTGGAAGAAGGACGTAGCACTAGTTATTGATGCCAGCATAGCATTATATTGGTTATTGTGAGCAAGCATTCTGACAAACGGCTGTGTATTTATCCTATTAAAATTAAATTAGCTCTGATGATAGTTTTATAGTATAAGGTTTATGTTATACCATATTGTTTACCATGTTGGATAATCCCATCACTGAATACATAGTAAAGGAAAATTCTGGCTACATTTATGAATATACTTCCTGGATTTGGTACAGGCTATATTTCTATGAAATCCATGAGTAAATGTAGAAAAATATTGAAATCCTTCTCTCTCTTTAGAGTTTTCTTGGTACGGGATAGTCAGAGCAACCCCAAAACTTTCGTACTGTCAATGAGTCATGGACAAAAAATAAAGCACTTTCAAATTATACCAGTAAGTAATTTGTGATTTCATATTCGTATATTAGAGATGATCTTAATGCATAAGCTTTTGGAAACTTTAGTTTTTTTTTGGTTCTTTTATTAAATATAATTTGGGAACTTGTGCTTTGACTAGAGTTACGTTTGGCAGAAATGGTTTTATGAGACTGAATTAATATAAGAAATACAGGAATTGCAAAAATTAAATTTCCCTTTTCCCATGAAATACGATTTGGTAATATTGTATAGACCCCATGCCACCTATTGTTAAAAGGTTACTGAAAATTCCTTCTCCTGAATTCCTCTAGTGGTTCTTTAAAAATTGTTATTTTCAAGCCCCTTTTCCTCTCTTGTCCCCACAATGCTTTTTTGGTGTTTTTTGTAGTTTTGTTTTTAATCATTATGGATAGGTACACAGGTGCTGTGGAACTGGAGATCATTATTTAAACTATTCTGAGCACATTTAAAAATTTTCTGTAATTCTGCTTTGATGTGGCACAACTTGCTTTGGGATTTTTTTGTTGCTTCTGCTGCTTTTGTGTGTGTGTGTGTGTGTGTGTGTGTGTGTGCGCGCGCGCGAGTGCATGTATGTACGCACGTGGTCTGTGTATTGGAACCAGATAGTGTGGAACAGAGATTCAGTCTACTTTCAAGAAGGTATTACATGAGATTGCTAAGTTGCTAGTGTTTTCTTTTTTTTGAATGACTTCTTTTTGGAACTATCCAAAGTCCACGTGAAGTATCTTCCCTACTTCATTGATTATGTGAGCGATGTCCCTGGCACGTATGAATTGCTTAATGCCTGAGATCTCACTGCAGAAAACAAAAACAGAAAAACCCCAAAACGCTGTCATTCCACTAACACAGTATTTGATTGCTCCAGAATCAGTTTACTGATACAAATTATGGTGAATATTCATTTTTAATATATTAAGTAAGGCTTTAGGTAGACAACAACTAGAAATGGAAATTAACTTCTGCAGGTGGGAGTATTAAATTTTTTGTTACTTTTACACTGAATAGTGCCGGTTTCTCACTGGGTACTGTATTGATTCAGAATAATCCTACTCTTCTAACTACTGAACGTTAAGAGAATTTAGAGACAGAGAAAGTAGAGCCACACTGCTTACCTTAGGATCAGATGGTATTTCTTTTAAATGCAAGTGAAGTTACAAAGAAGAAGTGGACATGCCATAACATTCTTTTCACTGTCCTTTAGTATTATAAACACATCAGTTTTGGCATTTAAAGATGCAGTATGCAATAGAATATGATTGTCTTTCTGGGTATTTGGCCCTTCTTACCAGTTTGTCGTTTTTCCTGTTGCAGGTGGAAGATGATGGTGAAATGTTCCACACCCTGGATGATGGGCACACAAGATTTACGGATCTAATCCAGCTGGTGGAGTTCTATCAACTCAATAAGGGCGTTCTTCCTTGCAAGCTGAAACATTATTGTGCTAGGATTGCACTTTAGCCAAACAAGAAGTGACTTGTTAAACTGCTGAAGAAAAAGGACTCAAGAGAAAGGAAGACCATAAATAAGGGTGAAAGCATTGCCATGGTGAAAAGAATCTATTTCTCTTACAAGTTACAAAAAATAGTTTGTGCATTACAAATAAGTAAAGATTTGGATTGACATTACCTTCATCATTTAAATATTAGTTAAAATTAAACCTCCAAAAAAAAAATCTGGTGTGTTCTTGTGTGATTTTCCATTACTATAATATTTTCTTCAATTATGCACATTTTAAACATCTTTCTGTCCTTATTTACTATAGCAACATTAGAATTCTCAACCACAAAGGATGAAAAAAAGCTGGGGCTCAGAATGAATTATTTGTGGACTGAATTTCAATTAACTACTGTTTTTGTAACTTAAGAAGTATGATAAAAACCTGAGTTAACAATTAAAAGAAGCTACTCACAACCTGTTAATAAAACTAAAAACTATTTTGAATTGTATATTTTCTGAGTTTATTATAACCTTAAAATCAAATCATATTTTGAAATAGCAGCTTAAAATTATTTTGAAGTATTGATATATTGATTTTTTTTCAGGATGACTTTTATTACATATTAAATTATTAATTACACTATAATATTTACACTGATACTGTACCTATTAGTGACCCGTTATTCACTGCATTTTTTTCATTCACTTAAGGATTGACTGGAACTATCTACTTGTTTTTAAGGAAATGATTAAAATATAGAGGGGACTTATATAATTTGCACATGATTTCTCATGGCATGTAATCTGTCACAGTGTAACATTTTTCACATTAATATTTCACATTTGCCCCACCCTGTAACTTTCAGAAGTTTCTTTAGATCCTTATACAACTAGATGATTAACCTGATCAAAATGTTAAAATCAAAGATGCAAAATCTATTAAGATCCGAATAGGTAAATCCATGCTATTCTCTTTGCCTACTCCCTTTTCATCATCTCACCTTGGCAATGTCGGTATGGAAAAGGTTTTGAAAACATGAGGCACCCACCTCCCTTATCACCTCACTGAGACCATCTAGAAAGTTTTTGTTGGGATTTATAACTCTATTTTTCCTACTTTTTGTAAGAAGGGTATTCATTGTTCTAAAAAAAGATGAGAAATAAAACATTAAATAAACGTTAAAATCATACAAAATATTGCTCATCCCCTTTGATCCTCGTAACAACATTTTGGGAAAGTTAAGAAGATTTTTTAAGAACAATATTACAAAAATGCATACTGTAGTTTTAAATAAAAGCTATTCATTTTTGGTAATAGAGCATCTGAAAACATTCATACAATGCTAATAAAATCAATTATTACTGAAAAAAGAATTACTGGCAGAATTCTAAAAATACTCAATTTGCTTTGCCAAAGCAAACCTAATTCTTAAAACACTGAAACTCAGAACATAAATCTGATGCTATAAAATATCGATCTGGTGTCTACAAAGGCTTGAATGACACATAGGACCCCTAAATAGAGGAGCAAGAGGTAAACACACTCGACCCTTTCAACCTTGTAGAGTATCTCTGATTATTTCTGATTTATAAAAATATTTTGTGTTTTGAACTGATATGCATTTTCTTATTTTGCACCAGGGTCAAATTGACAATATCAGAAAATGTAATATTTTAAATGCTAGACTCTCATAAATTGACCAGTTTGTGCTTGTCTTTGTTATTTGTGCCTCTAACTTCATTCACAATCTAAATTTATTGTTGTGGAGCCCAGATTCTGTACGTAATTGCTCATTTTGGTCTTAAAGCATGAGCCAAGAAAAATTATTGAGGAAGGGCTGACATTATCCTTCCTGATTCCTTCTGATAAAGGGTTTTGAACACGTGTGTATGTATGTAAATCTTATATGAAATGAAATCTGAGAGTGTCAGACACGTCAAGAGTTAGTACAGTATTAAAATGGATTTCCAAGAAAAATGTGAATTACCTTTGGATTCTTTTTCATTTTGGTTTAGCCAAGTTTTGCTATCTTGCACCATTTTAGAGTGCGATTAGGTCAGATTAGCTCTATGTTTTCTTCTTTTATTCTTTTCGTATGTTGGAGTTAGTATACTTTATTCTCCTAGAAAGAAAAAAAAACCCAGCAGGTCTGGTCCACATTGTTCTTTTTCGTTTTTTTAAATGGAAGAATCATTTATTTTGAAACATTCAGGAAAACTAGGTCAAACAAGATAAAAACTATGAGTGTTTCAATTCAGAATAATTACTTGTTTCACATGTATAGTGGTGCAAAGACCTGACTGATTTGAGTATATTAGTTGGAAATTTTTATCTTAGCTCTATTTTAGGGTGGTGGTCAGCATCAGTTAATCAGAGGCCCATGGGGTCTCTAGCTTCTGATCACCAACAGTGCCAACTCTACATATGGTAGTTGTGTTACGGTAGGGATACCAGACTATCACCTGGATTATGATTTCCCTGAAGAGGAAAGATTATCATTGGTTATGGGTACAATTTGGTGTTTCAAGCTGGCTCCATATTTAGAAAGCTCTTCCCTCTATTGCCAGGCATTCTTAAGCTTTTCTGTGCCTTGGATCCATCTAGCAGCCTCGTGAAATTTATGGACCCTCTTCACAGAATGTCTTTAAATGCAGAAAGTAAATAGAATTTCAAAGCACAGTAATTATAGAAACATAACTCTACAATTGTATATGTAGGTGGACCCCGGGTGGAAACGCTGCTGTAGCGTGGCCTGCTGTGTCTCCTGGCTGTGTTGACTGTTGCCCATATAAAGCCTCTAGTTTTCTGTCTCACGTTCTGTAGGGAATACAGGAGCTGATTCTCAGTCAGTGTTAACCCACACCAGCGGGGCACAGAGTAGTTTGCTTGAGATGCAGCTTTCTTGTAACACTTATTGAACACTCAACCAAACCTTCATACCTGCCTCTAGTGGGATTATCACCTCCTGCCAGTGCTGGCTCCTACACTTTTACCATCTGTGACACTTAGGCATGCTCATAACCAGGGCACTGCTTGTAATGTCTCTAACTGCATGTATCTCAGACCACAAATTATAGATGTGAACAAGAGAAAGGCAAGCCTTTGGACTGAGCACATAACTATACTGACCCAAAACGTCATTGCAGAGATCCCCCAATTTGGGAAAGGGATCTGAGTGAATTTTTAACCAGCATAAATACTTGTTTCTACAGTGGGGTATCAGGTGACTAGTCCTTTACCATGCTGGTTCACTTTGTAATTATAAAAGATTCACCAGTTCCTAATTCGACCCCACGTGATACACAAGGCATTAGAAGCTAGAATTAAGATTATAGCTCTGAGGTTAGACTTTGCGGATTTGGATTCCAGGCCATTACATAGTAGCTATGTAGCCTTGGTCAAATCACAGTTTCTTCTTTTCTGTAGAGGGTATTACAATCACCATCACCACCACTTCTTCAGTGGGGGAGGCGGGGGTGTGTGTGTGAAATGAAATCATTGATGTAAAGTGCTTAGCACATGGTCTAGAATCTTAATCGATGTATCTTTTATTATATTAGTGATTGTACATTTAGGTACTCCACCTCCCTGGGACACTGCCCATTCCACCACTGAGAATCTTTGCTATGCCACCACTTGTTTGCCCTTCCTGCCAAGAACAACATAATATATGTCATACATCGTGCCTCTGCCCTGGTTTCAGTCCTTTGTATAAGACTGCTTTTGTGGAAGTAGCCACAGTTATAGTACAGTGGGGGGTACCCAGACCATCTGTAGGGACTCTGTGGACAGCTGTCCCTAACTGCACCGGATCCTACAGACTCCCGGGCTCCCTTCCACTTGCTGATTAATAAATATAAAGTGAGATTTGAGATTCTCATACTTTCCATCTCCCTCCCCCCAAATAACATTTATAGGATGGGAAGTACAGAAGATTCAAAACCTGCTCCAGAGACTGCCACCTAGACAACACAGGAATTGAGCTAACACATGGCTGAGTGGAGGAAGAATAAAGGACTCTTAGGTGATGGTACATCTCTGGGAAATTAGTAAACTTTCACTGAATAAATGTGTCCCTGGTTGTACACTTAGAGTGGATTCTGCTCCCCTCAGAAGCTCTTGTAATGTTGGCAATCTGATTAGAAGCTGAAAACAATGCTGTCACCTTGTGTGCTTGTTAAGTTTACTTCAGCATGTACTGAGTGCCTATTATGTGAAAGGCACTTTTAGAGATGCAGAATTGAATATTAGAGTATTGGATACACAAATATGTGTCCTAGAAGCCAAACTGGATAAGTGTTATAAATACAATGGGAGAGAGACATTGGTTACACTTGCTGAATGATAGGAAGAATGAGATGGGTCCTGGAAGGCCTGTAGGATTTACATTTACAAAACCTTGGAGAAAGAGCCGACAGTGTCGTCAAAGGGGGAGTGGAGGCAGCATGGAAAGTGCACAGATTGAATTTAAGAGTTTTTCAGCAAATGACAGCTTCATTGTAACTGAAGTATACAGGGCATGCGACAGAGGGGAAGGCCATGGCTAATAGGACTGGAAAGGCAAGCTTGGCAAAGTGGTTTACATTTTAGTTAAGGAAAGCCACAGCCAGGCGCCCCATTTAATTTTTACCTGGTTGAAATCAGGAATGGGCTTTATTAGTCTTTTTACCTCTTTTAAACCAAAGAGCTCATCAAGAAGCCATTGCAATAATCTGGGCAATAATCAGGAGAGCCTGCTCTAGACCCATAGGCATGAAAAAATGATTTTATGGAGGGGGGAATCATTAGTGTTATCATCAGACATTGGAGAAGCAAAGGGAGGAGTTGAAAATTATTAGTAGGTTTAGGGTCAAAGAAACTAGGAAGATTGTGATAATTATGAGGTAACAAAGGTCCAATTTTAACAGATGTCACTGGAATTCTTTGAAAAATAATTCTCTTTATTTAGAACCTCTTTATATAGGAAGGTGAGCCTGAAGGCTTGATGCTAAAAAAAAATAGGTAAGTACAGAGAACTTCATTTTGCATTGGAAGATAATTTGGGCATGGAAGTAGACTGGGAGGCAGCAACAGAATGAATCAAGGGGCCTAATGAGATGGTGGGAGGCTGGAAGCTGAGGAGAAAGATGGCCGTTGGCAAAGTCCTGAGACCAGGCAGTAAAAAAGACTCTTAAGAACATGGATATTGAGGACATATTTCTTGGGATGTTTGCTGTGTGGTTCTACAATTTAACAACCTTTCATTTTCCCAAACCTGATATGAAGTCTCCACACATACAAATGACTTGGAAGAGAGTTGTGGTAGAAAGTCCAGAGAAAGGACCATGCTCCACATCAAGGTTTAGGTGGGACGCAAGCAAATAAAATTTCAGCAGAAATAGGAAATTCAAACAACAGGAACAAATGTCAGAAATTTTGAGTTGGGCTTCGGCCTTCCAAGTAGATGTAGATTGTTTTACAAAAACCAAAAAGCAGTCTGCCCTCAGCTAAGATATAATTTTCACTTTCTGTAATCGTTAAAAAAAAAAAAATCACCCTTTGTTTGCCTTAGCAGCAACCCTAACTCATTCCCTGCCCTCCCCCTTTATAATGTACCTTCTTGCGCATCACCGTTTCTTCACTTGCTGTGACTCACTCACTGACATTCACCCCACCTCCCTGAAACTGTGGCCACATAAAAGGAAAAAATTCAGACCTTTCTTACATGCTCTTTCAGCAACTTTGGTGCTGCTAACCACTCTCTCCTTGAACCATTCCCTTCTTTTGTTTTCCATGTCAACAAAATCCTTACATTCTTCCTATCCTGCTGGATGCCTCTTCTTGGTCTTCTTTACAAACTTGTTGCCCTTTTTGCTCATCCCTTAAATCTTGCTATGCTCAGCTACGTCCTAGGATTAATTTCCCTCCCTCCTTATTTTACTCCAACCCTGTAGACTCTTTCCTTTATTCTCATGGCTTCACATACCGTCTTAAGTGGCTTTAAAACTTGTGCCTCCTTTCTGAACTTTAGATCCATTTATTCGGCTACTTGTTCAACCTCTCCACTTGTATATCTTATAGTTACATCAAACTCTACATTTCTATGGATCTCTTTATCTTCCCTCAAGACCTGATCTCCTCCAGAGCTTCATAGCTCAGTAACCGTGCTACCACCAGCTTTCCAAACAGCAACCTAGAAAGTATCAAGTGCTGTAAAATGTCAATTATATCTGTGTATTTCTCTCCACTTCCATTGCCATTGCACAAATCTGGACCACTTTCTTTCCTAGACTACTATAGCAGATTCTTAGATGGTCTTTCTTGTTCTGATCTTTCTGTATACCCACCCTCCCTCCTCAAGTTCATTCTATACAGAGTGATCTCTCAAAAATACTTGATCATACTACTCACTCCCCTACTTAAAAACTTCAGTGGCTTCCTATTGCCTTTGGATAAAGCCTTTTTAAAAGGGCTATGAGGCTTTCATGATTTGGCCTTTGTATTTCCAGCATTATCTTTAGCCACTCATCCTTGCATTCTATTTTCCAGCTAGCCAATTCCCTGGAATAGACTCTATTCTGACATGTTTTCTTTGGCTTTGGCCCTTGCACATACTGGTCCCTTTATCTTGAACACATTTCTTTACTGTTCTCTCCAACCCAGGTAACCCTTTCCCCCTTCTGGGGCTTACGTAACATACTATTTCTTCAGGAAAATTTTCTTGACTATAGATTAGGTTAGGTTATCCAACAGTATGTTCCTCCCACTTTTCTGTTGCAATGCTCGTCACACTCTATTGAATTAGTCATTAATTTTTGTTTTCTCTATTAAGTCTAAGTTCCTGGCAAGAAAGGAGTTTGTTCATGGCGGTAGCCTCAGAATTCAGCAGAGTATCTAAGGCAGATATTAAGTGCTCAATAGAGATTTGTTGAATGAATCAATACAATGATGAGGAAGAACAGAATATAAGATCAGTTTTTGAACTCCTAAATCTGGAGTTCCTATGGAACATCTATGAGGAAATGGTTTCAGACATTATAAGATAAAAGTCAGAATTCAGGTATACCCTGTGATCATTTACCTAATCATAATAATGATATTTCAGTTTCCCTCCATCCTTATTCTCCTTCGTTGAAAATTTATACTCATTAAAAATTGCTTTCACATTGAATCCAGTTGAAAACATCCAGAATTCCCATCGTGTTTTTCTGGGCTGGTGGCATGGTATCTCTCCTATTCTGCTTTTAAAAACTGCTGGAGGGCTTCCCTGGTGGCGCAGTGGTTGAGAGTCTGCCTGCCGATGCAAGGGACACAGGTTCGTGCCCCGGCCCGGGAAGATCCCACATGCCGCGGAGCGGCTGGGCCCGTGAGCCATGGCCGTTGAGCCTGCGCGTCCAGAGCCTGTGCTCCGCAACGGGAGAGGCCACAACAGTGAGAAGCCCATGTACCGCAAAAAACAAACAAACAAACAAAAAAACCAAACTGCTGGAGTCTCAGTACTCAGCAAACCTATAAATTCAATACAACCCTCATCAAGATCCTACTGGATTTTTTCCCATGGTGTAGTAATGATTCTAAATTTGTCCAGAAAAATAAACATATAAGAATAGCCAACAGTACTCAGAAAACGGAGGGGTGTTTCTATAACATATTAAAACATACATAAAGTAAGAGTGATTAAAATAATTTATAAACCAACTAATGTGATTATTGTGTAACTGAAACTGAGCAACCTGTTTTTGGCTGTTGTTGCTGAGGACTCACAAGAGAAGAAAGCTACTATTTTTCCTATCCTTACTTCAGAAAGCAGAGACTAACATTGTGATTGTAAACATCTGAGCTACCCTCACACCTGAAAAGAGGTGATAAAACCTTGTCATTTAGAAGTACTGAAGAGTACTAAAAGCTAGATTATCCAAAGAGGAGAAAAGATATTTATTTATATGTTGCAAGAAGTGGAAACAGCCTAACCAAAGGGGAGATATAGTCTAGCTGAAATTGAGAAGCAGATGGTGGTTTGGGTTTTACTTTTGAGTAGCAGAAATCTGTGTCCCTCTTATCCACAGCTCTGTGGATGGGCAGATGATTGGGGAATGCCTGGGACATGAGACTCTAAGTATTTTATCTCAGAGAGCAGAGACAAGGGCTTCTGTGGCAGAACCTGGAGACAGGAGACTGCTCAGAGCGCCAAGGGTAACCTGATGGCAGAAGATCCATGTGACAGCAACATATTTTAGCAAAAGGATCAAATGGTGCTAATTGCCAAAGAGGAAGATCAAGCCACAGCCTTTGGTGCCTGGGACAGTGCCTTGGATTTCTATAAAGGTAAAGTTTGCTTCACTCAAGTGTCATTGAGCAAATTCACATTTCTTTAAAATGGAAAAGAGAAGCCAAAGAAAGAATAAAGAATATGCATGGAATTAGAATCAATGAGGAAACAGCTGAGTTTTTTAGGTTTGATGGGACAACTAATATTTCACAACTCCCTACTTTATGCCATAATAAATTTCAGATAGTTCAAAAACCTAAACATAAAATATGAAGTCATAAAGAACTGGAAAAATTATAGAGGAATATTTCTGTAAAACTGTGGTTGTATTTGATCATTAAAGCCAGAAATAAAAGAAGCACTGAAACATACAAAGTTAAAATCTATACAAAAAACGAATACCATAAGGCTTAATAACAAAAGAAAAATTTGATAAAATATTCATAACATTATTAACAAAAAATAAGATTAACATTGCTATTGTGCAAAATGCCTTTACGTATCAATAAACAAGGCATGCATTCTAAGAGAAAAAAGGCAAAGAAATAACTAACAGCCAATTTAAAAAAATAGATTGCCAATTTACATATAAAAAGAAGTTCAGGGGCTTCCCTGGTGGCGCAGTGGTTGAGAGTCCGCCTGCCGATGCAGGGGACACGGGTTCGGGCCCCGGTCCGGGAAGATCCCACATGCCGCAGAGCGGCTGGGCCCGTGAGCCATGGGCGCTGAGCCTTGCGCGTCCGGAGCCTGTGCTCGGCAACAGGAGAGGCCACAACAGTAAAAAGAAGTTCAGCCTTATTAGCATTCAGGAACTAAAATTTAAATTTTGATCAGTTATTTCTTTTCCAAATAGACTGGCATCAAGTATTGTCTAGGATGTGAAGGGAAAAATTAAACATCCCCACCATGTTATTGGTGGGAATTTCAAGTGCTCCATACTTTTGGTAGAATAGTTAGGCAATATTTTGTTTGCGATTTAAAAAACTGAGATATAACTGACATATAACATTTTATTAGTTTTAGGTATACTCAAATACACAATTTGTTATATGTATATATTGTGAAATGATTACCAAAATAAACTCACCCATCACTACCCAGAGTTACAATTTTTTTCTTGTGAAGAGAACGTTTAAGATATACTCTCTTATCAACTTTTAAATATATATAATACAGTATTGTTAACTATAGTCACCATACTATGAAAGTTTATGCCTTTTGAACACCTTCACCTCTTTCACCCAACCACCCCACATCTCTGGCAACCACTAATCTGTTCTCTGTATCTATGAATTCAGTTTTTTTTAGACTCCATCATTCAGTATTTGTCTTTTTCTGTCTGACTTACTTTGCTTAGTATAATGTCCTCAAGGACTATCCATATTGTTGAAAATGGCAGGATTTCCTTATTCTATGGCTGAATAATATTTGGCAATATATACATAAAATAGAAAATGTGAATTCCACTTTATCGAGAAACGCTATTTCTAGAAATTTGTTCTAAGGAGAAAATTGGTCAAATAGTGCATCTAAATGTACTCATCAATTCGTCTGTTTACTTATTCATTCACACAACAGATACTTTGCTGGTGCCCACTGTATGCTCGACTATGAACAACTGATGTATATAAAAGACACAATCACTGATCTCGTGGAGCTTATTTTCTGGTTAAAGATACAGACAAAACAGAGAAAACAAATTAAAAATAGATTTAAATGACGTGTAAGGAACTACTAACAAGAATAAGAGAATAATGGGTAATGTACATTAGATAAGATGGCCAGAGAAGACCTCTTTGGGGAAGTGTCATTTAAGGGGAGACAAATAATTAAATATATTTACAGTATATAAACAATGTTTATATATTTTGTTCTATGGTTGAAGAGTTTTCCAAGCAGTGAAAAGGACACATGCAAAAGCCCAAGGTAAAACAAAACATTACGTACTTGAGGAACAGAATGGTTGGGCATGGTGTGGAAGGAGTGAGTAGCACAGACGATAGTCAAGACAGGTAACATTCAGATCACACAGGCCCTTTTAGGCCATGGAAAGGAATCTGGATTCTATTCTAAGGGGAATGGAAAACCTTTGATGGCTTTTTCTTTTAATTGGACTGAAATTGCTTTACAATGTTGTGTTAGTTTCTGCTGTATAATGAAGTGAATCAGCTATATGTATACCTATATCCCCTCCTTCTTGGACCTTCCTCCCACCTACCTAGGCTGTCACGGAGCACCGAGCTGAGCTCCATGTGCTATACAGCAGGTTCCCACTAGATATCAATTTTACACATGGTAGTGTATTTATGTCAAACCTAATCTCCCAATTCATCCCACCCTCCCCTTCCACTGGTGTCCACATGTCTGTTTTCTATGTCTGTCTCTATTCCTACCCGACAAATAGGCTGATCTGTACCATTTTTCTAGATTCCACATATATGTGTTAATATATGATATTTGTTTTTCTCTTTCTGGCTTACTTCACTCTGTATGACAGACTCTAGGTCCATCCATATCTCTACAAATGACCCAGCTGCGTTCCTTTTTATGGCTGAGTAATATTCCATTGTATATATGTACCATATCTTCTTTATCCATTCAACTATTGTTGGACATTTACATTGTTTCCATGTCATGGCTACTGTAAATAGTGCTGCAATGAACACTGGGGTACATGTGTCCTTTTGATTTATGGTTTTCTCAGGGTATATGCCCAGTAGTGGGATTGCTGGGTCATATGGTAGTTCTATTTTTAGTTTAGTTTTTTTTTAATTTATTTTTTTATACAGCAGGTTCTTACTAGTTATCTATTTTATAAATATTACCGTATATATACCAATCTCAGTCCCCCAGTTCATCCCACCACCCCCTGGCACATCCCCCCTTGGTGTCCATACGTTTGTTCTCTACATCTGTGTCTCTATTTCTGCCTTGCAAACCAGTTTATCTGTACAATTTTTCTAGATTCCAAATATATGTGTTCATATACGATGTGCTTTTCTCTTTCTGACTTACTTCACTCTGTATGACAGTCTCTAGGTCCATCCACGTCTCTACAAACAACACAGTTTCGCTCCTTTTTATGGCTGAGTAATATTCCATTGTACATATGTACCACATCTTCTTTATCCATTCATCTGTAGATGGGCATTTAGGTTGCTTCCATGATCTTTCGTGTCTCCATACAAATTTTAAGACTTTTTGTTCTAGTTCTGTGAAAAATGTCATTGGTAATTCGACAGGGATTGCATTGAACCTGTAGATTGCTTTGGGAAGTATAGTCATTTTCACAATATTGATTCTTCCAATACAAGAACATGGTATATGTCCATCTGTTTGTGTCATCTTTGATTTCTTTTATCAGTGTCTCATACTTTTCTGAGTACAGGTCTTTTACCTCCTTAGGTAGGTTTATTCCTAGGTATTTTATGCTTTTTGTTGCAGTGGTGAATGGGATTGTTTCCTTAATTCTCCTTTCTGATCGTTTGTTATAAGTGTATAGGAATGCAAGAGATTTCTGTGCATTGATTTTGTATCCTTCAACTTTACCAAATTCATTGATTAGCTCTAGTAGTTATCTGGTGGCATCTTTAGGATTATCTACTTACAGTATCCTGTCATCTGCAAACAGTGATAGTTTTACTTCTTCTTTTCCAATTTGTATTCCTTTTATTTCTTTTTCTTCTGTGACTGCCATGGCTAGGACTTCCAAAACTATGTCAAATAACAGCGATGAGAGTGGGCAACCTTGTCTTGTTCCTGATCTTAGAGGAAATGCTTTCGTTTTTTCATCATTGAGAATGATGTTTGCTGTGGGTTTCTTGCATACGGCCTTTATTATGTTGAGATAGATTCCCTCTATGCCCACTATCTGGAGAGTTTTTATCATAAATGGGTGTTGAATTTTGTCAGAAGCTTTTTCTGCATCTATTGAGATGATCATATGTTTTTTATTCTTCAGTTGTTAATGTGGTGTATCACACTGATTGATTTGTGTATGTTGAAGAATCCTTGCATCCCTGGGATAAATCCCACTTGATCATGGTGTATGATCCTTTTAATGTGTTGCTGGATTTTGTTGAGGATGTTTGCATCTATATTCATCACTGATATTGGTCTGTAATTTTCTTTTTTTGAGGTATCTCTCTCTGGTTTTGGTATCAGGGTAATGGTGGCCTTGTAGAATGTTTGAGAGTGTACCTTCCTCTGCAATTTTTTGGAGTAATTTGGGTGTTAGCTCTTCTCTAAATGTTTTATAGAATTTACCTGTGAAGCCATCTGGACCAGGACTTTGTTTGTTGGAAGACTTTTAATCACAGTTTCAATTTCATTACTTGTGATTCGTCTGTTCATATTTTCTATTTCTTCCTGGTTCAGTCTTGGAAGGTTTTACCTTTCTAAGAATTTGTCCATTTCTTCCAGGTTGTCCATTTTATTGGCATAGAGTTGCTTGTAGTAGTCTCTTAGGATACTTTGTATTTCTGTGGTGTCTGTTGTAACTTCTCCTTTTTCATTTCTAATTTTATTGATTTGAGTCCTCTCCCTCTTTTTCTTGATAAGTCAGGCTAAAGGTTTATCAATTTTGTTTACCTTCTCAAAGAACCAGCTTTTAGTTTTATTGATCTTTGCTATTGTTTTCTTTGTTTCTATTTCATTTATTTCTGCTCTGATCTTTATGATTTCTTTCCTTCTACTAACTTTGGGTTTTGTTTGTTCATCTTTCTCTAGTTCCTTTAGGTGTAAGGTTAGGTTGTTTGAGATTTTTCGTGTTTCTTGAGATAGGATTCTATTGCTCTAAACTTCCTTCTTAGAACTGCTTTTACCGCATCCCATAGCTTTTGGATCGTCGTGTTTTCATTGTCATTTGTCTCTAGGTAGTTTTGATTTCCTCTTTGATTTCTTCAGCGATCTCTCGGGTATTTAGTAGCGTATTGTTTAGCCTCTATGTTTTTGTGTTTTTTACCTTTTTTTCCCTGTAATTGATTTGTAATCTTATAGCGTTGTGGTTGCAAAAGATGCTTGATATGATTTCAGTTTTCTTAAATTTACCGAGGCTTGATTTGTGAACCAAGATGTGATCTATCCTGGAGAATGTTCCGTGCGCACTTGAGAAGAAAGTGTAATCTGCTGTTTTGGGATGGAATTTCCTATAAATATCAATTAAATCTATCTGGTCTATTGTGTCATTTAAAGCTTGTGTTTCCTTATTAATTTTCTGTCTGACATGCTAGTGTTGGTGTGTTTAATGTTGTCCCAGAGGTCTCTTAGGCTGTCTTCATTTCTTTTCATTACTTCTTCTTTATTCTGTTCTGTTGCAGTGATTTCTACCATTCTGTCTTCCAGGTCACTTATCCGTTCTTCTGCCTCAGTTATTCTGCTATTGATTCCTTCTAGTGTATTTTTCAATTCAGTTGTTGCATTGTTCATCTATGTTTGTTCTTTAATTCTTCTAGGTGTTTGTTCTTAATTCTTCTAGGTCTTTGTTAAACATTTCTTGCATATTCTCAATCTTGCCTCCATTCTTTTTCTGAGGTCCTGGATCATCTTCACTATCATTATTCTGAATTCTTTTTCTGTAAGGTTTTCTATCTCCTCTTCATTTAGTTGTTTTTCTGGGGTTTTATTTTGTTCCTTCATCTGGTACATAGCCCTCTGCCTTTTCATCTTGTCTATTTTTCTGTGAATGTGGTTTTTGTTCCACAGGCTGCAGGAATGTAGTTCTTCTTGCTTCTGTTGTCTGTTCTCCGGTGGATGAAGCTATCTAAGAGGTCTGTGCAAGCTTCCTGATGGGAGAGACTGGTGGTGGGTAGAGCTGGGTGTTGCTCTGGTGGGCAAAGCTCAGTAAAACTTTAATCCACTTGTCTGTGGTTGGGTGGGGCTGGGTTCCCTCCCTGTTGGTTGGTTGGCCTGAGGTGACCCAGCACTGGAGCCTACCAGGCTCTTTGGTGGGGCTAATGGTGGACTATGGGAGGGCTCATGCCAAGGAGTACTTCCTAGATCTTCTACAGTGTTCTTTTCCTCACAGTTGAGCCATAGCCACACCCTGCCTCTGCAGGAGACCCTCCAACACTAGCAGGTAGGTCTGGTTCAGTCTCCTATGGGGTCACTGCCCTTCCCCTGCGTCCTGATGCACACACCATTTGTGTGTGCCAAGCATAGAGTCTCTGTTTCTCCAGTCCTGTTGAAGTCCTGCAATCAAATCCCTCTAGCCTTCAAAGTCTGATTGTCTGGGAATTCCTCCTCCCACTGCCGGACCCCCAGGTTGGGAAGCCTGAAGTGGGGCTCAGAACCTTCACTCCAGTGGGTGGACTTCTGTGGTATAAGTGTTCTCCAGTTTGCGAGTCAGCTACCTAGCAGTTATGGGATTTGATTTTATTGTGATTGTGCCCTTCCTACTCACTGCGGCTTCTCCTTTGTCCTTGGATGTGGGGTATCTTATTTGATGAGTTCCAGCATATTCCTGTTCATAATTGTTCAGCAGTTAGTTGTGATTCTGGTGCTCTCACAAGAGGGAGTGTATGCACGTCCTTCTAGTTCACAATCTTGAACCAATCTCCCTATTTTTAGTTTTTTAAGGAACCTCCATACTGTTCTCCATAGTGGCTGTACCAAGTTACATTCCCACCAACAGTGCAAAAGTGTTCCCTTTTCTCCACACCCTTCCCAGCATTTGTTGTTTGTAGATTTTTGGATAATGGCCATTCTAACCAGTATGAGTTGACACCTCATTGTAGTTTTGATTTGCATTTCTCTAATAACTAGTGATGTTGAGCAGGTTTTCATGTGCCTCTTTGGGATCTTTATGTCTTCTTTGGTGAAATGTCTATTTAGGTCTTCTGCCCATTTTTTGATTGGGTTGTTTGTTTTTTCGATATTCAGCTCCATGTGCTGTTTGTATATTTTGGAGATTAACCCTCTGTCCGTTGCTTCATTTGCAAATATTTTCTCTCATTCTGAGGGTTGTCTTTTCATCTTGTTTATGGTTTCCTTTGCTGTGCAAAAAGCTTTTAAGTTTAATTAGGTCCCGTTTATTTATTTATTTTTGTTTTCATTACTCTAGGACGTGGGTCAAAAGAGATCTTGCTGAGGTTTATGTCAAAGAGTGTTTCTCCTACGTCTTCCTCTAAGAGTTTTATAGTGTCTGGTCTTACATTTAGGTCTTTAATCCGTTTGTAGTTTATTTCTATATATGGTGTTAGGTAGTGTTCTAATTTCATTCTTTTACATGTAGCTGTCCAGTTTTCTCAGTACCACTTATTGAAGAGGCTATCTTTTTTCCATTGTATGTTCTTGCCTCCTTTGTCATAAATTAGGTTACCATATGTGCATGGGTTTATCTCTGGGCTTTCTATCCATTAAGGGTAATGGAAAGCCATTGATGGCTTTTAAACAAACAAATGAAAAATGATAAAATAGGATTTATATTTGGACAAGATCACTCTTGAAACTTTGTGGATAATGAATTGGAAGTGGGCAAGAGTAGATGTTTACTGCAGCATCATTTACAATTGTAAAAAACAGAAAATACCTAGGGGATTGGTCATAATCATCATAATGGATGCTCATATATCTAAATTCATTGATGGGAAAAAAAAATCACAATTTTTGAGAAAAATTGTATGTGTGAGTGCACATGGTAGAAGGATGTTTACAAAAATGAGAGTAGAATTAGTTGACCCTGCTCTGCCTATGATATAAAATTAGTGCTATTCTTTGGCTGACTTTATATTTGGCTTTATATTTTTTTCTTTATTGCTTTTGATGAATGGGTATATTTTGTATAATCAGAAAAATCAATCTCTTTTCATTTTAGAGAAAAAAAAAGACTAATCAACAATGGAGAAAAGTATTTAAGTGATTTTATACTCTCTACTTTTCTGTTTGCCTATCTCAATTGTTTGTCATTTCTTAACGTGAACTGGCATTCTTGTCTAGTAAAATATCCATGTGGATTATTGGATGTCTTGTCCATTCGAACTAGTGTTTCGATCTGAGCATGTTACTCTTCTGCCAAAACACGTGGATTCCTTATTTCCCATTAATTCTCAATGGACAATGAACAGACATCTTGGCAGCTGCTTGACAATTCCTTAAGGAAAGAAGAAAAGTCTAAATTTAGGCTCTCTCCCCAGGCTGTGGTTTTGTAACTCAAAGGAACTAGAGAATTTTCATTAAGAGACCTGTTTTTATTTTCTGAGGCTAGGGAGCTTCCAGCTTTTATACTGATAGACTAGTAAAGATTACAATGTGGCTTCAAAGTGGCAGGGGGGTTGGTGGTGGTGGGATGAATTGGGAGATTGAGATTGACATATATACACTAATATGTATAAAACAGATAACTAATAAGAACCTGCTGTATAAAAAATTAAAAAAAAAATAGTTGCTTCACCACCAAACTCCTCAGTCCTCTTCCAGCAACATTATCCCAGACACACACAAACCCTACACAGGCTCTTGGGAGCCTGGAGGTGGCGTGAGCATGTTCTCTGAAAGGGCATTGCTTTTTTATTACTGTACTTTGTAATACTGTGACATTTTATTACAGTAAAAAGAAATAACCTACTTGGACTTGCAATCTACCTACTTAATTTTTAGTCCCTCCAAAATATTGAACATAGTTTTTCCCCCTCTAAGTTCTAGATGCTGTCCCTCCTGCCTTTATCATTTTATAACCCCATCTCTAGAACACCTTTTCCTTGGTTTATCATAGAAAATAGCTTAGCCTTTGTGCTTTCTTCCCCTTATGTCCTCTACCTTGTTGGTTCTTCTCAAAATTGTTCTTCACTCCAAGTCACAATTATTAATTTAAAGTTATTAAATTGTAGTTTCCAAGTAAATACCCAAACTCTCTGTGTAGTGATTCAGTTCTTAAAGGCACCCATGAATCTTCTGGTTGATTGAAGGCTCAGTTGTGGGATTTAGAATGATGTGGGAATGATGATAATAATGATGAAGATGACTGGTTAAATATTATCAAGACTGCTGAATGTACCATTGAGTCCTCCCTGCATCCATGGTTTCCCCAGAACCTGTAGGATATGTTTAGCTAAATTTTAAAAAATAACATAAATAGCACATCTTCATTGCAACAAAATCAGACAAAAGTAGCAAAAAAATTCACCCATGATTTTACCACCCACAGATAACACAATACTGCTAAGACATTGATATGTATAGTGAGTATAAATTACATATTGCCTTTGAGTGTTTCACACTCATTACTCTTGACCTATTTAATTTCATTTTCTTTCTGGGGATCTGATTTCTATTTATAAACAATCATAAATTATTTCTGTCTTATATGCACTGCCTGGAAGATTTGAAAAAAATTTTTTTTAATAATTTTTGAATGATATGATGATCAAATTACTGGAAGTGATAGAATACAAAAGTGATAGATATAATACAAAAAGAAAACATTTAAATAAGTTGTTCCACTGGTAAAGTTGAACTTCTCCCCCATGTTGCCCCCAGTAGGGCATCCAAACTAGTATATGTTCTGCATTCTGCATGTAATTCCATGTTTGGAGCACTAAGGATAAGAAATTTTATTCTTAGGTCAGTATTCCTCAAAGCGTGGCTTGTGAGCCAAATGAATTAGAAAATTTTCTCAAAGATTCTGATGTAGCTCTGCAATGAAGGCCCCAAATCTGCAACTGTAATAAGCAATCCACATGGTTCTAATGTTTACTAAACTTTGAGAGCCACTACCTTAGTGCACTTGACCATTGCTACCCAGTGCTAGTCCTTGTCAAAAGCTTCACTGTTTTCAAAATGACAGAGGCAAGGCATTTCACCAAATTCCCATTAGTATAACACTACAATACTGATTTTCACTACTGAAGTGAAGATGTTTTCTCTTCTCACTATGTTTCCGTTTGTCTTCTCTCAAACTTACAGTGGTCAGGAGCTTCACTGGAATCACTCTAACTCAGAATACACAGAATGATTCCCATCTATTATTGAATTTCAAGCTTTTAAAAATTGGACACATGATTCACTCAATGTAATGGATGTACAAGTTAATCCAACTAATGTTAACATTAAAGAAAGGCATAAATATGTAAGACCCACTGATTTGTTTTTTTTTTTACAAGTCTTACACTAAAAATTCAAGGAATCTGAACAATGCCAAGGAACTGCCAGTGGATGTCAGCAGTGTGCCATATATTTGTAGAACCAAGTACTGTTTTTGCTGCTACCTCTCAGAAATAACTATGGCTGGTGGTCTTATACCTTCATAACAGCCAATATTTTTTTTCCTTACCTTATAAATTATTGACTAATTTTGTACCAATTAGTTCTACCGGTTGGTAGGTTTGTTATCACGTTAAGCTTCAAGACAAGAACCTGGACTCAAATGATTAAAAATTTAGAGGCAGTTGATTAAATATGCAGATAGTCTGTGAAGCCACTTCTTGAAACAATTATATTGCCTTTTAATACTAATGATTTGTATAATTAATAAAAAAACAAGCTTGAAAGCATTAAAAAAGAAGTGAGACATTAAAGGGGATTGGGCTAAACGTCAAGAAGTAAGAATATAATTTGATCTGGACACATTTACCCTCTAAGTCAGATCTAGCTGGGTTTTTTTTTAATAATATGGTTTCCTTTTTAGCAAAAACTATGTACTGAATTGTACAACTGCTTTGGAAATTATGTGTTGGATCAGTGAGTGGTCTGAGGGCTAATTAAATACATTTTGCAAATTGTATACTTTTTCTTCCAATTAAAAATCTTAATTACTCCAGTGCATTTTCCAATTTGAAGGTTTGTTGTGAAGTATAAGCAGTGAAGTGTAGATGTCCAGATCAAACTGGGACTGCTGTTGAGATCCCTTGGCTTACAATAAAGCTATTTTTAGTTAATTATAAAATTATGAAATTGCCCTAACAACTCTGACCTCCAAATATGTTTTTAAAATCTTTTTTCTCCAGATCACAGGTTCTTCTCTGCTATGAACACAAATTTGGAGTCAGTCCAGGTCTTTCCATTGTGTGATAGAAGAAAAGACATTTAAACTCTTTATACTTCTGTTTTCTTAGCTGTGTTATAGGGCCAATCAAACAATACCAGGAGTAACTATTATTTTGGAGCTCTGCTAAGTTTCAGACACTATCATAGGCTCTTTACATGGTTTACCTCCTTTAACCATTGAAAAAAACCCAGATGGGAAGTTGTGCTATCCTGGTGTCACAGAAGAGAAAACAGAAAAGTAAAGTATTAGAGTTTGTTTTCAAATCATGAGTGCCTGACTCAAAGACCTAAGATCTTTTTCAAAAGATCTTTTCAGTAGATAATGCTGTTGTTATGTTTCCTAAGGCCCCAGTATTGCCAGCCATGGCACTGAATATGTTCCATGGGTTGACTAAGGGGCTGGCAGTGTGAGTGCCAATGATGTCAAAGTACAATACTCCTGGAAAGAAAGGTCTGCCAACCCTCTTCCAGTGTCCTTTGAAGGGGGCTCTGTCTGTGCCCTTCCATAGGATTAAATCTAGTTACTTACTCCTTGGAGACTATGTAGTCAGAGCCATTGTAGAACACTAATTTACTGTTTAAGTTTGGTGCCTTACTGTAAAAGACAGGAAACTGAAGAAGAAATTTTCAATCTTAATTTACAGATGGAAAAACCATGGTGAATACAAACAGTAGCCTCAAGGCCATCTCAAGAGTCTGGATTGAACTCTGGGATTGGCCAGGTCTTCTCACGTTGGACCCTGGATACCACCTGTTTGAGGCTGATTATGGAGATATTTTTCTGAAGATTACTTTTGTAACTCCAGTTCTCACTAGGTTATTATGAACTACGTGCTCTAACATTATCCCAAACTCAGCATGATACAAATATATCTGTGGGCAAACATTATGGGTGAATAAAATAGCAATTGTAAAATGATTTAAAATAGGTTCAGTGATTAAGAAACTAAGGTTCTGGATTTGTAGAAGCGTGTATGTACATTTAAGGATGCTGATGGTATAATTTGTTTTCGATTTCTTCATACTTCTGGGTTTGTTTGTTTGTCCAAAATTTTGATAAAACTATTTTACAGTTGCTTTTGCGTGGTGCTTTTCAATTGCTATTTAATGGTCAAATCTCTATCACTATCTAGCTATGTAGCTATGTATTGGGTTCTTCTGTAAGATGTTATATATATCTCTTTTGTTATTTAAAAGGTCTTTGTGTAGAGGACCTGTCACTGGATGTGTTGGTTGGAGGCAACTTCGGGAGGCAGTATGTACATGGTGGGCAAGGGACAGGGAAAAAACAAAACAAAACGTGTTTTTGTTATAGAAAGACGGGGGTTCAAGTCCACTTAACAGCTCTGTGACTTTGGCACAAATAACTTCTCTGTACTTCACTTTCCTTTTACAAAAGGAATCACCACAAGGATTGAGATGCTGTAGGTAAAACAGGAGGCCTCGGGCCTGGCACAAAATAACTCAATAAATGCTATCTTAAAAATCCTTTCCTTTCTCCTTTTCCTATGAGAACATAATAATTTATTCAACAAATTTTGGTTAAGAGGATAAATGACTGCTACTGTATGAATACCTTTTAAGCCCATTGATTATTTCCATTCTTTATCATAATCTTTCAATTCCTACCTTCCAAATTGTTTTAGATGTGAGCCTGTTGTCTCCAAAATCTTTCTGGGTTCTACTTTTGCTCACCACTCCTTTTGTTTTTGGTAGGTTCTCATGCCCTCTTTTTATATCTACTTCCCTAAAAGTCGGCTTTTTTTTCTCACTCAAGGCCTCCTTCACTTATTCACAATCTTGCTGTACTCCAAAGCACAACTTGACATGTACCTTTTGATGAGATCTTCCAAGAGAAAAATAGTAGATTAACACAGCACGCTGTTCTCTCAAAATTTTACATTTCTGAGGGCGTGTTGATGTGGGCTTTGTAAAATCAGCATGTGTTTGAAACAGACTATATGGTCCTCATGAGTAGGAAATGCACTGCATATATTAGTCTATCTTCTCCACGCTGCCTAGGCATTCAAAAGGAGGCACCCAAATATTTGCTGATTTGAATAACAGACACATTTCCAACCAGACCACATCAGAAAGAAAGGGTATAAAATAATCCTTCCTCAGAATTTTAGAAAAAATTTCATCTACTTTTTTCTGCCTCCACCTTCACCAGTACCTCATTTTGTTTCTCCTTTTGAGGAATATGAAAATAATTTTAAGCCCATTTGCAAGTAAGGAAATTTTCCAAGTTGGTTTTTGGTTATGATTATTTTCTCTACTTCCAATTAATCTATTTAACGTTTATTGATCACCTCCTATGTCTTAGATACTGTTCTAGGTGCTAAAGAAATGAAACATAAAAGAAAACAAAACAAACAATAAAACAAGGTCCCTAGCCTCAAAGAACTCATGAAAAATGAGGACAAACCCAGTATAAAAATATGGTTGGTGCAGTGCTAGAACTCTGGAGTATAATGCAGGAACCCCAAATGGACAAGTTTAAGCTGCTTTTGGCTGCCATTCTTTGGGCATATTCTTGGGATATTCTTATCCCACAGCTTGCCCATGACGATTTTGATTTAGTGGGCCCATACCCTTTCTCTTATTACCACAGTGCTTTTTCCTATTGAATTGACTCCATAAAACCTTAATACTTTCATATTCCATGTTGGAAATTATCTATCTATCTATAATCTATTTATCTATCTATCCCATTCACAGGCCTTCTCCATGCTATGCATGAAATTACTCTCTAGATTTCCTCTTATGGCAATAGTGATAATATATAATATATTCCTATTCTTTTATTACATTACAGAACCATCAAGAATTTAGACAAGATCTTTCCTGACTGTCAACATCTGTAAAGATAATAGCATGTTATATTTCTATATCACTTCATACTTTTCAAGGCATTTTTATGGAGGTCTGAGCCTTGGGAGTAATGCTCGTCAGGAAAGATGTGCCATATTTATCGCAGAGTATAATGGGCAGAATATTTGGCAAATGCCACATGTGGCAATTCTTCCCACACAAAGGCAGTCCAAAATGTTTAAGTAATTCTTGTCATGTCAGAAAGAGCAAATGTTCTTCAGGTATGGTTGGTTGATTTTATAAATGAGTTTTTCCACTTTCCATAGTTACGTCAACAGACATTTCATTAAATTATATTTAAAGGTTTGACAAGACAGTTCCTGTGGAAAGTACGTTAGCTTAAATTTCACCATCTTGTCACGTCACACTGTGACTGGTCTAAGTGTGGTAGAGCCTGAAAGGGTGGGCTTAATCAGCATGAACATTTGCAGAAAGTAATGAAATTTAATAATAAATAATTCCAAGAGGCCTCGTTAAGCTGGAACATTATTATCAAACTGAATATACATGTTGACAGCTATGCCAATAAATGTGAGAGCTGTGAACATTTACCACATAAAATAATGAAGGTCCTTTAAAAGGCTCTGCTGCTCTTATTCTAGGAAAAGGATTACTACCTGACTTTGTTTTCTTTCTTTGTCAAAAAATGAAAAATGAAGGGGAAAAAGTCTTCTCGGTTTGCTGTCAGAGACACGCCTGCAAGGAAATGCAGTAGGTTTAAAAGAACTGTAAGAAAATAAATTCCTGAGGAAGTTATCATATTATCTCTGCTATCAAAATTAAGACTACAGATCTAGCCGACCACAGCAATTTCCTTGAGGTTTTACATCTTATCAAATTGATATAATGCTTTTGGAGTTTAGTTATGAATAGGAATATAAGAAGATTACTTAATCCCTAGATCTTGATTCTGAATGCAGAATTGAACACAAACTCATTACAGTTGCTGCACTGAATCTAATAAAATTATGAGCCAATAATTAAATACTATGCTTGAGAACAGATTATGTTATTTTTGCAACTACCAATAGTTTTTACAAAAGATAAAGGAAGCATACAAACTCTGTTAGATTTGTTTAGAATCTCTTGTTACAGAACACGGATACATTTTGGCATTAAATTGCCTTGGATGTAAAAATACCTAGTATGCAACTTCACCTAGAGACTTGCCAGCACAGATGATTACAATTTAGCTACAGCCGGAGGAGAATCAAATATATTGCAGAAGCTATCGTATAATAAACGAATTTGGTAAAGTGACTCATCCAAATGAGATTAATTTTAGGCATAATTGCACAAAGCTTAACATCACTGAAGATATATAATCCCCTTAAAAGATTTTTTAAACAATCTGCACAAAGTGTTTCTGGGACTTTAACAAATTTTCATTTTCTTGTACTGGATCTCATAAACAGAAGTGAAAGAATGAGAATGAATGACGCTTCTTTGATTTTTGTGTTTTCCCATAAACACATTAAATTATGGAAGACCTAGCACCTATTTTCAAATTGTAGTGCTCAGCAAAATAAAAGAGATCTGGCTTGAACTGTCTGAAAAAAAATTCTTGAAAATGCCTGTCCTGTGTTTCTGATTCAGAAGATCTTGTAACAATTACATTGAAGTTCTATGCTAAAAGCAGCGGACTAAAACTATTTTCCCCCAATTTCTGTATGTCAATCAAATATTTGAATCTGAGGGTTATATTTAGGCAGGGGTTGGGAGGTCTGCTCCTTGTGTACCTTCTTAGCCTTCTTTTCAACCTTTCACTGACTCTCCTCTCCTGATGTCCTCTCTACCTACCCACCTCCAACCCAGGCCTGCATTTTAGTAGATGTTACTAGCAGCCACCAACATTCCATATTCCTCCCTTTCAGGCACATGGAAGGCCAGTTTCTGGGGTGAGTGGGCCCTGTAACTTTTTCTGGCCAAAAGAGTATGTGGTGGTGAAGAGCTTGTGTGCCTTTCCCCCTTGCTCTTGAACCACAAATAGTATTGAGAAGGTTACATCTTCCAGATACCAAAGTTATGAGATGTGCAGTGTGCTTGACATTTCCCCTGGTATCAATTTATTTTATTTAGTTATCTTTTTTCACTAATGTTAGCACAAGTGCATGTAAGTAACTCTATCACCTGAGTTCCTTGGTGAAAAAGAGCTCTCCACCAATCTGCTTTGCACGTATAACATGACAAAGAAAGAAACATTTTTATGTTAAACCAATTAGAGTTTTGGAGTTGTTTTGGAGTTGTTCTCTACTAAGCCAGTCCCAGCCCAACCTAATTGATAAATGCTCTGACAGGTTATTTCCTACTCTTATTCTTCCTATCAAAAGTTTCTTCATCTTAGCTTGCTGTTTCATTAGATTAGAAAGGGGTTAAAAAATTCCATGTATGTGAAAATATTAATTGCTACTGATGGTTAGAAAGAAGGTAGTGAGTGACAGTAGGTAGGAAAGAAGACAAGGGTGATCAGATGTAACAATACTGTTATCCAAGGAAACAACTGTTGGTAGAACATCAGAGCTCTAAGACTGACTAGTAGGAGAGGATACTTCAGAGCGAGGGCTTTTCCTTATTTCTGCCTGGGGTTCTAATAAAAATGCTAGTGCTGGGCTTCCCTGGTGGCACAGTGGTTGGGAGTCCGCCTGCCAATGCAGGGGACACGGGTTCGTGCCCCGGTCCGGGAAGATCCCACATGCCGCGGAGCAGCTAGGCCCGTGAGCCATGGATGCTGAGCCTGTGCGTCTGGAGCCTGTGCTCTGCAACGGGAGAGGCCACAACAGTGAGAGGCCCGCGTATCACAGAAAAAAAAAAAAAAAATGCTAGTGCTTCCTGGGTACCTAAATCTTCCACACCAGTTTTTATGTCTGTGTAAGCTCAGGAGTCAGTTGCTTCTGAAATGGTAGATATTTTAAGTTGTTTAAAGTAAAATTTATTCAAGTATTAATGTGAAGAATAACCATAACTCAAGTTCAGGGAGGTAAAGCTTGTGAGAAATGAGATCTGACATTAACTCCTTGAGTGGGTAAGAAGCAGAAATATTTCATACCCTTTCCTTGCAGCTTTAATTTCCATGGCCGACAACAACGCCCCTACCCCTGGAATTAATAAATAACATTTTGTCATATTTGCTTCAGGCTATTTTTTAAAGAAATAAAACATTATAGTTTTCCCCTTTGTTCTCCTCAAAGGTAATTACATTCACAAATTTTACGTGCATTTTTTATACTTTTACTACATATGTAACTATCCATAAAGAAGATATATTTTCTTCCCATGTGTTTGAAAAATTATGTAATGCTATCATCCTATACATACTGTTCCATAACTTGCTTTTAAAAAGTAAATAAACATTATATTTTGAGATCTATTCATATTGATCTACTACTTATTGTTCTTTCATCTATCTAGCTGTGTGTGTGTATTTCATTTTTGCTGCTTTTTAAGATTATACCAAAATTTATCCATTTCTGTACATGTTATTTTTGGGGGATTTTTTCAAAGTTTTCATCATTACAAATAATGCTGCAAAAATATTCTAAGTTATGTCTTTTTATGAGGGTTTTATTTGTGTTGTTTATGTTCTTGTTAGAGTATATACCTAGGGATTGAATTGCTGGATTGAAGATTTTGTACATCTTCTATATTACAAGGTACTTCGAATGCTTTCATAATTGGCCCTAATGATTTATACCCCTACCAGCAATGAACCAAAGCTACCTAATCCTCATCAACACTTAGTGTTACAATTTTTTTTGCCAGTCTGATTGGTGTGAAATAGTATTTTGAAAATATTAATGTATGTGAATAGCTTTCCATAGGATTGTGTTAATTGACAATTCAAGTTTCCTTTTCTGGTATTTGTTCAAATCCTGACCATATTTTACTATATTGTTGTGTTTTTATCACATATAAGAGGTTTTAAAATTTTCTTGCTTCAGTTTCCTTATGATATGTGTTTCAAATGTCTTCTTCCAGTGTGTGGCTTGTCCTTATATTTTGTTTGTGATATCCTTAGTGCACAGGGATTTAAATTTTGATCTGGACAAATTAATTCATCTATTCCTTTATAACTCTTATTTCTTTGCCATCCTAAGGCCACAAATATTTCCTACTTTTATTTTTTGTATGTAAGTTTTAATACTCTTGGAATTTATATCTGTGTATATTGTTTGGCTAAGAGTCTGATTATATTTTTATTATTATTGTTTAATATGTAAAGCTAATGTCCAAATGCTCTTTTTGGAATAGTTCATTCTTTGATAATGTGTTTTTAATATCCATTTTACAATTTAACAAGTTGATCTATATACACACCTCTGGTTCTGGGATTCCTATTCAGTTCTACTGATTAAACTGTCTTTTTCTACTCTAAAACCACATTGTATTCATTACCATGGTTTTATATAAAAATCTTTATTTCTGGTGGAGCAAGCCCTCTGTGTTTTCTGTTTTTTTTTTTTCCCCAAACATATTTGGCTAGCTTTAGAGCTTTTTTCCTCTATATGGATGAATCAGTTTATCAAGGTATAGGAAAAATCCTATTACACTTTTAATTGAAATTGCATTGAATTTATAATGCCCATGGAATTTTGATTTTGTCTACGTAATACTAACATATTCAAATAAAGAGTCAGTACATACTCCAGCCTTTAATGCCAAGACACAAATAGCATGTATATATCACTTCCAAATCTAACTCTCAAGAGATGTGAACCTGTGTTGGAGGTACTTTAGAAAGAAGAGCAGGTGGTTTTTAAAAATGGAAAAGAATTTGGAGACGATTCAATTTTAAAAACAGAAATAGGAAATGAGCAAAAAAATATAACCATGGCAGGGAATGAAATGACATCTTATCAGGTATGTGGATGGGGCCAAGGGGATATAAGCAGGGAGTCTCACAAGAATGCTAGTTTCAGTGTTTGATTCTTCAATGTCCTGAAATTGGAAGCTTTTCGAATGTGTTTCAAAGTGGTAACCATTTCCTGCAAATAACAAATAAATTAGTTTCAAAACCACTGCCAAGTTCAAGCTCTAGAATCTGTCAGTTTAAATGGTCTGTGCCAACGCATTCTTGTATACCCCACTCCCTTCTGCCAGCTTCATTGCTGATTGGATACTGATGGATCGCATTGCTCGGTTCCACAGCAGCACTTTATAAATAACAATGCTGTGTGATCTACAGCACAATGGCAATGCCTATTTTTGCAGCAATTGGACTGGCTGGAAACAAATGATTTCCCTAATAGCAGGCCTTTGAATGGATACTGGGCTCTGGATCCATCTTTAATAAATGTGTTGACAAGGTATTAAAACAAGATGTATATGTTTTTATGAATGTGAACATTTTAGGCACAGAGCAAATTTACTACTTAAATGCACTTGTGCTAACATTAGTGAAAAAAATAACTAAATAAAATAAATTGATACCAGGGGAAATGTCAAGCACACTGCACATATTTGCTAGATAAACATTACTGTGTGATGTTAACTATTGTCAGTACTTTATGTCCCTAGCATTTCTCTTTATTATTATACCTGAAGAATATTTATATTTTTTCATAGACTTGTTTAAAAAAAGATACCATAACGAGATTAACAATATTTGGGTGAGAAAAGTTTAACTGTCAAATATTTGACCAAAATATAAAAGTCACCAAAATTTTAAAATTGTCTATTTACAAGGATATGGTCACTACTAAACCATAGTGACCATATTAAATGTGACTTATATTAAGCGTAAGTCAAGAATTTACATCAGCTAATTAAGGATTCTGTAACAAGAATGCCAGGTGGCTAGCTAGATTAAAAAGACCCAAAAAATAAATTCCACCAGAACTTTATAATAGATATTGTAAATATTGTAGACTATGGTAATTATTAGAGCTGCAAGGGGTTACATTACCATTTTGTCAAATTCTTCCAATTTACTAACAACACCACCAAGTACAAGTTATTCTTTAATTCAAAAATTATAGGCAAGATCATTTTAGTGTCATGGTGCACGACTCCCTCTCCTGTCATGAGTGAGACCTCCTTCCTGTACACATGGAGGCCCTAAACAACAAACTACAGAATACCTCAAAATGCTATGACTCTGTTGCACTCTCTTGCTTATAGGCTTTTGCAAATATCCCCTTACTTTAGAATGCCGTTTCCTCCACCACCTAATTCATGCTGATAACCTCCTTACTTCTAGTTTGATAAAAATAGGAATTAGGTGGTCCAGTGGTTAAGAATCCGCCTTCCAATGCAGGGGATGTGGGTTCGATCCCTGCTCGGGGAACTAAGAGTCCACATGCCGTGGGGCAACTAAGCCCATGTGCCACTGCAAGTGCACATGCCACAACTAGAGAGAAGCCCACGTGCTGCAACTAGAGAAGCCTGAATGCCGCAATGAAAGATCCTGAGTGCCGCAACTAAGACCGGACACAGCCAAATTAAAAAACAATAGTGTAAAAAAAATAGGAATTAGTAACATTTATGACATGCTTACTATATGCCAAAGTTCTAAGCACATGACATCACTTTACTCATTAAACTCTCATATTGACCTAACAAAGCATATATTATCACCCCCATTTGACAAATGGGAAAACTGAGACACTGAAAACTTAAATAACTTGAACAAGAACACAAAGTCAGATTATCAGATTAAAGCTCAGGCAATATACCTCCAGGGCAGGATATTATAATCTGTATGTTACACTGGCACCACAGATTCATCTCATACTTCACTTACTGTTTATACTCTTCTCCTGTCCAGGAAATCTCTTTTCTGAGCTCCCACAGAGACCACTATATATAGCATCTTCCATGGTACATATTCATAGATTTTGTTTTGGCTCTCCTACTGTGATCTTCTTGAAGGCAATGAGCAGCATTTTATAGTATTAAGAGTTTGGACCTGGCACTGGACAGACCTGGATTTGATCCCAGGTTTATCACTTAAAATGTGACCTTGGTAAATTCCTTAACCTATTGAAGCTCAGTTTTTATCATCTATAAATTGGGGATAATAATAGTTGATTCATCATAATGTTATATTAGAAGGATTAAGTGCATTAAGCACATTGTTGCTCAATATATATTAGCTGTTATAAAAATTATTATTTGTAGCCTCTAAGTTTATCATAATTGTAGATACATATTTGTTGCATAAATAGGGCTGTGAGGGACACAAATGAACCAGATTATATTCTGAATTTACCGACTAGTGACACCCTTGTTTCATGAACTGTGGAGTTTAACCTTCAACATAGAGAAGTATCCCTCCCTTAGCTATGCTTTCTTCAGCTTAGGGTCCTCCTGGTAATGCACTTGTCATTTTAGTTGATATATCAACTCAGGCCACCTAGGATATTATTTAGGTCACAGGGAATGTATATGTTTTTTTAATGCACTGATGTTTTCTGAACTGAAGGAAGGCTGGACCTAGAGAGAACTGAGTCCTTTAAATAGCTCATTGAAGCAGGGGGAAGGACCTATTGTAGAGGGGCGATCTGAGCAACTGAGTTGCTACATGACCTTCAAGGTATTATTCTACTTTTGCCCTAGAAAAAAGGAAAACAAAACTACAAAACTTTTGCTTCCCTTCATCCATCGCCCCTAGTGTGACTGTATGTGTGTCTGTGTGTGCTGAGATGTGGCCACGCATCACCTTTGTCAATAAGGTTTGGGAGAGCTGGCTTAGTACTGCGGTGGGAGGGAAGAGTCATAGTTCTGAAGTTTTTGCCTTTAAAAATATGACCTTTCAGTGATAAAACTGTAACTTATATGAACAAACAAACATGTGAGAAAGCAAGCCAAAAAGGAATGACCCTCTCTAAAAAGAATGACGCTGTTAATGAGAAAACACATTACGGATCCAGTGTCAAAGCACAAGGTACTCACCAGTATCCTCAGCATCAGTGCCCCAGTGTACTCTGAAGCTGTGATGAACACCATGGTGTGATCAGATACCCAGAAAAGTGAGGAACCCCCAGTGGGGTTTTCTGAGTGTATTGGATGAGGTCCGGCACTTATAAGTCTCCATGACCCATCTATGTAGTCCCCCATTATCCGTGGTTTTGCTGTCTGAGGTTTCAGTTACCCAGGATCAATCCTGGTCCAAAAAAATTAAACGTTAAATTCCAGAAATAAATGATTCATACGTTTTAAACTGAGCGGCATTCTGAGGAGCTTGCGTGACGAAATCTCGCGATGTTCCCGCTAGGTCCCGCCCCAGACGTGAATCTTCCTTTTGTCCGGCGTATCCGGCACGTCAGTCCCTCAGTGACGCAGCTGGTTATTATATCGACCGTGGGGGTGTTAACAGTGCTTGGTTTAAGTAACTCTTATTTTACCTAGTTATGGCCCCAAAGCACAAGAGTAGTGATGCTGGTAATTCAGATATGCCGAAGACAAGCCGTAAAGGGAAAAGGAGCAAGTTCTCGACTTAATAAGAAAAGAAAAAAATTGTATGCTGAGGTTGCTGAGACCTACGGTAACAACGCTGGTAATTCGGATATGCCGAAGACAAGCCGTAAAGTGAAAAGGAGCAAGTTCTCGACTTAATAAGGAAAGAAAAAAATTGTATGCTGAGGTTGCCAAGACCTACGGTAAGAACGAATCTTCTGTCTATGAAATTACGAAAAAGGAAAGAGAAATTCATGCTAGTTTTACTGTTTCACCTTAAACTGCAAAAGTTACAGCCACTGTGTGAGTGCTTCGTTAAGACGAAAAAAGGCATTACATTTGTACAATAAGATATTTTGAGAGAGAGAGAGGCCACATTCACATAACTTTTTTTACAGTATATTGTTGTAATTGTTCTATTTTATTATTTGTTAATCTCTTACTGTGCCTAATTTACAAAAAAGCTTTATCATAGGTATGTATGTACGTACAGGAAAAAAACCCCAGTATATATAGGGTTCGGTACTATCTGCAGTTTCAGGCATCCACTGAGGGTCTTGGAATATATCCCCTGTGGTTAAAGGGGACTACTGATTCTCCACATAGCCCCCAGAATAATCTTTTTAAAATGGGTATATAGCCTGTAATGCTTCTGTTTGAATCTCTTCAATGGCTTTCCATTGTTTCTTGCACTATGAATGCACTAGAAGTCATGCTATGACGCACGAGGTCTTCTGTGATCCAGACCATGCTTCCCTTTGCAATGTCATTCACTCCGCTTCTAAGTATGCTCCCAGACCCAGGGTCCTCTTTAAGTTACTCAGTGCACCCCGACTTTTCCTAAGTCAGGGTTGCAACACAAGCTGTTCCCTCCTCTCTTGAAGGTATCCATTTAAATGGTATCTCAGAGAGGCCTTCCCCAGCCACCTTAAACCCTGACTACAGCCTATTCTGTATCATTAGCCCAATTCATATCTTTATAAAACTCTTCATAATTTGCATTATGGGATTTTGTTAGTTTGTCTATACTTGGGTATGGTATTTCTTCTCTATTAGACTATAAGCTCCAAGAGGGACCTTAATCTGCCTTGTTTATCGCTGTATAACCAACACTTAGCTTAGTGTATAGAACACAGTACGTAGGTAGGTGTTCAGTAGCATTTGTTGAGTGAAGAATGAGTGAATGATTAGTTCTAGTCTAGTCTCATAGAGATCTGTTAGGCGATCGCCTTCTTCTCCTTGCTCTGGCAAGTGCCTGAAGCCAGTTTTGAGAAGGACTCCAAATGGCAGTATGTGTGAATTCTGGTGAAGGTGGAGACTAATTGAATGGCTAATGTATATTTATTTGCAAGGCACTCTGCGGGATGCAAAGTTGAGCTAAATGTGATCTCTTTCCTGTCACATGTTACAATTTAAGGTATGGGAGTGTTCCTCTAAATAGATAAGTCTAGTGTGAGTGTGGCAGACAGGTCAGCACATGGGTTAAATACAGTTGTGCTACTGTGTTCTAAGGGCTGTGAGGGAATATAGGTAATACTTGGATTTTTAAAATAGCACTCTGAAGGCAGTGAGTCTATATGCTTTTTAATTTAAACTGTTCTCTGTATGCAATGGGCTTTATGCATCTTTAGGTTTACATGCCATTACAAAACTCTAGAGTGGGACTGGTAAATTCATCTGTCTGCCATTCCCTTATTAAGTCAGAAAATATTCTTTGATCTCCAGCAGAGGAACAGGCACTGTGCCTAGTGCTCTAGGCACCAGGGATATTGCTGTGAATAAGAGAGACTAGCTCCCTGCTCTCACAATGCCCTTACATTTGTGCGAGAAAGACAGACGTTAAATAAGAACTATAATGTCAGATTTGGAAAGTATAATGACAGGAGAGTGATGAGATGCAGAACCACCGTGGGGACTGGGGGTGGGTCACTTTAGATAGGCTGATGAGGAGAGGCCTCCTTAAACATGTGACATTTGACCTGAGGCTTGGGGGATGACCAGGAGCTGCTCATAGGAGAGCTTAGAGAGGGGCAAAAGTAAGACCCCTGAGGTAGGATAGGGCTGTGTGTGTGAAAGACAGGGAAACCAGTCTAGTTGAGCCTAGTGGGGATGAGAGTGAGAGGAGGTCACAAAGATAGATCACGTAGGGTCTTATGGGCTGTGCATAAGAGTTTGAATTTGACTCTTAGCAAGAGTAAAGGGAAGTTATTGAAGTGTAAGTACACGATTGACAGAACCTGATTTATATTTTCAAAGGGTTATTGCCATAAAAAGAAGAGGTTGTAAAGGGAGCATGAGTAAAATAAAGGACTTGATCTTTGAGATCACTGTTAGACATGTATGTCCATTTATGATAACACAATTTAGCAGATGTGTGTTGAGTAACCTCTGTGTGCCAAGCACTGTGCAGGAAGAAGAAGTTGCTGCTGCTGGATTTCATCAACAATATGACTGGGTTTTTCTCTAGGGACATGACTGCCATATTTTTCAAAACTGATTTCTTCATTCATTTTCAATTTCCTTTCCATGATTAGCTAAATCGAAAGCAAATGTTTGGGGTCCTTTTAACCTGCTCACCTCAAACCCTCTTTCTCTTTCTGAACAGGCCTGTAATTTCCCAAAGTGGTGCATGGCTGTGGCATATAGTACTTATCCTGAAGAAGCAGGTTCTGCTGGGGCTTCATGCTCGAGTCCATTTTTCTTATCTTTCTCAAATGGCCAAAGTTAACTGATTTGAAAGGGCCTCATTTTAAATTACATTCATTCAGTGAAAACAGAAATTAACACTTAGAGACATCTATATGCTAATGATTGTAGCTCAGGGAATTCACTTTTAACCTTTTCAAAAGGCACTGGTAAAGAGCCATTTCACTTGAAAGCAACTTAGTAAAACTGGTAGATTAATTAAATACCATAAAATTTCTTTAAAAATCTTTATTTCACTTATCATTTATGCTATTATTTTTTTCTTTTTTATGTGAGCTACCTTGGCTCGGGTCGTGCCTTCTAGGATGTATTATTTAGCAGATTATTTGACATGAATAATGCAAAATCCAAGAGCGTTAATGTAATGTCATGAGTTTGGAAGATAGTCAAAGAACAAAAGACAAACAAAGGAAATCTGTTCATCAAGGCCACTGCTAGCTCACATCACAGCTTTGAGCAAATGTTTTTTTAAAGTGCCTTTTCTTTTGTCAGTGAAGCCCTGAGTGAGGGCACAAGCCCAGGCTTGGTGGATGAAGTCTGGGTGCAAAGCTTCACTTGCCCCTTCGGTTACATGCACTTGTACAGTGAACAGATTGCACAGAAGTATATTACATCCTTTAGTGGCTCTGTGTCTCATCTCTGTATCTTACATATTTGTATTTACTTACCTTCATCCATGATTCAAGGTCTTTAAATTATATTATCAGAGAGAGAGACAGGCTTTTCCCTAGTCTCCCTATACCCCGAAGAGTAAAATCTACTCAGGATTATGGAGTATGATGCATTTTGTTGAACTGCATGAAAGGAGATCATGTACTTAAGCAGGGAAGTCCCTTCAAGGGGATAGATTAATTAAGTCAAAAGGACGTGGTGTTATTTTTACACTCAGCATATTCTTTCTTTCTTCTGAATAAGTAGCAGTAGTTTAGGGCATGAGGTTTTACAGTCAGATTTGCTTGTGAATCTGAGTTCTTCCTGACATTTACTGGTTGTATAACTTTGAGCATGTTATTTAACTCTTGGAGACCCAATTTTTCTCATCTGTAAAATGGGTACAATAATACCTACTGGGAGAATTAAATGAGGAAATGCATGTAAAGTGCTTGGTAAGATGCTAGGCACAGAGTAAGTACTCAGTAGAGGGTAGTGCTTGAAGTGCTGAGGATAAATTAAAAAAAAATAATTGGAAATATTGCTGCTTTCAGAAGCTGTACTCTAGAAAATGATTCCCAAATTAAGTTGAAATAAGGGCACTCAGATACCTAAGCTGGCAATGTTGTATGGCTCTTTTGCTAAGTACTGTATTCCTTAGTCATGCTTACCTCATACTTTATTTCTCCTTGACCCATGTCCTCAAAAGTAGCATTCTATAATCATCAAAAGGAATCATATCAATAAATTAGCCCATGGTATATTTATTTTTATTACTCCTAAATCTTATACAACTGTAAAATTGGATAAGTTTTGACCTGTATTTACACCCATGAAACCTTCACCACAAAGTAATAAACATAATAAACACGCCCCAAAGTTTCTTCGTGCATTTTTGCCGTCCCTTCTTTTATCTTCCCATCCTGACCCGCAGCAAACCTCCTTCCCATCCCTAGAAAACCACTGATACGCTTCTTTCACCATAGATTAGTTTGCATTTTCTAATTTTATATAAATGGATTCATACAGTATGTACTCTTTATTTTTTGCTGTCGTTTTGACCTGGCTTCTTTCGCTCAGCGTAATTATCTCGAATTTTATTTTCAGGGTAAATATTTTGACCTCAGCGAAGGCATCTTTTCTGTACAAGCAGCATCCATGTTGTGTGTATTAACAATTTATTCCGTTTTCCTGCTGAGTAGTATTTCGTTCTATAAATATTTCACAATTTATTTATCCATTCAGTAATAATGTTGATAAACATTTGGACTGTTTCCAGGTTTCAGATATTACAAATTTGCTGTGAATATTCAAATATCAAAACAAGTCTCTGTATGGACATATGCTTTCATTTCTCTTGGGGAAATATATAGGAGTGGAATGACTAGATCATACAATAAGTGTATATTTCACTTTTGTTGAACTGTTTGCCAAAGAGGTTGTGCCATTTCATATTCTCTCTATTGGTGTATGAGAGTTCTAGCTGCTCCATAGCTTCACCAACACCGAGTAAGCTTGGCCTTTTTAATTTTAGCCATGAGTGATATAGTGGCATCTTATTGTGATTTTAATTTACCTAATGACTGTCATGTACTTCTTTGACATCCTTATATCCTCTTTGGTGAAGTGACTATGCAGATATTTTGCTCCCCTCTTATATTGGATTGTTTTCTTATTATTGAATTTTGAGAATTATACACACACACACACACACACACACACACACACACTTTGGATACAAATCCTGTAACAGAAATGTGATTTGCAAATATTTTCTCCCTGCTGTGGCTGCTTTTTTATTCTCTTGGTGATGTCTTTGAAGGAATGTTCTTAATTTTGATGAAGTCCAATTTATCAGTTTTACTGTTCGTGGTTCATGGATTTTTGCCTAGGTCAAGGCTACAGAATTTTTCCTCTGCTTCCTTCTGGAAGATTTTTGGGTTTAGGTTTTACATTTAGGTCCATGATCCATTTTGAGTAAAAATATTTATATGGTGAAAGATCTGGATCAATGCTCATCTTTTTGGATATGAATATTCAGTTGTCTCAGTACTTTTGTTGAGAACACTATTCTTTCTGCACCAGATTGCCTTTGCACCTTTTTCAAAAATCAATTGATCATATATATGCATGGATCTATTTCTGGACTGTCCATCTATTGATATTTTTAAAGCTGTGTTATATTTTGTAACCTTTTAATTCTCAAAGCAGTTTGCTGAGCACCATTCCATCAGTCTCCTCCTTCCCTGTTGCTCAAGTAGACAATTCAGTTTAATTTTCTCTTTCAGTGAAATTTAGCCAAGGTGAATTTAGCTAGTGATTTAAAATGGATCTAATGCCTCTCTCTACCCTTTGATAGTTTTGTTTCCTATTTTTAATTTTTATTTGGTTTGTGCTTTTTTTGGGTAGGGGGGCGGTGTGTGTGTGAGATGAAAATACCTTGACAGACTGTTTTCTGTTGCGTACAAACCTGTCGAAATTGGCACAACTCATCAAATTGCTCATGGTGGGGTGGGGAGTGGCAGTGGAAGAATCAAAGGAAGAACCTAAAATAAACACAAACCCTTTCTAAAGGATTCCTGCTAATGAATGTGTCCATTCCTAAATTATAGCTAATATTTCTCCATCCTCTGCCATATCATAGAAGGCAAATGTTCACTTCTGCTTTAGACATTCTTGAAAGCAGAGGCAGGCCAGAAATCCCAGGACAATATCCAACTGAGCCTGCTTGAGAACAGGGCTTTCTCAGGTAGGATTCCACTTGTAAATCCCAGCTGTCAAACTGTGACAGACAGTCTCAGAAGAGGAAAGAGCCGTTCTAAGGGAGGAGAGTGTGTGGCTAAGTGTGAGGCAGGGAAGGTGGTTATCAGCCCTTTAATAGGTCCAAGCTGATTGGTGAGCTCCTTGTTGATGCTAATGAGGCTATTTTTATACTGATAGCTATAGTATTCCCAGCAATTGTCATGGTTACACGGACAAAAGGAGAAGGCGAATGATAAACTTTATGAATAAAGGAGGTGGCATGAAATTGGAATCATTTAATCATTTATTCTAACAACAAAAACAGGTCCTTTCTAAGATGAGTTAATGAACTCTGTTTTACCCCTGAGGCTATAATCCTCTACTGACATCAGTCTCCTCATCTGTTAAAATGAGGGGGTTGGACTAGATGATCTCTAAGGTCCCTTCCAGCGCTGAAAATTCTGTGATTCTATGATTACTTAATCTATTTCTCAGTGACTAGAGGTTTTGCATTTACTATATGTAGAAACAAAGGGGACTTTTAACTTGGAATATTTGATTTTTATTTGCATCACAAGCTGTATTTCAACATAGAGAAGGAATGGAGATGTATGAGTTAAAGAAATGGGTCTCTAATATATTTTAGACCATGTATAGTAACCTGCCTATTTAGTGATGCATTGTGGGAGTAGGGCATGGAAGCATTAAAAAATCCTGCTAGTCCTGGTTAAAAGTGCAATTTCATATTCACGATAGGTAAGTTCTCTCAAGAATAGCATGATATCTGTGTTAACTCTACTCCTCTTTCAAAATGGTTTTCAAACAGTTTGGCTGCATGCATCGAACTAAGAGGTAGATGTGTTCTTTACTTGCCATTTGTCACACTGTGCCGGACCAAACCAGGATGCTCCTCTCCCAAATTGAGCAGATCCTGTGAAGACACTAAAAGAATGTGTCAGAATACTCCCAGACAGGAATCTGCAAGCATATTATTAAGGTTGTTATGTATCTGGTCCAAAAGTGGGCAGGACTTCATATTATTCCGTCATGTTTTCATATCATAGAATCTATAGAGAACTATCATAATGCTGAAATCAGCTACCTGAAAGTGTTAGCTCATTAATCCCCTATTTTCATTCATAAAATACCTATATTTCTTCCAGTCTATACGAACTATTTTAGGAGAAAAGCCAAAAAGTTTAGAGTCTATGTATACAGTTTTAGTCTTAGCATAGAGAACCTCTGTAGCCCTGTCCTCAAGGAACTTACAGTTTTCTTGGAGAGAGAAGACCTGATTAGTGGTGCATGATAATGAGTGCCCTTGGGGGGCAGGGATGGGGAGGGAGAGAGGACTTTGTGTAATGTTCACACTTTAGGTGCTTAATGCCACCCTATGTCAGGTACTGGGCATGGCACACACTGGAAAAAGATCGTATCATTTCTATTCTATGGATTAAAACACTGAGTCTCAGGGGATTAAAAAAAGAAACACAAAAGCCATGGTTACACATCTAATAAACTTTTCATCTAGGGTTTGAATCCTGGTTCATCTGATGCCAAGGCTTGTCCTGTTTCCTCAGCACCAGGCATGGCAAACAGGTTTCATCTCACCTGCTCATGCTAAGTAAGTGATGGGACTAAGTAGAGTGTTGATTGAGAAAGTTTCTGAGTGTGCATCTGGGATCAGAGGGAAGTGCCTTGGTCTTTTGGGATGTAGCATGGATTCTCGAAATTTCCCATACTTGCCCTGGCACCTGCTGGCCAAATGAGTGGCACACACCTCAATTACTGAAGAATGAAAAGAGAAGAAAAGAAAAGAAAGCTCAGCAGAGTCTGCATGTTCAGGGAAATTTTCTTAGAAAAGCTGGGAGATAAGCCAGCCTTGATAAATGGGTAGAATTTGGACAAGTGGTCAGAAAGCAAACGAGCACTCCAGAAAGTGTTTGAGAAGTGGAGCAACAAGTGAGCAGACCTTTAAGGCAAAGATTTTGTCATTTTTACGAAGCTGAGACACTTGCCTGCACGCCTGTGTTTACCGCGGGGCGATGGAATACAAGCAGATCGTTTAAACGGGTTCAAAGCCTTTTCACATTTACACTGCTTGAACAGTCTTTCTGTGTTTCATTAGTTGCCAGTAAGTTATCCCTTTGTTTCTGTGTTTGGTTTTATGGATTCTATTGTTGTAATGATGAGAGCACAGGGAAACCATGTAATGACAGGGGGAAGTACTCGCTGGAGGAAAGAAAAACCACTTTGAATCAGTGGGGCTCCCTGGCTACATCTGGGCACAATGCCAGCTTTTCTCTAGCTGAGGAACTTACCACAGAAACAGCTGGCAGTGGCTATTTCACCTGTAATAAAGACAACTCAGCACACTAATCAATGATTTAATAATTATATCAGTGAAACAGACTATTTGAATGGTTTTGGGGGATTCAAGCCCCCCTCTGCAGTTAGATGCTGGCTTTCAGAATGGCCTCGCCTTCTTCAGCAGACTCAGAGCTTTCCCTCCAGTACTTTTATTTTAAGACTCTCCTGGTTAAAACTTTTATACCAAAATATATTGGAACAGCATATACCCCTTAGACTTGTGTTTATAGACGCTTACGGGAGCGCCAGGAAATTCCAGTGAGTGAATAGAGCCTTTCCCTACTCTTTCTAGGTTTGTAGAATCTGTCCCTGATGGCAGTACTGTCCCATTGGGGGTCGTATAACATCTTTTCTTCAAACGAGCTGCTGTTTCCCAGGGTGCGTCACAGTTTGGTCTGGCTGGGGGTTTTGTCAGAAAGAGTATATATTAGGTTCCGTTGCATTTTGGGTTTTCTTTACGCTCTCCTTCTTTCTCTTGCGAGGTGTTCTCAAACTCAGTCAAGGTTTTATCCAGTCATGAGTCGGGTTTCCTACAGAGGATCTGGATGACTTTTTCCTCCCCATTTACCACTGGTCAAATGAACAGATGCAATAAAATATAGGGACACTCAGTCTTGGCTTGTCCTGGCATGCATAGTAGACTACTGGCATGCAGGGTAGTGTGGGATGGCTGGTGGTCTCAGATGTTCTCATGATCACATTGCTGCCAGTCCCTCCTCAGGGAGTTTTCATAGCACTTTTTCTACCTTTTCTTTTTCATGTCATACAAAGTGATTTAATTGTCTGTCATCTAATCTCTCACATATTAGTTCAACCTTGTAGATTTTAGGAATCTAAGCATTAATTATATTAGGTCCATTAGAATGAGGTCTTCCTTGGTGGTAAGCCTATCACGACATTTGGCTTTGATGAGGAAAAACAATAAGGGGTGTACATCATTGTGTACCCAGCCCTACTTGTAGGTAGGTATCCAGGATCTCAGACAGGGACTCAGATATATTCAAAACATAATTAGGACCTTCCCCCCACCGGCAAGTATAAACAGGCTTAGAATTTTATAAGGGATCTGCTCTGGGTCCCCTTCCCAAAGCCAGGTTCCAGTGATTTGTTAAAGATACCAAACTCCTGCAGTCCTGGGAACAGGCTGCCTGGCCCCAATTGCTGGTGATTCCCTTTACAGTTTGAGCATTTTTTGTTTGTTATATTCAACTGTGGACCCTAATGCCCAAATAGAAAAGTCCCGCTCAACATTCTGATATGTATAATGGCCCCAGGCACATTTTCATATCTGGAAGTATATTTGTGTTGTATTATTTAAAAAACACCCCTCTACTATCATTCTCCTCATCCCTGGTTTATCCTGGGTCCCATTAATTAAGGGCCTAATCTGTGAGAAGATTGTGTCACTTTTTAAAGTATATGCATTTTAATGGGTTTGCTTAAGGCCTGAAAAAGATTCAAGACACAAAGGATTGAGTTGATAATGGTGGGATTTCAGGCAGTATGACAGGTATTGAGAGAGACACTTTTGGCCAGAGGCCCTCCCTCACTCCATTCAAATTTCACAAAATAGTTGTATACTCCATAAGCAAATGGGCGATACCTTTTTCTTCTTTTTTCCCTTCATAATTTTGACATAAGCTAGGCAGTGGAAAGCAGGTACTAGCTGGTAGTATCCATTATGTATGGGGGCCAATTTTATTAAGGATCTAGGAAATCCCTCCCTTGGTGGCATATTTAGAAAGTACTATTGGCATCCCGTCCCTCCGTGTTACCAGTGAATGACATGTCAATGTCTTGATGCCTGATCTTAATTATTCACTCTCTGCCATTTCCAGAGCCCTGAGATGGCTTTCGTCTGTGCTGACACATGGAATATAGCAAAGAGCATTAGTGGATTCCAAATATGACTACAAAAATAAAAATAGAAATTACATGTATATGTTTATAAAAAAATATACATACATACACACCTCTCTACATATATGTATACAAATATGTAAGTTTAACCTTTATATATATGTATAGGTTGATCATAAAACCAGTTTAGTGGCATCTAGCATATGTAGTAGGAGCATCTTCTTATTCATACATGTAAGAAACCACAGTGACTTTTCTTTCCTGACCATCTTCCAGAGAGCACACTGGAGTATTTAAATGTTATCTATTCATTTTATGTAATGTTTTCTATTACATAATTTGTAGAGCATTCTTTTGAGGATAAAATGAGGTGATAGATTTGATTGAAGATTGTAAGTTGTAAACTGAAAAGTATATGTCATCATAAATTCAACTATGATGATTTTCATGTTATCCATTTGGTCTCAAGTTTTGGATTACAGCTTCCTAGGCATTAGGGCTAATGTTAGTTGGATTTTCACTGTGAGTGCCAGAATGGCACCATAATGAAAAAAGCTCAAACACAGTGAAGAGGAGGGAACAGTGAATGCCAAAGAGCTTGAGTTTTATTCCCACCTCTCTGGTAACAGATCTCATGACTTGGGCAAATCATTTAATCTCACTAGGTCTTTAAAGATATCCTTATCTTTAAAATGAAGGGGTGGATCAGCCACTATTCCATCCAGATCAAATTTTCAGGGATCCTTGGAAAAACTTTTTATTATTATTATTATTTACTATATGAAGCCAATCAGGGAAAATTGCTACTACAAAGTCTTCAACCACAAAAATTAGCCTTGGTCCAGGTCCCATAATATGATAGGTTGTAAAAATTTAACAAAACTGAAATGTTTTCCAGAAATTGTTTTAATGCCAAGAGGCTATTATCAGTTGAATTGCTGCCAGGATATTATTATGTATGGGAAGAACCAGTATAAAATCAGAACAAAAACAAAAGCTGGAGGGAAATCTTTTGCTGCTCAGTGAATTTTTGTTGTCAGTCTGACTTGTCTGACTATAAAGCAGTAGTAAATAAAAGTTTTTTTTCTTTCTTTAAATTTTTCCTTTCCCTTCCCACCTTCCTTCCGGAGCCCTATTCCTGATAGGAAAATGGGGTCAATAGAATCAATGTTCAAAGGTAATTTGGAGTGGTAGATACCTTTTCAGTTAGTTGTCAGATGCCTTCTGAGAACCCTTTTTAGGCATTCTCAGCATTTGTGGAAGTTGAAAAGAATGTGACAGAAAGAAACTAGAGTGGGAAATGCATTTTAAACAGTCTCCTCCTAGGAAGCCATAGTTCTTCTACACTGCCCATATTATACACCTAAACTATGTCAACGTTCGGATTTTTCTCTGATAGGGTGATATTCTGTAAACAATTTACAACTTTTGTGATTTCTCCATTTTAAAACTGCCTTGATAAATTAACTGGATGAAACTAGTTGTAGAATAAACAGATGTATACATTTCCAAAGGTCTTAATAGTAAGGTGATATTTGAACAGTGAACTGAAGAAAGTAGGGAGCAAACCTCTCCTCCCATCTATGTTGGTGAAGAGCAGTCCAAGCTGAGAGGAGAGCGTGTGCAAAGGCCAAGAGGCATTTCCTGAGGCATGAGAATGCCTGGTTGGAGGAAGAGCAAGGAGGCCAGAATGCCTGGTGACAGTGAGGGAGGGATGGGGTAGCAGAGGATGATGTGAAAGATGAGAAGGGGCAGGCAGATCTTGTAGGACTTGATAGGCCATTGTAATGCATTTGGGACGCACTGGAGGATTTGGGCAGAGGAATACCTTGAACCAAGAGATGCTGTAATGGGATATTTCTGGCAGTAAACAGAGAGGGACCTTAGGAGGTGATTAGAATAATCTAGGGGGTAGATGATGGTACTTTGGAACAAGCTGTTAGTAGTGGAGGTGGTGAGAAATGGTCTGGATCTATTTTGACAGAGAGCAGACAAAATCAGTTGGTGGATAGGATAAGGGGTATAAGAGAAAGAGGCACAGCCAAGATGACTCAGAGATCATGGCCTGAGATACTGAAACTGGGAAATTTTCATCAACTGAGATGGGAAGATCAGGAATTTGTGGGTATAAGTTTTTAATCCCTATACGGGAAAGAAATGTTTTGTAAACAGTTAATCAGTACAGTTGTATTGGGTAGCTATTTTCCTTCAATTTAAATTTAAGAAAGGAGATTGAGAAATGGAAAAAATTCCAGCACTAGCCCATTCTGTTGATTTTATCTATTCATTCATTCATTCAGTTAATATGTACTGTAATCCCTTACGCATTTAAAACTAGATGCTAGGTGCTGTGAGACATAGGAAAGTGTTCAAATGTGAATTATGCTATCAGAATGCATGTGATTTAATAGTGGTACCTGATAGAGGGTGAAAATGTGTGTCACTAGTACAAGTAAGGTGTCATGGTGTTTGGGTAGGCAAGAGGGATTATGAGGGGGTAACATGTGAGATTGCCTTGTAAATTGGTTGGTACTTTATATTCTAGGAGGAAAGTTGTTGCATCACCAAAGACAGAAAGGCTATGGAAGAGGGAAAGGATTTTTGAAAATTTATTAATGACTTTGTGAGATTGTTGAAGGTAATCTGAAAGAACAATCTAGATCAGCCTTTCTCAAGAAGTTTCGAGTATTATGCCCTAATGTTCATTACAAGTAATGAATTTACTAGAATGCAACTAGCCATGTACCATCCTTGGGAGAATTGAGAAAATTGTTCTGTGGTTGAAGCAAGCTGAGCGAGTCTGTATGGGTCCTAAATTCAAGGTTATATTTAATTAGTATGGAATATCTCAGCTTTTTGTCAGACTTTCATATCTAACCCAGAAAGCAAATAAGATGGGTGGTAGACCTGATGTCTGGCTGAGTTTGATATCAGGTAAGGGGCTACGCAGGTAAGTGAAAATAGCAAAAGAAATAAAAGAAATTTCTCTTACTCTTGAGAATTATATAATCTAACTGGGAGGATAAATACAAGGACAAGTAAATGAGAATAGCTTTACAGCACCATCTTAATATTGCCCAGTGATATCATAGTCTGACTGTGGACAAAGGGTAGGATAGTAATTTGCAGTAAAGAATAATCAAGGTTGCCTGGGTTGAAGCAGAGAGGACATCCTTGAGGGTCTGAAACTTAAGAAAATATTGGCAAGTCATTGATCAGTCCATTTTTAAAAATCAGCATTTGAGTGGGGATTTTATGAGCTAAACAGTCGAGACTTTATAGGAATGCTGATATTCAGATGGCTTTCCTTGATTTTCAGAATATATCTTCAGGCACAAAAATCTTTGCTTCACTCACATTTGTGCTTCTCAAGTCTGCTGGATTTTCCTCTCCCAAAGGCTGACATCTGTCTAATACTTGAGTTGTGAAAAATGTCCCCTTTGTTAGGCTCTTTTCATTGACAGTTATAAAATTTCCTTTTGGAGATCACTGAGTGCTGCCTTCACAAAAGGAACACTCCAATATGATGAAAACATTGAAGGAAATGCAAGCTCTCATCAAGACAAATTCCCCACCCCTAGCATGTGGATAAATGACTGATAACGCTTTTTCTCTTGGGATGGGGGACTTCGCGAGGGATTTTGAGGTACCACTGTTTGGACTCAGCAGGGTGCTTAAGCCTTGGAGCTCTCTCCATGCCAGTCTGGACACATCCTAAACACATCCAGAGGGCAGGAAATCACACTGTATTTTTCCAGTACCCCTTTGTGTAATAAGTTGCCCAAAACAACGATTTATAATGGTAACATCTCGAGGTGAAATGTGAAAGGGCAGGCGCTGGTACAGGTGGAAGAGGAAAGGTTGTGATACTCTCTGAAGGCGTGTTGAAGGAGGCTGGACTAACGTGACAGCGCCCATGTTACCTGAGCAAGCACACTGAAATATCACATAAGTGATGCAGAGCATTTAATGAGTTGGGACTGAAAACTTTAATTAGCTTGTAGGGCTTTTATTATTTTATTTTTTGTTCATTATATTTTCTGCTCAGTCTCTGTGAATGTTCTGCATTTTCATCATCAAATGACTGGCTGGTTATTTTTGTCAAACAAGAAGCCTGAAACCATCAAGTCTGAGTGCAGAGACAGTCTGCCCGCTCTGTCAACAGGATGAAAGTGAGTCTCGGGCTTTTTTAATTACAAGGATAACATGTTCGCTCATCTAATAATGAAGACGGTTAGCAATTTTAAATTTTAATAATCAATTACTGAAAGTAATTCTCCATTAAACCACAAGAGAGCCATTATATCTCAAAAGATGGAACATGCTGTATGTAACAGTAGCAAATCTTCTATTTTTAAATATCATTAGGGAATATCTGATTGTTTCATTTCTCTGCATTTCTTTTACCTTTTTCCTCATGCAGACCATCTCATTTTCCACAGGAAGACAGCACATGATCTTATAAATAATAAAAGAAAACCCTTGCAAGACTTGATACAGGGGTGTGAAATATGTGCTAAGAATGTAATTTATTTCAGTCTGGCATATTTTGACTGAATAATAAGGAAGGTGACTAATTAATATTATACTATGCTGTGGGCAAGGCAGCACAGTGGGCTAATCCATGCTCCTTTCACCTCTGGAGACCCACATGCAAGCCTTAGAGGAGTCACAACTGCTGAACATGGTTTGGGGGAGGGGAGGGGAAGGCATCAGATGTCTTTTCCTGACTGTGGAGACCCCTGTCCATATTCTAAAACCACCCTGAGCATCAGATTCTGCTCTGAGGAGATGAGGGAAAAGACAAATGATTGCTACTTGACTATGGCAATTTGGCCGACTTATATGTCAAGGGGAGATAGCTCCGTGACAGCTCCAGCTGTCCTGCTCAAGCCTGGTTTAGCCAGCTCACATCCCGCTTAAATATTTGGAAATACATGGAGCAAAAGAAAAGGAGTGTGTGTGTGTGTGTGTGTGTGTGTGTGTGTGTGTGTGAATGTTTTCAGGTAGGAGACTGGATAAGGGTGGGAGCACAATAACGAGATGACCAGAAAACAGTGAATTATTTAGAATCAGATTAGCCCTAGGGCTCCACTAGAAGCAGTTGATTCTATTTTTGCTGTATCTGAAGCTCAAAGAGTAGAAAGATACTGTGCTTTATTTCTAAAGCATTTGATTAGCTTTCAGACAATGGGAAGAGGCCACTTTAAATCTAACCAGTGGCACTACACTGGGCACCACCCCGACCACATGGTCTGTGGGGTTGAGGGAACTTGACTGCCCTGAGTACCATAAGCACCAAGGCCAGAGATGAGGTTCTTGTCATCTTGATTGTTTTTCTGGTGGGAAATGTGTCCGTGTTTCTGAACTGCACTGGCCTTTCCAGGGAGCAGTCTCATCCTTCCCTCGGAAGGATTAAAGCAGAAACTCTTCCAAGCTAGGTAGGGCTGGGGTGGGTAACGGGGATTTCACGACACTGATACTTAAGCTGTAGTTCCTTTGTACTTGTTCACAGAAAACTTTAAATTTCTGGATATTGGAGGGTTCCTATTTCCCTCTCATTCTACTACTTGGACTTTACTCATCATTAGAGCCATTGCCAGAGAGAAGCTGTTTTGGTGGAGACAAGGGAATGTTGATTCTCAATGTAGGGAGTTCCCTGGGTAAAACTGAAAACTGATCCCAGTACGTTGAAGAAAAAGGCTGACCGCTCCAGATAGGTAGGTGGTAGTTTCAATAAGCAAGGGAACTTACATATGAGTTTTGTCTTGAGTGGCTGCAAGATGAGTAGGTCTCTGCACCCACCTGCCAGAGTCCTAAGAGTTTATAGAGAGGCCTTAATGGGGTTCAGTCAGGTAGATGGTCTCAGTAACATCTTATTTTCCCAAGGCTGCATCCTTGAAGTGGCTCTGAGTGTAGGAACGGTGGGCAGAATGTACATTCCAAGGATAAGGGAGGGAGTAAGGAGCTGTTGCTTCAGTTGCTGGAGACCAGTTCTTGGGTCACCCTGTGGTCATGTCCTCTTTATGACCTCCTCCAACAAGGATATATGATCCACATTGGATAATTTTGGTCTTTGTTAGTGCATCTAAGAGGTGACTTAGGAGGATAAGAAGAAACTATCTGTTGAAATTCAGGTTCTAATGTAAATTCCAGTTATCTAGTTATGATGACTATTCCATGTTCTACCTATCTACTGTTACTGTGTGCAACTGGGTGTGAGAATGATATATTTTTAAAACTTTGAGACATTTATTTACTTTCCCAGATCACCAATCATGGATTATTATGAGTGAACTGTCATGATTATGAGTGGCTGCATCTTATATCTCCTCATAAAAACTTAGCCCTTTTGAGTGACTGTAGCATCCTGTGAAGAATTTCAAGCTTTGGTTGTAGAGTTAAGAGCTTCTGGTTTCATAGCCCCATGTGCCCTCTTTGAAATGGCCTGTATATTTTTTAACTGGGGCAGAAAAACCCATCACCACTGTATGACATAGACAGGTTTCAAGAACCAGTAATACTTCTGGCAATGACATCTGTAAATACTGTGAAATGAAATCCACATTAGTGGGCTAAGTTCTGCTTGATATCTTAGTGCATTTTTGTGTGTTCTTCCATATCCCACTTTCTGTGGAAACAAATCTTATCCTTCAAAAGAGCACATAATAGGAAGTATTGTTTCTTTTATTTTAAATCTATATCTAGAAACAAATCACAGCTCCTTATGCTGTGGGTTAGTGAAGCTGCTATTTTGGGAGCATGTGTGTTACTTCTGTAATGGGTATAAAAATAAGGTGACCCAGAGCATGGAGAATCTAGCCTCATGCTGTCTGCTAACTTTGTTTGGGTTGCTTTAGATTGGTCCCTGGGGTGCATGCAGGTAGCTGAGCAACTTACATTGGGTTCTCGGCTATTTGGTTTGGAGGTCAGGCTGTGGATTCCCTCCCCTAGGAGTCTTTACTTCTTCAAAGTGGGAGAGAGTCAACTCTTAGTGGGCTCCCTAAGGAATATCTGATACTCCATAGATAGTTGGAGGGAAAGGGCAGTGCCAAATACCCCTTACATCCCCAGTGGTATTTGGGTTGTTCTCTAGAGGTGGAAAAAGTCATCCATGGCATCACTGAAGGCAGAATTCTATTCCATGGAGAAGGTGGCAAAGTCAGCAGGGGGCCACTCCAGGGAATTCTCTACTGCTTGCTGCGAAGCAGAGAACAGAATAAGGTCAAAGCCTAAGGGAGGTCTACTCTAACACCCAGTGGAGGGATGCAGAGGCAATCAGGTAACCTTGCTAGAAGGCTTGGGGCTAGAATCATAAAAAGTTAGGAGAAACGTTTAAGGAAGCTCTAGCTCTAGGCTCCCAGATTACTGATGAGAATTGGAATGACTCCTGAAGATCAAACAGGTAGAGAGCAGCCCTCTTTACACCAAATCCTAGGACCTCTGATTCAAAGCAGTAGGTTTGCTGCATTACAAGATTGTGTACAATGAGGTAAATGATTTTTCAGTGAGGTGCAATGCAGCTAGAACCTGAAGTGGAGAGGGTGTGGGCTTTGGAGTCAATGTAGAGTTTGAGTCCTACCTCAACCACTTATTAGTTCTGTTACCTTGAGCAGTTTAACCTCTTTAAGACTAATTTTTCTCACCTGTTAAATGAAGATAAAAGTAGGGGAAGGTTTTTCAACCTCTGCACTATTGGCATGTTGGACTGGATAATTCTTTGTTGCACAAGGTGTCACGTGCAGTGAAGGATGTTTAGTTAGCAACCCTGGCCTCTGCCCCTTATATGCCAATGGCACAACCCCTCTGCTATGTATTCTGACAACCAAAAACGATTCCGGACATTGCAAAATGTCCCGTGGGGTCAGAATGGTCCCAGTTGAGAAACACTGCAATAGTGTACTATTGAGAATAATGAGGTTCTATGCAAAGGACTTGCCATGGTGTCTGACATGTAATTATCTTCCAGTAGATATTAGGTATTATTTTTACCCATTAATAAAAATGTGAGCAGTATTTTTATCAAATATCAAATAATGCCAGTTATTAGGGGAAACATTCACTCTCAGGCCATGTGTGAATATTCTTAGTCCAGAGTTTCAACTGACCCCGTTGTCTTTTACTTTGAACAAGGGAAAGCAGGTTAAAAAAAAAAAAAAAAAAAGCTTTTTTTCTGTGTTCATATTCATGTACTCTATGCAAATATAGTCACAGCTTACCTGATAGACAGTTTGCAGAACAGTAGCTGCATGATTAATTGATTAAACACTGCAGTGTTCATAGCATATTCTGGGAGAACAATTACAAATTTCCAATGTAATACATGTCTTGACATTGAGTAGCTGCCCACAATATTCTTATTTGGAAAGGCATTCATGACAGTTATATGTGAGCTTCCATTAAAAATGTGTTTATATTGCTTTCGAGCTACAGAATATTCACTTGTTTTATTGATATAATCTAAAGAGGAAGGAAGACACTTATTTCTGTTTGTCATGCACATAAATGTCCCATCTTGTTTGGTTACTGTTTGATAGCATGTACAATCATACAATCATTCAAAATGCAGTTTTAGCTTCTTGAATTTAGTGATTAAAAACAAGCCATACAGCATGATTCACTAAGTCTTGGCTTCACATCAAACTCCTACCACTTCTGCAGCAAAAGCAAACTTCAGGCCGTTAATTAGAATAGGCATGACTAACCAAGGTAATTTCTTCCTGCATTAATCTTAAACTCTTTAAAGAGTCATCAAGGTTTTATTTCTTTAACTCCAGATTAAACTGCTCAATTTTGCAGAAAGCATTAAAAGTTACACAAGTGAGATTAAAGTAAAACAAAAGACAGAGTTGTCATTAAGACAACATTAAAGCAAGGTGGAAGAAAATCTAAAGTATATAAATATGTATTTTTCTAAACGAAAACTTTGGGCTAAGAAGAACCACGTTTCAACTTGCATTGGAAATGTTTGGGTTTGGTTCTCTCAATTTGTTTAGAGTGAAACTCATGGGCTAACTTATGGAACACTGATTTAATAGATTGTTTAGGCAAACCCTTTGGGCCAACAGTATATTAGAATTAGGATTTTTGTCTTCCAGATTGCAAAAGCAATTTGAAGAAGCAAGTCAAAACAAGGTGTTTTTTTTTTCTCATTTAATCTGTGTTGTGTGATCTTTGATGCTGTCAATTGCCCTACCTCAACTTCCCAGCTCTTATTTCTTCTACAACTTTATTAGCCCCAAATATACATTCTCATGCTTTCCTACCTTTTCCCTTTGGATGTCCATCTTCATCACTTCCTTGATATTATGGGTCAAAACCCATCCTTTACCTCTCTTTTCTAGCTGTACCTGTGCACACTGATTATGCTTTTATTCCATATCTCCTCATTATTTAGGTGAATTTCTTTTACTATATTATTTTGCACTGGTCTGTATATTGCTTAGTAATTGTGTGCTTGTTACATGTGTTTTGTATCTTTCCAAGTAGATTGATATATCATGAAAAGCATAGAATGTCTTTGACATTTTTGTTTCCTCGAAGTACCCACCAAGGTGTTTTGAATGTATAACAAGTATTATGTTGGATGAATTAATGAATATTATATTGAAATACTTTAAAGTGAGTTTTTATGAAGGGCCCCTCATTTATTATATGATGAATTTATATAATAACTAATAACAGTATCAGAAGTACCGCTTTAAATGGTGCACTAGTATAACCTAATCTAATTCTCATTTTGCAGGTGGAAAAACTACATAGATAAATGACTGACTTGGTAAAAACTCAGTGATCAGCCCAAATGGATAAGTGGATATTCCCACTCAAAGCCCCCAGTTTTCACCTCTTAGTGCCAACTCCCCCATTAGTTAAATATTGCCAATGAAAAGGTACACTGATCTAAAGTAAATATGAGGATATCAGGTCACCTTGATAGGCAGTATAGAGCATGCTGGAGTTAAGGAGGGGCAGTATAGAGCATGCTGGAGTTAAGCTCATGTTTGAGGGGCACACAGATTGGAGATCAAGGGCTGACTTTGCCACTCCTTAGCCTGGAGAACTCAGATGAGTAACCTTAACTCCACGCTTTGTTTGTTCATCTGTAAAACGGGACTAATAATTGTACTTATCTCAAAGTACCTAAAACATATATTTTGTGTGGCATATAGAATGGTGTTAGTAAATGTTACCTATACTTATTAACACTTCAGGGCTTTACAGTTTAACAAAAATTTTTAATCACATCAATCCAATGTATTTTATAGGTACTAAATATGGATTCAATATCCATATACTTTAAGAAATGTATACCTTTATACTCTACTTTGTCAGTGTCCCCAGGAAAATTTCTTTTAAAAATAGTTTTTTTTCTGAATTAGGTAGAGAAAAAAATTCTTCTTTGGAATTTTCCATTTAGATAATTTTGATGTTATAGAAACTTCTATTTTCATTTTCAGGAGAACTTTCCTGATCCTCATTTTAAAAATAGCTGTCAACATGTTTAAAAATTACTTCATAGTTTTAGTCATGTATCTCTTTGAAGAACTGCCTTTTTCTTTCAAAAAGTGAAGTGATGAAAAATAATACTGAGATAAATTGCTTATTTTATTCTTATGCAGCAGAATATTTTATAGTTACTTCTTTTTTTTTTTCTGCGGTACGTGGGCCTCTCACTGTTGTGGCCTCTCCCGTTGCGGAGCACAGGCTCCAGACGCACAGGCTCAGTGGCCATGGCCCACGGGCCCAGCCACTCTGCGGCATGTGGGATCTTCCTGGACCGGGGCACGAACCCGTGTCCCCTGCATCAGCAGGTGGACTCTCAACCACTGAGCCACCAAGGAAGCCCTATAGTTACTTCTTTTGAAATCATAGGTTGAATATAAAATTGACACGAGGACAATATTGTAGATTTCCTTGATTAAATTCACATCATCAATGTTTTAATTTCAACCCACACCTCTTTTCTTAGATGAATGGAAAAAATAACTTTCTGGAAAGTGAGTTACATAATATTAATTTTTTTAAACATTTGCTATTATCTAAGATCAAACTAGCACAAATGCCTTTTCTTGGTCACAAGCAGGTTTGAAGTATGGCTGTACCAGGGCAAACTCCAAGTACCTACTCTACATAAATTAATCTCCGAAATGAAAATGCATTATGCTTATAATTGAAGTTATCATTTCTAATACCACCATTAATTCTGATTGAATCTTCAATTTGTGTTGCGATCATTTATTTGAAGACACTATATCTCTTAAAAATTCATGTCAAGTGCACCCTATAAAGGTTAATCTCTAGTCTTGAAGCTATTTCTTAGGCTTTGGCAATCTGGAGAAGGTCAGATTATGAATCTATGCAAAAATGAGAGCCTTTTTATTTTTAAATGGGTTGAGAGCAATATCTATTTTACAGAAAGTTAGGGATTGGCAATTTAGCTTAAGGATTTTATTTTTTAAATATAAAGAGTTGATCTATTCACAATATCATCCTTTTTTTTTTAATTAGAATTTTGATTTTAAGCCATTTCCTGTACTCTTGGATAGTGAGTTCTGGAAATAAGTAACCTCCTTCAGTCAGTCCATTTCTTTGTCTCTTTCTTCCTGTTTCTTTCACTCGTTTTCCTACATAGATGGGTGCTATCACTATCTACCCAGGTGCTGTATTTGGGAATTTTGGGGGAGGGTCCCTCTTGATGCCTCCTTTTCTCTCTCTTTGCCATATCCAATCAATCTTTAAGTGCTATCTGTGTCTTCTCAAAAATAGCTACAGAAGATATGGAAAGCATCTATATATTTCTATTCTCCCTATCATTCCTTTAGTGCAAGCAACAGCTGCCTAACTAGTAGGCTGAACCATATGAAATGGTCATTTTTGTTAGACAAAATATTCATATATCCACAATTCAACCTAAATACTTTTTCTTTCTTCTTTTCCTAATCCATTTGTTTCATATTGCAGTAAGAGAAATATTTCAGAAATACAAACCTGATCATATTTCATCCTTGTTAACCCCCTCAGTGGTTTTCCATTGTTTCATGATAAGGTCTGAATTCCTTTCCATGACCAACAAGGTGCTACATGAGCTGGATTTCTTTAGCATCATTTTTTGAAATTTCACAACTTTGCAGTTTTGTTCATTTTATCTCTGGTCTTTTGAATGTATCTTCTACATGGTCTGTCTTCACTGCCTCTACTTTGCTGAATCCAATTCACCTTTTAGATTTCAGTGAATCTAACACTTTCTCTAATTCCTCAGGTCTGAGTTAGAAGCTTTCTTAGGCGCTCCTGTAGCAATCATCACACTGTATTTAATTTCATATTTACTTTTTTATCTCCTTTACTCAGTATGTTCCATGAAGGAAAGGGCCATGTCTTCTGGTTGAGCCCTGGGGTTCTAGTGCTAATGCATTACAGATACCCAATACATTATTCAGCAAGTTACTTATTCTCTCAAGTTAACCTCAGTTTCCACATATCAAGGATGGGGAAAACTTCGTAGAGAGATGGTGAGGATTGAATAATAAGACATTTTGGCAGGCTATTCTTTTTTAAAAAAAAATTTATTGGAGTATAGTTCCTTTACAGTGTTGTGTTAGTTTCTACTGTACAGCAAAGTGAATCAGCTGTTGTATACATGTATCCCCTCTTTTTTGGATTTCCTTCCCATTTAGGTCACCACAGAGCACTGAGTAGAGTTCCTTGTGCTATACATTAGGTTTTCATTAGTTATCTATTTTATACATAGTATCAATACTCTATATATGTCAATCCCAATCTCCCAATTCATCCCAGCCTGCCCTTTCCCCCTTTTTATCCATATGTTTGTTCTCTACATCTTTGTCTCTATTTCTGCTTTGTAAATAAGATCGTCTATACCAATTTTTTCAGATTCCACATATATATGTTAATATATGATATTTGTTTTTCTCTTTCTGACTTACTTCGCTCTGTATGACAGCCTCTAGGTACATCCACGTCTCTACAAATGACCCAGTTTCGTTCCTTTTTATGGCTGAGTAATATTCCATTGTATATGCGTAGCACATCTTTATTCATTCTTCTGTTGATGGACATTTAGGTTGTTTCCATGTCCTGGCTATCGTAGATAGTGCTGCAGTGAACACTGGGGGGCATGTGTCTTTTTGAATTATGGTTTTCTCTGGGTAGATGCCCAGCAGTGTGATTTCTGGGTCACATGGTAATTCTATTTTTAGTTTTTTAAGGAACTTCCATACTGTACTCCATAGTGGCTGTATCAATTTACATTCCCACCAGCAGTGCAAGAGGGTTCCCTTTTCTCCACACCCTCTCCAGTGTTTATTGTTTGTAGATTTTTTGATGATGGCCATTCTGACTGGTGTGAGATGATATCTCATTGTAGTTTCGATTTGCATTTCTCTAATAATTAGTGATGTTGAGCATTTTTTCATGTGTTTGTTGGCCATCTGTATGTCTTCTTTGGAGAAATGTCTATTTAGGTCTCTCTGTCCATTTTTTGATTGGGTTGCTTGTTTTTTTGATATTGAGCTACCTGAGCTGTTTGCAGATTTTGGAGATTAATCCTTTATCAGTTGCTTCGTTTGCAAATATTTTCTCCCATTCTGAGGGTTGTCTTTTCATCTTGTTTATGGTTTCCTTTGCTGTGCAAAAGCTTTTAAGTTTCATTAGGTCCCATTTGTTTATTTTTTTTATTCTCATTACTGTAGGAGGTGGGTCAAATAAAATCTTGCTGCAATTTATGTCATAGAGTGTTCTGCCTGTGTTTTCCTTTAAGAGTTTTATAGTGTCTGGCCTTACACTTAGGTCTTTAATCCATTTTGAGTTTATTTTTGTGTATGGTGTTAGGGAATGTTCTAATTTCATTCTTTTACATGTAGCTGTCCAGTTTTCCCAGCACCACTTATTGAAGAGGCTGTCTTTGCTCCATTGTATATTCTGCCCTCCTTTATAAATAGATTAGGTGACCATATGTGCGTGGGTTTATTTCTGGGCTTTCTGTCCTGTTCCATTGGTATATATTTCTGTTTTTGTGCCGGTACCATGCTGTCTTGATTACTGTAGCACTGTAGTATAGTCTGAAGTCAGGAAGCCTGATTCCTCCAGCTCCGTGTTGTTTTTTTTTCCCTCAAGATTGCTTTTTCTATTCGAGTTTTTGTTTCTATACAAATGGTAAAATTTTTTATTCTAGTTCTGTGAAAAATGCCATTGGTAGTTTGATAGGGATTGCACTGAATCTGTAAATTGCTTTGGGTAGTATAGTCATTTTTACAATATTGATTCTTCTAATCCAAGCATGTGGTATATCTCTCCATCTGTGTGTGTCATCTTTGATTTCTTTCATCAGTATCTTATAGTTTTCTGAGTACAGGTCTTTTGCCTCCTTAGGTAGATTTATTCCTAAGTATTTTATTCTTTTTGTTCCAATGGTAAGTGGGATTATTTCCTTAATTTCTCTTTCTGATCTTTCATTGTTAGTGTATAGGAATGCAAGAGATTTCTATGTAATAATTTTGTATCCTGCGACCTTACTAAATTCCTTGAGTAGCTCTAGTAGTTTCCTGGTGGCATCTTTAGGATTCTCTATGTATAGTATCATGGCATCTTGACAGGCTATTCTTTTTTTTTTTTTTTTTTTTTTTGTTTCCGATATACTTCTGT